>NC_052155.1:48802718-49102718 GCF_902713615.1 Scyliorhinus canicula | reverse complement strand
CTTCTCATCCTTTGCTGATGCCTGGGTAGGGCCTCATCCCTTATGATGGCAAGGTTATGCAGCAAGCTGCAGAGAACGGGCAGACTCTTGTGCACCCACCTTGGGAGCGTTCACCCCTTCGATTGCCGTTTGCAACACCATCGTGCCAGTTTACAATAATACGACACCCGGGCTGGTCAAAAGTCAGGAATCCACACGTTATTTAATTTGCAATTGACAAGCCAATGAAAGTTATTAATGACCCAACTCACTGCTATAATATGCTCAGAAGGCAATAATAAGCCTGCAGGTGGGGAATCTGCTTTTTCATGGAAAAGCTTGTTTGGGCAGGTTTTAAAACAGCAGCTGAGCCCAAAGTGTCAGCCATACAGTTCAAACCCCATTGAGTGCAAGGACTGCTCATGTGAATAGGTAGAGGAACCTTGTGGATATTCTTTTTATGAGGACGGCTCTACTCTCACTCAGGGAGCTGTTTTGAATCAAGGTTTTCCAACCCGTTACACAGGGGTGAGGGGTGAAGAGTATCAGATGGGGATTGTGGTTTCAATTAGAGATACAACCTTCAGTGAGGAGAAGAAGAAGAGGATTGAGAGGACGCGAGGGTGAAGGGGAGACAGGGAGGCTCAGGATTTTGTGGTTCTTCGGGAAGGGAAGCAGCGCTAGAGGCCAGGAGTCAGGAAGAACACAGAAACCCTCAGCCGTGGCGCAATCTTTTGCCTCCCACAGGTATAAAGACAGATTTTTTTTTTCTTTTTCTAATAAATTTAGAATATCCAATTTTTATTTTTTTCCAATTAAGGGTCAATTTAGCCAATCCACCTACCCTGCCCATCTTTTTGGTTGTTAGGGTGAGACCCACGCAGACATGGGGAGAATGTGCAAACTCCACACGGACAGTGACCCAGGGCCTGGATCAAACCTGGGTCCTCCTCGCCATGAGGCAGTAGTGCTAACCACTGCGCCACCGTGTTACCCTTACAGAGAGAGATTTAGCTACCTTTAACTGAGCGGGACTCGGTGCAGAAGAAGACTTAGGTTTTCAAGAGCCATTGTAGCATCACTTTGTGAGATGCTCATAGGGGAGGGGGGGGGGGGGTGCGCGATCAAATCCAACTGCCTTGGAGGGTGGATAGGCGTTCACCCAATACCAATCTCATTGATTGTGACAGTGTGGCTGGACTTCTTTACTACAGGCACATTCCAGGCAGCCTGTGGTGACCTCAGTGGGATAACACAGCCCACAGCACACCATCTCATCAAGATGTTCACGCTGCGATATTCCGAAGGGTTGGCATTTGCATCTCCTTCACGTGGGATGTCCAAAGTCAGATGAATGGAGCCTGAGGATTTGCCGTGATTGCAGATTTTCCCCAAGTGGAGGCAGCCACTGACTGCACACACATAACATTCAGGCTCCTGCTGGTCAGCTACGGCCTTCATAAATAGAAAGGGCTTCCACTCAGTCAATGTGTAGCTGGTGTGTGACTATAATCGGCAGCTCATGCAGGTGTGTGCCAGGTACCCAGGCAGATGTCATGACACATTTTTAGGAACTCACAGATTCCAGATGTTTTTGCCAGCCCGGATTCCTTGGAAGGATGGCTATCGTGCCCTGTGTCAGGAATGGACAACTAATGGTGGTCTTGCTGTTACTGCTCATATCCCATGAAATCATTTTAGAAAATTAGGAGCCAAGTCTGAAAGGAATAGTCCTTGACACCCAGTAGAGGGTCCACAACCCAATAATTTGGTTGGAGCAAAGGTGGCATTGAAGATTGGCACAGAATAAATGACCATTGACTGCTGGCAGGGTGGCAAGCACAGATTATGCATTATGGGCTGCCTGTGGTTGTACACCAGCTAGATGTTGACACCATTGTGGTAGTCACCACTGTTTATATAATACGTGTATTAGAGGTAATATGGTAAGGCTCCTGTACTACAGGTACGGGGGTAGATGCCTGCCTGCTGGCTCCACCCAGTAGGCCGAGTATAAATGTGTGTGCTCACCGAGCTGCAGCCATTTCCAGTAGCAGCTGCAGGAGGCAACACATCTCTGCTTAATAAAGCCTTGATTACTCTTTACTCTCATAGAGAACATAGAACATAGAACATTACAGCGCAGTACGGGCCCTTCGGCCCTCGATGTTGCGCCGACCCGTGAAACCATCTGAAGCCTATCTGACCTACACTATTCCATTTTCATCCATATGTCTATCCAGTGACCACTTAAATGCCCTTAAATTTGGTGAGTCTACTACTGTTGCAGGCAGGGCGTTCCACACCCCTACTTGTCGTAATTGATAGTGCATCAATTTATTAAGCAGAGATATTACAGAGATGGAACTATGCATCAAGCCAAATTGCCTACAGCTGCACCCTCAAGCAGACAATGCCACGTTGGCCTTCGACCACTGGCTAGCTTGCTTTGAAGCTTACATCGGATCAGCGACAGAACAACCCTCAGAAGCACAGAAACTCCAGATCCTGTACTCACGGGTGAGCTCCAATATTTTTCCCCTTATCCAGGATGCGCCCAACTACACTGAGGCCATGGCGATTCTGAAAGGGAACTACATCCGACCAATCAACAAACTCTACACCAGGCACCTCCTGTCCACGCGGCAGCAACTCCCCGGTGAGTCATTGGACGATTGCTGGCGTGCCCTGCACATCCTGCCGAGGAACTGCGATTGCCAGGCAGTTTCGGCCGTTGAACATACTGAACTCTTAATCAGGGACGCTTTTGTTATGGACATGGGGTTGGCGTACATCCGCCAGCACCTATTAGAAGGGGGTACACTCGACCTTGCGGCAACCAGGCAGCTCGCAAACTCACTAACGGTAGCCTCCGTAATGTACAATCGTATGCCCCCAACTGCACGGCGCCCCCCCTCATGGACATCGTGGGCCCCACCAGCGGCCGCCCCAAGCCTGCGCCACATGGCAGCCAGCCAATCCTGGGGGCCCAAATGCTATTTCTATGGGCAGACAAAGCACCCCTGGCAGCGCTGCCCGGCACGGAGTGCAATCTGCAAGACCTGCGGGAAGAAGGTACATTTTGCTGCGGTGTGCCATGTCCGGTTGATCGCCACTGTATCCAGGCCCATTGTTCCTGCACCTCCCACCGCGTGCGGCCCGCGGGCGCCGCCATTTTCGTCCCCACAGCCCACGTGCGGCCCGTGGACGCCGCCATCTTCCTCCCACCAGAACACGTGCAGCCCGTGGGTGCCGACATCTTCCCCTCATCAGACCGTGTGCGGCCTGTGGGCGCTGCCATCTTTAACAACATCCACCACGTGTGCCCCGTGGGCGCCGCCACCTTCGGCGCCATTTTGGACGACGCCTCAGGACCCCTTCTCGCCGGGCACCTGATCTGGCCCCTCATCGCCTGCCACCACCGCTGACTAGCCCGGGGCCCACCAACACCAGCCGCAGCTCGCCTCCATCACGCTCGACCAGTCCCAGCCGCACAACCTCGCAACTGCGTCGACAACGGTGAAAGTCGATGGCCACGAGACACCTTGCCTTCTTGACTCCGGGAGCATGGAGAGCTTTATACACCCCTCTACGGTAATGCGCTGCTCCCTCGTGGTACACCCCGTTACCCTGAGAATCCCCCTGGCCTCCGGATCCCACTCCTTGGAAATCCGGGGGTTCTGCATCGCCACCCTCACCATCCAGGGCATAGAGTTCAGCAACTTCCGGCTCGACGTCCTCCTCAACCTCTGCACTGCCTTGCTACTTGGCCTGGACTTCCAGTGCAACCTCCAAAGTCTAACTCTAAAATTCGGTGGACCCCTACCACCCCTCACTGTATGCGGCCTCACGACCTTTAAGGTCGACCCACACTGCCTGTTTGCAAATCTCACCCCGGATTGCAAACCCGTCGCCACCAGGATCAGATGGTACAGTGCCCAGGGCAGGACCTTCATCAGGTCGGAGGTCCAGCGGCTGCTGCGGGAAGGTATTATCGAGGCCAGCAACAGCCCCTGGAGAGCCCAAATGGTAGTTGTAAAGACTGGGGAGAAACACAGGATGGTTGTTGACTACAGTCAGACCATCAATCGGTACACACAGCTCGACGCGTACCCCCTCCCACGCATATCTGACATGGTCAATTAGATCGCACAGTATCGGGTCTTCTCTACAGTGGACCTGAAATCTGCCTACCACCAGCTCTCCATCCGTAAGGCGGACCGCCGATACACTGCGTTCGAAGCAGACGGCCACCTTTACCACTTCCTTGGGGTTCCTTTCGGCTTCACTAATGGGGTATCGGTCTTCCAACGGGAGATGGACCGAATGGTTGACCGGTACGGACTGCGGGCCACCTTCCCATACCTAGATAATGTCACCATCTGCGGCCATGACCAGCAGACCACGATGCTAACCTTTTCAAATTTCTCCACACCGCCAAACTCCTGAACCTCACGTATAACAAGGAGAAGTGCGTGTTCAGCACCAACCGCTTAGCCACCCTTGGCTAAGTTGTGCAAAATGGAGTTCTGGGGCCTGACCCCGACCGCATGTGCCCCCTCATGGGACTCCCCCTCCCCCACTGCCTCAAGGCCCTCAAACGATGCCTGGCGTTCTTCTCCTATTATGCCCAGTGGGTCCCTAGCTATGCGGACAAGGCCCGCCCACTCATCCACTCAACAGTTTTCCCCCTGACGGCTGAGACCCACCTGACCTTCAACCGTATCAAGACTGAGATCGCCAAGGCCGCGATGCACGCGGTCGACGAGATGTTACTATTCCAAGTGGAGAGCGATGCATCAGACGTCGCTCTGGCCGGTACCCTTAACCAGGCAGGCAGACCCGTGGCATTCTTTTCCCGCACCCTCCATGCCTCTGAAATTTGGCACTCCTCTGTCGAAAAGGAGGCCCAAGCTATCGTTGAAGCTGTGCGGCATTGGAGGCATTACCTGGCCGGCAGGAGATTCACTCTCCTCACTGACCAACGATCGGTTGCCTTCATCTTCAATAATACACAGCGGGGCAAGATCAAAAATGATAAAATCCTAAGGTGGAGGATCGAGCTCTCCACCGACAATTATGAGATTTTGTATCGCCCCGGTAAGCTCAACGAGCCCCCCGATGCCCTATCCCGAAGTACATGTGCCAACGCAAAAGTGGACTGACTCCGGGCCCTACACGATGGTCTCTGTCACCCAGGGGTCACCCGGTTCTTACACTTCATAAAGGCCCGCAACCTACCCTACTCCATTGCGGAAGTCAGGGTGGTCACCAGAGCCTGCCAGGTCTGCGCGGAGTGCAAACCGCACTTCTACCGGCCAGACCGTGCGTGCCTGGTGAAGGCCTCCCGCCCCTTTGAACGCCTCAGCATGGATTTCAAAGGGCCCCTCCCCTCCTCCGACCGAAACACGTACTTCCTGAACATGGTCGATGAATACTCCAGATTCCCCTTCGCCATCCCATGCCCCACTATGACGTCTGCCACAGTCATCAAAGCCCTCAATAGCATCTTCACCCTGTTCAGTTTCCCTGCTTACATCCACAGCGACCGGGGATCCTCCTTTACGAGTGACGAGCTACGTCAGATCCTGCTCAGCAAGGGCATTGCCTCGAGCAGGACGACCAGCTACAACCCCCAGGGAAGCGAGCAGGTGGAGAGGGAGAACGGGACGGTCTGAAAGGCCGTCCTGCTGGCCCTGCGGTCTAAAAATCTCCCGGTCTCCCGCTGGCAGGAGGTCCTCCCCGACGCGCTCCACTCCATCCGGTTGCTACTTTGCACTGCGACTAATGAAACCCCCCACGAACGTCTCCTTGCCTTCCCTAGGAAGTCCACCTCCGGGGTTTCGCTCCCAACGTGGCTGGCAGCTCCAGGACCCGTTCTCCTCCGCAAGAACGTGCGGCTTCATAAGGCGGACCTGTTGGTCAAAAGGGTACAGCTGCTGCATGCGAACCCGCAGTACGCCTACGTGGCATACCCCGATGACCGCCAAGACACAGTCTCCCTCAGGGACCTGGCACCAGCTGGTTTCCCCCCCCCCCTACTATTGCCCCGGCACCACCCATCCTCCCCCCAGCGCACCTCACTACAGCCCCCGCTCCAGGACGATCCGTCCTCCCATTGATTCCACCCGGAGATGAAGATGAGGACTACACACTCCCGGTGTCACAGGCGACCAAGCCGGCGCCTGCATTACCACTGGGACTGCGGCGCTCACAACGGAGGATCAAGGAACCCGACCGGCTAAATTTGTAAACTTCCACCCAACTGTACACTTTCAAATTTCTCACATACCTGTAAATAGTTTTTCCACCACCCCCGCCGGACTCCTTGGGCGCGATTCACCGCTCCTCATGCCGTGTGGGAGAATCGCGGGAGGGCCCCCCGACAAATTTCACGTCCCCCCCGCCCGTTCGGAAGAATCGGCGCTCGCCGTTTTTCATGGCGACCGCCGATTCTCCGACCCGGATGGGCTGAGCGGCCTGCCGTTCGCGACTGTTTCACGACTGCGGCAACCACACCTGGTCGCTGCTGTCGTGAAATGGGTGTGGAGATGCCCGTTTGGGGCTTGTAGGCGGCCAGGACTGTGCTCGGGAGGGGACAGGCCCGCGATCGGTGCCCACCGATTGTCGGCCCGGCGTCTCAAACGGACGCACTATTTCCCCTCCGCCGTCCCGCAAGATCAAGCTGCCACGTCTTGCGGGGCGGCTGAGGGGAAAGACGGCCACCGCACATGCGCGGGTTCGAGCTGTCAGCGTCGTGACGTCAGCCGCGCATGCGCGGGTTCGAGCTGGCCAACCTGCGCATGAACGGCTGACGTCATTAGGCGCGCCGGCCGTGTCATTCTCGGCACGACGCCCCCGCGGCCGAGAGTTACGGAGCGCTACTCCTAGCCCCGCTGGGAGGGGAGAATAGGGGACGAGGAGCGGCCTCCGTGGCCGTCGTGAAACTCGGCCAAGTTCACGACGGCCCTCCCGATTTTTCCCGGGAGCAGAGAATTCCGCCCTTTTTTTTAACGGGGGGTGAATGTTGTAGTCACCACTGTTTATATAATACGTGTATTAGAGGAAACACGGCAAGGCTCCTGTACTACAGGTATGGGGGTAGCTCCCTGCCTGCTGGCTCCGCCCAGTAGGCGGAGTATAAATGTGTGTGCTCACCGAGCTGCAGCCATTTCCGGTAGCTGCGGGAGGCAACACATCCCTACTTAATAAAGCCTCGATTACTCTCTACTCTCGTATCGTCGTAATTGGTAATGCTTCCCATTGAATTCCTTTCTATTGATAAAACTGCCAGATTGGTGATGGGTAGCACCAATGTCCTATCTATGGCATGTTTGACACTGGAGATGTCGACAAATGCAGGTGAAGCTGAGTGCTCTCTCACTTGGCTTTGGTTTGCCTATTGGGAAAGTGATGTTAGCATTCCTCCTACTGTAAGGATTTAGAGACATTGATGTCCTCAACATCACTTGGCAAGACAAGGGCCGGAATTCTCTGACCGTTGGGTTCAGTGTTTTCACCAGGAACCCACACCACCAGCGGGTTTTGCGGCAGCGTGGGTCGGTTTCAATGGGAAATCCTATTGACAAGCGGCGGGAAGATTGAATCCCACCACCAGAGAACGGCACTGGGAAACACGCAGCTGGGGGACCGGAGAATCCCGCCCAAGCTCATCAATTATGTGGTCCTGGAGCATGCTAATTTATTCAGCATACTCTCACTGCAAAAGTCTGCTCTGGATCGACTACTTCCATCAGAAGGAAGACGCCCGTTTCTTTTTTTTATTCGTCCTTCGGATGTGGGTATCACTGGTTGGGCCAGCATTATCGCCCATTCCTAATTGCCCTTGAACTGAGTGACTTGTTGGACCATTTCAGTGGGGGAGGGGCGCAGGTCAGAGTCATCCGCATCACTGTGTGGTCTGGAGTCACATGTAGGCCAGACTGGGTAAGGATGGCAGACTTCCTTCCCTGAAGGACATTAGTGAACCAGATGGGTTTTAAGACAATTGGCAATCATTTCATGATCATCATTTGACTTAATTCCAGATTTTCAAATCTCACCATCTGCCGAGGTGGCATTCGAACCCAGGACGCCAGAGCATAGCTGGGGGTCTCTGGATCACTAATCCAGTGACAATACCATTGAGCCACCGCCTCCCCATAAAGGCCTTCTGTATGGTGAAATTGCCACTGGGTCACAATCTCCTGGGTGTCTATTCTTCCTCTACAAGGTCACCTGCAAGCCAGGTATGAAAATGGCACCCAGACAACTGGGAGACAATTGCTAAAAGCATGACTCTGGGGCTGTTTGTTTGGAAAGGCATTGGAAGAGAAGAGCAGAATCAAAAAGCTCAGCTGGCTGAGAAGAAGGCCCAGAGGACAGATGGGCAGTGAAATGTGGCACCTTCTCAGCCCACTGTCTTCCTCTGCAGCAAATACAGCAGAGACATGCCTGAGTGGAGCTCCTGAGCCACTCCAGGTCATGTTCAACACAGAACTGACAACCATGGCACCAACTATCATTTTAAAAGACAGAAGCCCGCCACAGAGAGACACTGGACAGAGTGCAAAGAACATTACAGGCACGGTACCAGAACTAAAAGGATATACCCATCAGAAATGGATGAACAGATTGGGTGTCTTTTCTCTCGATAAGAGAAGTCCAAATGACATGTTTTAAATGGTGCAACATTGCATTCAATCCTCACAAAGAGGAAGGAATCTGAAAAAAAAAATTGGAAAGGTGTTGACCGAGGAAGTGTGAGGAACAGCAAAGCTCAAGACCATCAATTTAAGGTGGTCAATAAGAAATCAAAGTTGGGAATTCAGCAGAGCCAACTTTACCCGGAGATTGGTGAAAACCTGCTACCACAGGGAGTAGTTGAGGCGAACAGTCGTATTGAAGTGAAGGCTGGTTAGGAGAAGGGAATAGGGGATTACACTGATAGAATTCAGTGAAGAATGGGGAAGGCTTTAGTGGAGCATCAGTACTGTCATGAACTGATTGGTGCACCATTAACCCCACCCTGCATTAGGGTTTCATAGAATCATAGAATCCCTACTGTACAGAACGAGGCCATTCGGCCCATCAAGTCTGCACCGTCTCTTTGAAAGACCACCTGACCTAGGCCCCATAACAGGTGGCAGCAGTGCTAACCACTGTGCCACTGTGTTGCTGGTTTCTGTGTTATATAATTCTGTGTAACGTAATATAAATATTCAGTGTATTGTCTCTGATGTCACCTACGGCAGCCTCAAGAGTCTGTGGCCTTAATGATATAGGCCACAGGCAGCGTCACCTGTACCTTGATTTGAGGCTCAAGTTGTGGCTGTATCAGGTGAAATTGCTCAATGATAGCCCGCCTTGGCGAAGAGTAAGGGCTTCAGATATTACTCCACTGAAAGTTAGTCCAGGAGGTGTGTTTTCTGAAGAACAGTTTTGGGTATGGCTCCCTATGAACATATGAATTAGGAGCAAGAGCAGGCACTCACCCCTCGAGCCTGCCTTGCCATTCAAAAGGATCATGGTGATCGGATTGTAACCTCAACTCCACATTCCTGCCTATCTCCGATAACCTTTTGCCTCCTTGCTTATCAAGAATCTATCCACCTCTGCCTTAGAAATATTAAAAGATTCTGCTTCTACCGCCTTCGGAATTCCAAAGTTTCACAACTCTCTGAGATAAATAAATTCCCCTTGTCCCTGTCTCGAATGAACCACCTTTCCTTTTTAAACAGTGACCCCCCCCAAGTTCTAGATTCTCCCACAAGAGGAAACATCCTTTCCACATCCACCCTGTCAAGACCCTTCAGGATCTTATATCATAGAATCATAGAATCCCTACAGTGCAAAAGGAGGCCTTTTGGCCCATCGAGTCTGCACTGACCTTCTGAAAAAACACCCTACCTAAGTCCACGCCCCCGCTCTGTAACCTCACCAGAGTACCCAATTAATTTTTTCCAATTAAGGGGCAATTTAGAGTGGCCAAACCACCTACCCTGCACATCTTTGGGTTGTGGAGGCAAAACCCACGCAAACAGGGGGAGAATGTGTAACTTCCACACAGACAGTGACCCAGAGCCGGGATCGAACCTGGGACCTCGGTTCCGTGAGGCAGCAGTGCTATCCACTGCACCACCATGCTGCCCCATAACCTCACCTAACGTTTGGAAACTAAGGGTAATTTAGCATGGCCAATCCATCTAATCTGCACATCTTTAGACTATGAGAGGAAACAGGAGCACCCGGAGGAAACCCTCGCAGACGCAAGGAGAATATGCAATCTCCACACAGTCATTCAAGGCCGGAATTTAACCCAGGTCCCTGCTGCTGTGAGGCAGCAGTGCTAAGCACTGTGCCACTATGCCACCACCCCCCCCCCCCTTTTATTCCCTATGTTTCAATCAAGTCACCTCTTACTCCTTACTAGACTAATACCTGGAATGGGCAGGTTGTCTTATGAGGAAATGTTGGACAGATTAGATTTGCAACCGCTGGAGTTAAGAAAGTAAACAAATAATGTCACAGGTACAAAATGAACCTACAGCACCCTTAAACATGATAACTTTTCATAATGGTGGGGGAGGGACAGGGTGGAGACGTTGACAGAAGAGATAATGAAAACGGCTGAAAACTGGGTTGAACACGTAGATTTGGAGGAATGATTCATAGCTGGAGAAAATCAAAGGTTGCGATGCTGAAAGGGTATTTCCCCTTGAGGGAGAAACCATAACTAGGGAGAACAGTTTAAAAATACAGGGTTTCCCATTTAAGAATAGCACACTGGGCTAAATAGCTGGCTTGTAATGCAGAACAAGGCAGCAGCGGGTTCAATTCCTGTACCAGCCTCCCCGAACAGGCGCCTGAATGTGGCAACTAGGGGCTTTTCACAGTAACGTCATTGAAGCCTACTCGTGACAATAAGTGATTATTATTATATTATTAGGAAGAATTGTTTCCGTCAGTGGGTTTTGAATCTTTGGAACCCTCTTTAAAGGACACCAGTTGAGGCAGGAGTATTTCATATTTTTAAAGCAGAGTTGGATAGATTCTTGACGAACAAGGGTGTCAAAGAATAAAAGGGACAGGCAGAGTGTGGCGTTGAGGTCACAATCAGATCAGCCACAATCTTATTGAATAGTGGGGCAGGCTCGAGGGGCCGAATGGCACAACTCCTGCTCCTATTTCTTCTGTTGGTTTGTGAGGGTGAAAGCTGTGGACTGATCGGGATGTTAATGTGGAATGGTGAGGAGAATATTCCGGGATGTAGGGTTGAAGAATTGGGGTTGCAAGCTGAGCTATTGAGTTAAAGTTGGCTTCAAGCTAGGGGGGGAAGAAATATAAAGCCTGCACCGAACAGATAGTTTCCTCAAGAATAATGAGGGTTGGAAATATTATGCCTGGTTTTAATTGTTGCCCGATTAGTTTTATGACTTCCTGGAGAATTCCAAGGCTGAATTTATTGTCATTGATGTGGCCACATAAATGCTTAATACAATTGCATCAAATTTGAATTTGAAATCAATCGTTTTAAAATAACAGAGCTTGGCTCAGGCACGTTAGATGATTGCCCACTCATATCATTGCTAACAACCTCACCTCTAATTGAGAGGTGGTGCCGTAACATTTCAATTCTTTACTCGATCAAAATCACATTCAAAACATAAAAAGCAACTCTTTATTTCAATGGAAATATCCGTCCTCCCTCCTGGTGGAATGAATTGTCCCTCCATCTACTTTCCTTCTCTGTGCTCACCAGAGCTTTCTGGTTTTTAAAAATAAATTCAGAGTACCCAATTATTTTTTTCCCAAGTAAGGGGCAATTTAGCATGGCCAATCCACCGAACCAGCGCGTCTTTGGGTTGTGAGGACCAGATCGCTTTCTTAGCCTCTTCTGAGCAGTCTTCGCTGGGTTGAACTGATTCAGTGGAGCTGTAGCACCCCCTCTTGGACAAGGTGAGAAACCCATGAAGGGGGCTCCTAAAATTTTCCTTTGTTCTTCTTTAAACTATATCTGTTAAAAGGTTCACCAGTTTATAAGACAGCTGCAGATGTGGAAAGCAATTTGATTTGTTTAAATTTACCCATCCAGAGAGATTCCCAAAATTTTAGCAATTGCTAATTAAATAATTGCAGGATTTTGACCAGCTTTGGCCTAACCAGAGGTTCAGTTCACATCTTGAAGCCTCCGCAGGTGAAGAAGAATTTCTTGAAACTCGTGAACCTCTGTCCCCTTGCTGTACACCTGCAGTTTAACTTAAAGTAAATGTCCGGGTTAGCTTTCTCTATGATTTTAACAAACTTACAGACTTCTATAAGGCCATCTTGCAGATGCCTTCAACTTTGAAGGCCCAAGCCTTTCCTCATAGCTGTCACTGGGGATCAGCCTGCAACATCTATCTATATTGTCTCTAGGACTCCAATATCTCCCACATTTCTTATTGACCAGGACAGGACTAAGTCCTGAATTTTTGTAAAATTAGAAGAGCTCCATGCCTTAGCCAAAGAGGTGCCAGAGCCCAGAACATGGAAGTCCGACCCTCATGCCGGCACCCACCATTTGCACTGGGAAGGACTGGGGCTGGGAGGTATTTCACACTTTGGCAGCTCACGGAGGCAGTATCACATTCAAAAGTGCAGCTGCCCTCAAACAGAAGCAATTTTGGTGATTGAAATGTCAGAAAATGACTTGTGGGATTTAGACATTTGGGGAAAAAGTCTGAACCCATGACAAGGTCAAGTATCCTTCTGTAGAAGTCAGGTACCCCTTTAGAAGAGGTCAAGTACCATTATGGGATTGTTAAAAGTAGACAGGAATGTGCGTAAAAAGGGGATAATCTCTGTGCAACTGTCACACTGTCAAATCCTTTGAACCCTTGCCCTTTACATTTTGAGCAAAAACAACTGCCAGTATTTGGCTAAAACATATTGATGCTTGCAATTTCATTAGATGCTTGTTGAGATACGTCTGAGGGTTATCATCATAGACTTAGTGCTGCCTGATTACTTCCACAACCTATCATTTTCACAGTGAGGGGTGGGAGTTTGCAAGTCCACAGTTAACATCGAAGCATAGAAAATAGGAGCAGGAGTATGCCATTAGGCCATTTGAGCCTGCTCCACCATTCATTATGATCATGGCTGATCATCCAACTCAGTAACCCGTTATTGCTTTCTCCCAATAGCCTTTGATCCCTATATGGCGCAAGGATTACATCTAACTCCTTCTTTAAAACACACAGGGTGGGATTCTCCGTCCGCCGCCCCCGTTTTCTGGTGCGGGCACCCCTGCCGGCAGCGGGGTTCTCTGCCCTGGCAGCCGGCCAATGGTGTTTCCCATTCTGGCCATCCCCACACCGTTGGGAAATCCATGGGTGCAAATGCGCTACTGGAGAAACGGAGGGTCCTGTCGATGGAGAATCCAGCCCACAATGTTGTGACCTCAACTGCTTTCTGTGGTAGCGAATTCCATAGGCTCACCACTCTGTGGGTGAAGAAATCTCTCCCAATCTCAGTCCTACATGGTTTACCCTGTATCCTTAGACTGTGACCCCTGGTTCTGGACTTCCCTATCATTGGTAACATTTTTCCTGCATCTAACCTGCCTGGTCCTGTTAGAATTTCATAGGGTTTTATGAGATCCCCCCCTCATTCTTCTAAACTCCAGCAAATATAATCCTAACTGACTCAATCTCTCCTACATCCATCCTGCCATCCCAGGAATCAGTCTGGTAAAGCTTTGCTGCGCTCCCTCTATAGCAAGGGCATTCTTCCTCAGACAAGGAGACAAAAACTGCACACAGTATTCCAGGTGTGGTCTCAACAAGGCCCTGCATAATTACAACAAGACATCCCTGCTCCTGTACTGGAATCTTCTCTCTATGAAGGCAAACATACCATTAGCCTTCTTTATCACCTGCTGCACCTGCTTGTTTACTTTCTGTAACTGTGTATGAGGACACCCAGGTCTATTTGCACATTCCCCTCTCTCAATCGTTCACCATTCAGATATTAATCTGCCTTCCTGTTTTTGTTACTAAAGTGGATAACCTCACATTTATCCACATTATACTGCATTTGGCATGCATTTGCCCACTTGTCCAAATCACAATGGGTGTGATTTAATCAAAAAATCAGAGTTCATTTTGGGCAGGATTAGCAGGGTTGTTCCCAGTGCATGTAGCGACGGAAACAAACGCACTATCTAAAGGCGCTTTGTTGCTATTTTGGTCCCCAGCGGGGAACGCACCCCCCCCCCCTCTCCCCGGTGGCTGCAATTAGTGGAATTTCCTGCACTGAGGATGCTCTGACGAGCGCTGCTCCTCAGTGCAGGAAGAGATCGGCCGCCATTTTTATATGGCACCCAGGTCTGTTGACCGCCGATGTGACCCCTGGACCCCCCCAACTTACCTACAAGGGGGCCGTTGTGCATCTCACCTCACACGGACATGGGACCCCTGGTCCCGATCAAGGCATGGGCCAAATGCCACCCTGGCACATTGGCACGACCAGCCAGACACCCTGGGTGCGATTCTCCCAAGCTGCGCCGTATGGGAGAATCGGCGTTCGTGCCATTTTTTCCCGCGGCGTCGGTCCAACGCCGTCAGGCGATTCTCCAAGGAGTGGAGAATCGGTGCCATTTGCACCGGCACGTTTGGCGTGGCGCCAGTCGCGGTTCGCTGTCCGCGGCCAGGCTGGCAATTCTCCGGCCTTGACGGGCCGAGTGGCCGCGCGAAAACGGCAGAGACCCGCAGGCGCCGTTCACACCTGGTAGCTGCCGGCGGGAACTCTGCGCGAAGGGGCAGGGGGTGGCCTGTGGGGCGGGGAAAAGTGCTCCTTTACCGGGGAGGGGGGGGGGGGGGGCTCCGATGTGGTCTGGCCCGCGATCGGGACTCACCAATCGGTGGGCCGGCCTCTCCCCTCCCGGGTCTACTTTGTTGTGCTTCCGGCCCCAGAGCCACCGCGCCATGTTGCGTCGGGGCCGGAGCGTTCCGTGAGTCTACTGAGCATGCGTCGGTTGCCGCTTCGCCACTGCGCATGCACGGGTTGGCGCCACCCCCAGTCCGTGCCAGGATGTAAGGCTGGAGTGGCGTGAACTGCTCCAGCGCCGTTCTGACCCCCTGTGAATCGCTACTGCCCGCGCCCGTTTCACGCCGTCATGAAATGCGACGGTGTTCATGACGGCGCGGACACTTAGTCCCGCGATCGGAATCAGACAACCTGCCAGTGGCACATGGGCCCCCAGGGTGGCAGTGCCAGAGTGCCAACCTGGCCAGAGGCTGATAATCCGGGGGCTTAGATTTCCCGGGAGAACTCCCCAAAAGTGACATTCCGCCTGGTCCCTGTTTGTGGGGACCAGTGCTAAACGTTGCCTAGCTGGGGTCTCCTCGACAAGGGAAATAGATGCCTGGTGGCCATTCGATCCGGCCTAGACATAGTTAGTGGGCTTTTGAGCAATGCAAGTCTGGGATCCAGATCGCGACATCTCACGAGATCTAACCAGATCTTGTGAGGCGTAACGACTGTCAGGGTACCCGAAGAGGCTTCTCCAGGATCTATCGGCCGCACCCTGTCCCGATTCCGGCAGGATGCGGCTGATAAATCGCTCCCGTGTTCTTGACCTGATCATGTGGTTTCAATGCTGTTGCATACGGGATAAATGTTTGCCAGGACAGTCAGAGAACTCCACTGTAAAAAAAACTGAAAATTATATTGTATGCTCATTATAGCAACAACATTTTGCACTTAAACAGTGTCCCTAATACAGAAAAATGCACACTTTTTAAACATATTTTGCTTAATATCATAAATTATACTTTGATGTCTTCAAACCACTTGAAGGCTTCATGGCCTCAGGGTGTCTCAAAGCAATTTAAGTACTATTGTGGTGTAGAGACAGTCGTGGATGTTGTGTTATGCTGCTTCGGATAACACAGGCTGCTACTTGATGCAGTCTTAACTAAAGGATGCTCCAGACTCTGAAATGAGTTCAATGTGTTTATTGAACTATTAACACAGTTCTCAAATGAGTTCGACTCGCTGCTAATCTAACTGTAGTAACTCAATCTAACTGTACCAGCTTGTTCTAAGCCACATGCTGGGGTGTGATGCTGTTGATCAACCCTATCTAACTCTCTAGATGTGTGTCTGTAGAAAGAGGCAGGGTGTGAGTGCCTCATCCCTTTTATAGTGTTTATGTCATGCCCCCTTGTGGTGATGCCACCTCTGAGTGTCCTGACTGCCCATTGGTTGTGTCCTATTCTGAGTGTTCATTAGAGTGGATAGGAAAGAGAGCAGCCAATTTGGACACAGTAAGCTCCCACAAACAGAATTGTAAAAACAAATCACATCATCTGTTTCTGGTGATATTTGAGGGCCAAATATTGGCTGGGAGACATCCCAGGGAGAACTTCCCTAATCTTTTTCCAATAGTACAGTGGGATCTTTGACATCTACCTGAGTAGAGACAGCATCAATTTAATACAGTATCTCATTTAAAAGACAGCACCTTCCAACAACATAGCCCTCAGCGCTGTGCTGAATTATCAGCCTGGATTATTTGTTCAACTCTCTGGGATGGGTGGTAACCTTCTGACTCAGAGACAAGATTGCTGCCTATTGAGCCACAGCTAGCCTCAGGCAGTGCTTTAAAAAAAAACAATTCCCACTTGTTCAGTGGCAGTGTTTGCTCTTTGGTATTTGACGATGTAATTCCCAACACATTTGGGTGTAAGTTCCTGTCAGCAAGATCAATATAAAAGCCAATGTAGATTTTGGCACCATTTCTGCGTGAGTCAGATTCATGAAATTATCTTTTGACAATTGTGGTGGGGGTGGAGGTGTTGGGCGGGTTGGAAACTTTGAAATCAAACTAACAATGGAGTGCAAAACCGTAAACCTAAGTAAATGATTGGAAATTGGAAGATAAATATTAACCACCCCCAACCCTCCCATCTGACTTGTGCGTAATTTAACAGATACCTCGGGGTTCAATGCCCCCTACTGGTGATCTCCAGTCATTTCAATTTCCATTAAACTTTAAATAGAATTAAGTTGCACCCAAGAAACATCTTAAAATGCTTCACACATAATTTTTATTATCTGAACTGCGCTATCTGAAAGGGTGACGGAAGCAGATTCAATAGTCACTTTCAAAAGCGATTTAGATACATACTTGAAGATTAAAAATAAATTACAGAGCTATGGGGAAAGGGTGGGTGAGAGAATCTAATTGGATAGGTCTTCCAAAGAGCTGTCACAAAGAGCTGTAGGTACAAATCGTGACAGCAAAGTTATACTCAGCTAGGGCGGCACATGGCACAGTGGTTAGCATTGCTGCCTACGGCGCTGAGGACCCAGGTTTGAATCCCAGCTCTGGGTCACTGTCCGTGTGGAGTTTGCACATTCTCCCCGTGGGTTTCACCCCCACAACCCAAAAGATGTGCAGGGTAGGTGGATTGGCCACGCTAAATTACCCCTCAATTGGAAAAAAAAAATAATTGGGTACTCTAAATTTCTTTTTTTTTAATTAAAAAATTTATACTCAGCTTGAAATATCCAGTGGACCTCATTATTTTCTGGTGATTGAATGAGGAAAAATGATTCCTAGAATTTACTGCTCTTCTGCTCAGTCACAACACCCAGCTGAGCATAACGATAGGTAGAGGAGTATCAGTTTAGCATCGCACTCTGCGTTAGTGAAATGAAAATGAAATGAAAATCGCTTATTGTTACAAGTAGGCTTCAAATGAAGTTACTGTGAAAAGCCCCTAGTCGCCACATTTCGGCACCTGTTCGGGGAGGCTGTTACAAGAATCGAACCGTGCTGCTGGCCTGCTTGGTCTGCTTTCAAAGCCAGCGAATTAGCACTGTGCTAAACAGCCACACCCCTAGTATGGTTTGAATCCACAACCTCTGACTCAGAGGTGAAAATACCACCATTAGAGGTATTCATAGAACAGTACAGCACAGAACAGGCCCTTCGGCCCTCGATGTTGTGCCGAACAATGATCACCCCACTTAAACCCACGTAACCCGTATCTCAACAATCCCCCCATTAACCTTACACTACGGGCAATTTAGCATGGCCAATCCACCTAACCCGCACATCTTTGGACTGTGGGAGGAAACCGGAGCACCCGGAGGAAACCCACGCACACAGGGGGAGGACGTGCAGACTCCACACAGACAGTGACCCAGCCGGGAATCGAACCTGGGACCCTGGAGCTGTGAAGCATTTATGCTAACCACCATGCTACCCTGCTGCCCCATTCTGATGCTAAATGGTAGTTATTTTAAGAATTCTCCTGATATCCTGCTCTTAAGCACCATTCCAGAGTCCTGAGCATAAATTCTAGCCTGTGTTGCATCATCGAAGATGACATATTAAGTTGGGGCCTCATCTGCTCTCTCACGTGGATGTAACAGATCCCATGATACTATTCTGAAGAAGCCTGAGCAAGGGAGTTTTCCCTGGTGCCTTAACCAATATTTATCTCTCAACCAACAAAAGCAAACAAATTATCTGGTGACCAGCATGTTGTTGTTTGTAGGTTCTTACTATGCGAAGATTGGCCTCCAGAATTCCACCACGGCACCACTGACCATATTTCAAAAGTACTTTATTTGTTGTAAAGCAATCTCCTGAGGTCATGAAAAGCTCCTTATTTTTGAAAACCTGGAACTCTCTGCACTAAACGGCTGTGAATACTGAGAGAATGAACATTTTCAAGATGATTGGGTTTTTGTTGGACATGGGAATGAATGGATATGGATCGAAGGGGAATAAACCCAGCCGAGGTAGAGATCAGCCATGAACTGATGAAAGGTTAATGCAGGCCCAAAGTGTTAAATTGCCGCCTATTCCGAGTCTCATTCAATTTTACTGGGCCCTCATCAGTCTGCCATTAAAGTATCAGGCCAAGAGTAGAATAGTGGTAGCAACAGGGAAAGAAGGAATTTGTGTGAAAGGACGGGAAGCCTCAAAAGGTTAGGGCAGGACGGAGCCGAGAATCCAGAACAAAATTAGAGTCAGGTCTTGCTATTTTGTCACACACAAGGTTGTGGAAATGTGGAGGTTATCTCTCATAAAAGGCTGTGGAAGTTCAGTCAATTGAACTTGGTTTTCGGCATGGTTTTAGATTTGAAAATTACTAGAGGTTTTAATTTTGTTTGGCAGTCATGCAGGTCAGTAGCACAGTGAATCATGTCGTCTCAAGTCTTGTGTTTTTCACTAGAGTTGTTTCTGAACCTTTCTACTTCACAGTTCAGCTGCTGGACATTTAAATATTCATGAGGCGGGATTCTCTGTCGGCTGACATTGGAATCAGGAAATATGATTGGGTGGAGAATTGCTTTGACATCAAAATCGTGGTGGGCGGCGGTTTCACGCCAATTCTCCGGTGCCTCGACAGCAGCATGAATGCATTCCACTGGGCACGTACAGTAAACACCATCGGCCTATCATTAGCGGAACTGACCCGGTGTTCTCTGGGGCCTCCATGATTCTCTGCCTCCACCTGGGCAAATTTCCGACTAAGGTTGTTGTAATCACCACTGTTGTATTGTGTATACTGAATATGAGGGTATTACAGTAAGGCTCCTGTACTATAGGTATGGGGGGAGACCCCTGCCTGCTGGCTCCACCCAGTAGGCGGAGTATAAATGTGTGGGCTCTCCGAACTGCAGAGCTGCGGGAGGCTCCACGTCTCTGCGTAATAAAGACTCGATTACTCTCTACTCTCGTCTGGTCGTAATTGACAGTGCATCAATTTATTACGCAGAGATGTGTCCCACAGCTGCTACCATGGACACCACCAGCGACTTCCCCCAGCCAACCCCAGGCCTGCTCCGCGCGGCAGCCAACCAACCTCGGGGAACCCAAGTGCTACTTCTGTGGACAGTCAAAACACCACCGACAGCGCTGCCCGGCACGGAGCGCGCTCTGCAAGGCCTGCAGGAAGAAGGGACATTTCACTGCTGTGTGCCAGGCCCGCTCGGTCGCCGCTATTGCCTCGGTACCCCCCGAGGGCGCCGCTATCTTGCCTGCCTCAGGACATATGCGGCCCATGGGTGTCGCCATCTTTCCCGCCTCAGGACCCCTGCTCGTCGGGCACCTCATCGGGCCGATCATCTCTTGCAACCGCTACAAACCAGCCACGTCTGGCCTCCATCACAATTGACCAGTCCCGACCTCACAACCTCGCAACCGGGTCGACGACAGTGAAGGTCGACGGGCACAAGATATCTTGCCTTCTGGACTCCGGGAGCACTGAGAGCTTCATCCACCCCGATATGGTAAGGCGCTGCTCCCTCACGGTCCACCCATCAACCAGAGAATTTCCCTGGCCTCCGGATTCCACTCCGTGGCAATCCGGAGGTACTTCACCGCCACCCTCACCATCCAGGGCGTAGAGTTCAGCAGTTTCCGGCTCTACATCCTCCCCAACCTCTGCACTGCCTTGCTAATAGGCCTGGACTTCCAGTGCAACCCCCAGAGCCTAACCCTGAAATTTGGCGGGCCCCTACCACCCCTTACTGTATGCGGCCTCACGGCCCTTAAGGTCGACCCACCTTCCCTGTTTGCGAACCTCACCCCGGATTGCAAACCCGTCGCCACCAGGAGCAGACAGTACAGTGCCCAGGACAGGACTTTCATCAGGTCTGAGGTCCAGTGGCTGCTGCGGGAAGGTATTATCGAGGCCAGCAACAGCCCCTGGAGAGCCCAAGTGGTAGTGATGAAAACTGGGGAGAAAAACAGGATGGTCATTGACTACAGTCAGACCATCAATCGGTACACGCAGCTCGATGCGTACCCCCTCCCACGCAATTCTGACATGGTCAATCAGATTCACAGTACCGGGTCTTCTCGACAGTGGACCTGAAATCTGCCTACCACCAGCTCCCCATTCGCAAGGCGGACCGCCAGTACAGCGCATTTGAAGTGGACGGCCGCCTTTACCATTTCCTTAGGGTTCCCTTCGGCGTCACTAACGGGGTCTTCATCTTCCAACGGGAGATGGACCAAATGGTTGACCGGTACGGACTGTGGGCCACCTTCCCGTACCTGGATAATGTCACCATCTGCGGACACGACCAGCAGGACCACGACACGAACCTTTCCAAATTCCTCCACACCGCCAAACTCCTGAACCTCACGTATAACAAGGATAAGTGCGTGTTTAGCATGAACCGATTAGCCATCCTTGGCTATGTGGTTCAAAACGGAGTCCTAGGGCCCGACCCCGATCGCATGCGCACCCTCATAGAACTCCCACTCCCCCACTGCACCAAGGCCCTCAAACGATGCATGGGCTTCTTCTCGTACTACGCCCAGTGGGTCCCTAACTATGCGGATAAGGCCCACCCACTCATCCACTCCACCGTTTTCCCACTGACGGCCGAGGCTCACCGGGCCTTTGACCGTATCAAGGCCGACATCGCCAAGGCCGCGATACATGCGGATGACGAGACGCTCCCCTTCCAAGTAGAGAGCGATGCATCAGACATTGCTCTGGCCGCCACCCTCAATCAGGCAGGCAGGCCCGTGGCACTCTTTTCCCACACCCTCCATGCCTCCGAATTTCGTCACTCCTCTGTCAAAAAGGAGGCCCAAGCTAACGTTGAAGCTGTGCGGCATTGGAGGCATTACCTGGCCTGCAGGAGATTCACTCTCCTCACTGACAAACGATTGGTTGTCTTCATGTTCAACAACACACAGCGGGGTAAGATCAAAAATGATAAAATCTTGAGAGGTGGAGGATCGAGTTCTCTACCTACAATTATGAGATTTTGTATCGTCCCAGTAAGCTCAACAAGCCCCCGCTCCAGGACGATCAGCCCTCCCCTTGGTCCCACCCGGGGATGAAGATGCGGTCCCAGAGTCAACAACGACCGAACCGACACCTGAATCGCCGCCAGAACTGCGGCGCTCGCAATGACGGATCAAGGCGCCAGATCGTCTAAATTTGTAACCTCTTTCTTAAAATTTAAACAACCTGTGTGTAAATAGTTTTTCCACCACCCCCGCTGGACTCTCTTTTAACAGGGGGCGAATGTGGTAGTCACCACTGTTGTATTGTGTATACTGCATACGAGGGTATTACGGTAAGGCCCCTGTACTACAGGTACGGGGGTAGATCCCTGCCTGCTGGCTCCGCCCAGTATGTGGTGTATAAATGTGTGGGCTCTCCAAGCTGCAGCCATTTCGGCAACAGCTGCGGGAGGCTCCACATCTCTGTGTAATAAAGCCTCAATTACTCTCTACTCTCGTCTCGTTGTAATTGATAGTGCATCAAAGGTTCACTTGTGCTGTTAAAAATTGTGAAATAGGCGTGCCTGCTGAGGAAGAGAGAGGGAGTTAGGAAATTGTCCAACATCACCACAGCGGCACACCATCATTTGCTGACACACTTGCTGCTGGCCGGCGGGAGGAAAATGGGGGGTGGCCAGGAAGTGAGCTGTGGAGTTGGAGTGGACATGTGCAGGGCAGCCACACAGCTGCACATGCCGCTGACCGCCTACTGTGAACCTACAGGTCATATGGGTGTCCCCCCAGTCCACCCCCCCTTAGGTGCCCTCTGGCCCCAGCCAACCCATCAGCGGGATGGGTGGGCTCCAGCGCAACCAGTGCCATCTTGTTGGCTGGGATGAGGGTGTGTGGGGAGTGAAGTGTATATATGCGGCTGTAGTTTGTCAGCATTCTGAATGTCAATTGCGAATCTGGCGAATCCTACACCGCTTATCATTGGAATCGATTAAGTTCCACATTGCGGCAGTGGTCGCTGAACCGGTCCAGGTGCGGTTCCAGTTTTGCTGTCGTGGATGTCCACGAATCCTGCCCCAGTGTCAAAACTTTGTTTCAGGAACAGAGAATCCCGCCCATATACTTTTCATCCATGTTGCCCATGTGGCATAATAGCTGCTCATGTTTTTGATGCTGTCTGGGACAGCTGGAAAAAGGTCATTTTGACGTTGAAATATTTTGGTAGTTTCTTTCTTTTCAATTTAGAGTGCCCAATCATTTTTTTCCAATTAAGGGGCAGTTGAGCATGGCCAATTCACCTACCCTGCACATCTTTTGGGTTGTGGGGGTGAGACCAATTCAGACACGGGTAGAATGCGCAAGCTCCCCAAAGACAGTAACCCGTGCTGACCCGGGGCCACGATCAAACCCAGTCTTCGGTGCCGTGAGGCAGCAGAGCTAACCACTGCGCCACTGTGCAGCCCATCTTTTGCTGGCCTCTGAGCGCCTTCTTCTGCAAAGCTGGACATTTTTGCTACATAATGTGGCAACACGAACTAGTTGTTGCTCTGAATCTTTCCTGGTCACAGGGTTTGTTTTGACCCACTTACGTGCATATCTATGTGTTGCGTTTCTGGTGATGATGTAACTATTCTGACAATTTTCAAGGCTGAATTCCTCTACATGTTTCTCAAGATCAGGCCAGTTGCTGGTCCCTGTTCTCGTGGTGTATTTGCTCTGGGGCATCTTCTTCAGGGCAGATTCCTTCTTCCATTCCTGCACCTGTTTTTTTTTTCAACTAACACCAAATTCCCTCACTGCAGCACAGCTCTTTGACAAGTTGGAAGGTTTTATGACTTATAGCTTGAAAGCAGCTTCATACTTCATTCCTTCTTTTTTAGAAGACTTATTTCTCTTTACTGTTTGTCATGTTTGATCTACTCTGCCTTAAACTCACACGCATCTTTATAACACAACCTGTATCAGCTGGTTATAATGTATGCAAAAACATACATTTGTGGGATGAAAAATCTAGGATGACTGCTGTTATGGGCCACAGTGTATCATGGAGTTCACCTGACCCACAACTGTCTATAGATTTTGGTTATGAGGAGCATAAGGGCCTATCTTTCAGGTGTTTTTCAACAGAGGCCTTAAGCATTTTTAATCAAAAACAAAGTTTATTCTACGAATTCAGTTAACATTTCAATTTGATAACAACATCGAATTAATCAGAAAAACCCTGGGCGGGATTCTCTCAGCCAAGGCAGTGGGCCCGCGATTGGGGCCAATTGATCGGCGGGCCGGCCTCTCTGGCTGGGGGCCTTTTTTGTTCCGTGCCAGCCCCTGTAGCCCTACACCATGTTGTGTCGGGGCCGGCGCGGAGAAGGGAGCCACTGCGCATGTGCGCATTGGCGCCGGTCCCACTGAGCATGGGCAGACCTGTGGCGCCCATCTGATGCTGGGGATTGGTGGCTGGAGCGGCGTGGGTCCCTCCAGTGCCGTGCTGGCCCCCTGTAGGTGTCAGAACCGCTGCTCCTGAGGCCATGTTGATGTCATCGAGAAACGCAACGGCATTTACGATGGCGTCAACACTTGGCCTCAGGATCAGAGAATCCCGCCCCCTTTTACCAAAACAGTAGATTTGTATTCTTTCCAGAAAGCAGTTATCACTTTAAAATTATCAAGTGATCTGGACACCTTTTAACATGCAGAGAGAGAGGGACACACACACAAGACTTCTCTGTCTGAATCCAGCTTCTAAAATGTCAACCGAAAATAAAACTCAGAGCCACAGCCAGCTCCCAGCTCAAAACAAAAGTAAAAGCCACAGCCCAGCTCCACCCACACAATGACATCACTGAAGCCATTTGAGAAGCCAAACATTTCTTAAAGGGACACTCCCATGACACTGCTAATTGTTTGTTTGTGTGTTCGGGGTCTAGATGTTGTGTGTTTGGAGTTTCTGTAGTTCACTAAAGCCATTGCTTCTTGCAGCTCCATATACACCTTCTGAACTTTGCACAAGATTGGACTTCTCCTTCCTCCATATCTCTGGTACTTAGTCATCTGTGATTACGTCATAGTTATTTCAACATTAGGTGCTTTTGATGTCAACCTTTTACTCTACATCTCTCCCCTAATCTTTATCCCAACTATATAAACATATTCCTACATCTCCCCCCTCCCTCCACATGTTAATCTCTAAGGTACTTTGACTAATCTCTTTGAAACTGTTCTGGTTTCTTTGTGAGGTCAATCATATTCTGCATTCTCTCTTCCTTCAATACGAGCACAGTAAGAAGTCTTATAACACCAGGTTAAAGTCCAACAGGTTTGTTTCGAACCACTAGCTTTCAGAGCACAGCTCCTCCCTCAGGTAAATTTTCCTAGATTTGGTGCTGTAGGACTTCTTACGGTGCTCACCCCAGTCCAACGCCGGCATCTCCAAACACAGGAATATGTTTATCATTCAATATGAGTGTCATTCTTCTGGATAGTCAAAACTGGAGTGTTCTTGGAATGACTATTCCAACATTACAAATGGGGAGATCATCAATGATTGTGGTGTTTTCTCTGTTTGAACCACGGCCTGAGGACTGGGTTGTTAGGACTATAGTCTGGCCATCCTTCCAGACAGTATTCCTTTATCTGGGACACTATTGTCACCTTACTGTTGTGCTTATTTTACCTCCAGTAGTTTTTTCTTTTGCAGGAGCTAGTTTGGTAATGAGTGATGTATAAACTTCCACCTCCACTGTGCAATTCAAATCCTCTATTTTGGTTCCTTCAACTGATATTCTTGACAATGCGTATGCTGTTGTTTGGTACTTCTCTTGAACATACTCAGTTATTGGATCCTCATTAATCTCAGTCCAAAGCATTGAATTCTAGGCCACATCATTGAAGCCTCAGAAAACAAAGATGATTGAAAGGTTTCCACAAACCAGGAACTTTGAAGAGCTACAGAGGTTCCAAGGAAACCAAGTTTCTCCCAAATGTGCAAGAAACCAATGAGTTGTTTAAACAACTGTTGAGACAAGGTCAACAGTTTTACTAGAAAGTAGACTAGCAAAATGTTTTTGAGATCAAAAATCTTCTAATTTCTCCTGACACTTTAGCACACTATGATCCAAAACTGCTGCTAATAGGTGCAGCAGACGCAACATTTACAGGTCAAGAGTGTAGTCTTGTTCAAAATACAAAGATTATAAAAATAAACCAGTTTATTATGTCTCAAGATTACTCACAGACACAGGAAAAGATATTCTACAATTGAGAAGGAAGCATTGGCAGCAACATGGGCATGTGAGAATTCTTTGGATTACGTAACGAGATTGCTGTTTAAAAGTGAAACCATCCACAAACCATTAATCACTATTCTCAACATGAAGAGATTTTGAAGATACTGCCCAGAAACACCTCCACCTGTTTCTATTTTTAACTCTGTGGAGTGCAGGGCAGCACGGTAATGCAGTGGGTAGCACTGCTGCCTCACGGCGCCGAGGTTCCAGGATTGATCCTGGCTCTGGGTCACTGTCCATGTGGAATTTGCACATTCTCCCCGTGTTTGCGTGGGTTTTGCCCCCACAACCCAAAGATGTGTAGGATAGGTGGATTGGCCATGCTAAATTGCCCCTTAATTGGAAAAAATGAATTGGACACTCTAAATTTGAAAAAAATCTCTGTGGAGTGTCCATTCACATCTAGTTTAATGCCCCAGTGTTTAATTTCTGTTTTATTCACTTCTCCTAGAAAAGGTATTTCCTTTTCCTAGGGTTCTTTGAAGGCTTGTATGTGGTTTGGGGAAGTGGTGGTATAGTGACATTGTCACGAGATTAGTAAATCAGAGATGTAGGGGAAGATTTACAGTATGGGTTCAAATCTCATCAAAGCAGTGACTGCTAGCTTTCGATTCTCCAACACGAAACATCCTCACCACTTCTACCCTGTCAATACCTCTCAGGATCTTAAAGGATCCGATCAAGTCACCTCTTAGACTTCTAAAGCCGAGAAACACCCCGCTATTTGCTGTTTCGTTTGCCTTGGGGAGTTTTGCCCTGCCCAGACTGCACTTGAGTCATTTCCTGCTGGCAAACTCGGCAGGAAAGCCTCCTTGCAGATTGAGGCGCCATTTTGGAAGGCTCGCAAGATTCAACAGCATACGTCCGACATCAAGTTGGGCATGACAAGGCTGCTGAATCTCACCTGTGGTCTCACCAATGCTCTATACAAATGAAGCATAACCGCTCTACTTTTGTAATTAATTCTGCTCACAATAAATGATAACATTCTATTAGCTTTCCTAATTAGTTACAGTACCTGTATACCAGCCTTTTGTGATTCATGCACTAGGACCCCAGATCCCTCTGCATCTCAGAACTCTGCAAGCTCTCTCCATTTAGATAATTTGATTATTTATTCTGCCTGCCAAAATGGACAATACCTCATTTGCCTACATTATACTCCAGCTGCTACTTAGTCATGTGTTATTGCATCATATTTACATCAACATCAAGTGCTTCCGATGCTAACCCTTTACTCTATGCTAGTGTCTATGTGTTTACATTGTGTACCTTATTGCCCTCTTATGTATTTTCTTTTTATTATCTTTTATTTTCATGTACTTAATGATCTGTTTGAGCTGCTTGCAGAAAAATACATTTCACTGTACCTCGGTACACGTGACAATAAATAAATCCAATCCAATAATGCAAGTACAGCTTGTCATGGCTGAAAAGAGGGATTAACTTAAACAATGAGTTTGTACAAAAAAATGTCTTTTGTGGTCGGAAAAATGAGGTTGTCTGGTACGCTAAGTCAATTTAAATGCCACGACCTATAGTGATGTTATTTCTTGACATTGGTAATGGTTTCTCCACAGCAGAAAAGTGACAATCAATTTTTTAATGGATTATTAAACATTAACATTGTAAACGGCAGCACGATCACTTTGAAGGGCCTCAGGGTGATGTACACATTTTCCTGCTGTAAGAGTCCCAGGCTGTTCTATATGCAGCATCAGTATTAACACATTCTCATTCATACTGACTGAAGCTGATAGGAGGAACAAGAAAGAAAAGACCTGCATTGATATAGCACCTCCCAAGCTCAGAGAACATCAAAATTCACAACTAATATGGTACTTTACAAGATTGGTCACCATTATACTGGAGGACATATGGCAGCCAGTTTGCACACAACAAAGTTTCCATGCTGCGATGGGGCATTATCTACTACCCTATAATCTGTGAACGATTAAAAACAAGCTGGGATATATGGGATAGCTACTCTGCTCTTTGACAGATAATGCCATTGAATCATTTATGTTCACCTGAAGAGATGAAGAGATACTTGGAGCTTTATCTTAACACTGTATATGAAAGACAGTACTGCACTGATGTTTTAACCTAGATTGTCTACTCAATTCCTTGGAGACATGTGATGTGGTCTAATTGTAAATAACCACCTCTCTCTCAGGATCTCCTTTCACCTCCTGACATTCAATGAGAAATCGATGCCTGCCACATGGTCAGGCTTCAGTTAACAAAAACTACTGCCTCCCCTTCAGCTCACCTCACTTAAGCCTGTAAATCTGGCTCAACACTTGAAGGAAATTTGAACAGAAATAATAATATCGATAGATTTCTTTGTTAGGTAAGAGTATCAAGGGAATATGGAGCAAAGGAAGGTTGAATAAAGTTGAGGTGTAGGCCATTCTGATCTAATAGAAAGGCGGAGCAGGCCCTGTGGACGGAATGGCTTTAACATCCTTAACTTCTGCAATCTTGGAATGAACAAGGGAGAGCAACAGCAAGAAACAAAGAAATGGAGTTGAATTGAAACTAGAGCAAAAGGCACATTGTGAAACAGAAAATCAACCTGTGAGGAAGGAACTCAGCCACCTGCATGCTAACTGCACTGACCCTAGCTCCCACCCCCATCCTCCTCTACTCAGGTTTCCACAGTGTGCTCGTGACAATGCGTCCTCTTGTCAAACGAGGTCAGCACAATAATATTCCACGCACCGCCAGAAGGCCGTTTATTGTTCCTCGCACTGCACGCGACCCTTCCAAGAACCAGCCCCATCCACATGGCCCCGAGGAAGGGCGACCAAACTCCCAGGGGTGGCTCAAGTGTTATGTGTAAGCACCACGTGTAGCTGCTGCCTTGGCATAACATCTTACCATTGGGCTGCAAGGTGGCCTCCGGTGCGATCTGAACAAAGGAAGTGCATTTTTTGAGACTTCAAAAGTGTGCTGTCAAACAGAACGAGGGGTTTGATATGCTTGATCCTATTGCTTTTGGCTAGGAGTCTGGAAAAACTTGGCACAGAAATCACAAACCAAACTTCAGACAATAACCCCTCTTACCTGGTAAAATAGTTTGTAAAAGAAAACGCTTAAACAACTCGATGTAAAACACTTGCAAACCAGCCAAAGTATGGAATTAAACTGAGGGCGAACGATAGTGGAAGATGGGGGGTGGTGGTTGAGGGGTTGGGGGAGGGGGACGGTGGGGAGGGGGAAGGGGGGGTCAAAAAAAAGGAGAACATACAGTGCTTTAATGCTGGAAGACAAAACAAAATGTTGACATTTACATATTGCTTAATCCCATCTCTCAAAAACATTTTCAAGCGATTCATACACCATGAAATTGCACACTTTGTCACGTCTGAAGCAGGAAGGGCGAGATCGTGTAGCATTAAAGCACTGGATTAATACTCCTGGAGAATGTAGATTCAAATTCAATTCAAAACATGGCAGTTTAAGAATTTGAAATAAAATATCTGGAAATTAAGAAAGACTGGCCATACACATCAGTCGCACATTTAACATATAATTCAGAGATTATGAGTTCAAGTCCCATTGTTGGAGTTTGAGAATTAGCATATAGGTTTCAATGATGTAAAATTAAAATGCTGGTAGATGGGACCTTATGGATATTAGAAACCCAGTTGGCTCATTTTAAGGAAGAAAACCTACGATCCTTAGCTGGTCCGATTTTATATATGGGGCAGAATTTTACGTCGGTGTGTTTGATGGTCCGGCTGAAGTCAATGGACGTTTGAACAGTTTGCCACATTTGGCAGCCCCCGCCTCCCATGACAGGGCCATAAAATTCAGCCTTTGGTTCCATTCCCACACCGAAACCTGGGCAGCTAAATTGGACAGTTGAGATTGCAATTACCCCATGCCCTCCAACATTGTGCTGACTGCTCTTTCGGATGGTTGTAGCATGTAAGGGCCAATCACAGTCTGGAATACACAAAAGTCGGGGGCCCCAAGACTGTGAGAGACGAGCACAGGTTAAAGCTAGCTTGCATTACTTTAGGTGTTGTGAGGGGAGTATTGGCTGGAATAGAACAAAAACAATTGCACCTATACAATGTTTTACATGGTCACTGGATGCTTTAAGGCACTCTGAAGTCAATTAGCTACTTCTGCAGTGTAACGTGGGAAAAGCAGCAGCCAACGTCTCCAACAGTTTCCCACAAGCAGCAATATGATAATGACCAGATGATCTGGTTTTGTCATGTTGATTGAGGGATAAATATTGGCTGGGACACCAGGGATATCTTCCTTTCTCTTTTTTGAAATAGTAGCATTGCTCCAAGGCAGGCAGAATGTGCCTCACTTCAACATCTCACCTGAAGGACAATGCGGCACTTCCTCAGTACTACACTGGATTGCCAACCTTAATTATTGCATTCAAGGCCTGGAGTGGTACTTAAACCCCAAAACTATCAACTCAGAGGCAAGGTTATTACCAACTGAGCCATGGCTGATGCTGATAGATACTGGAAATCCATGTACAAGTCACTCAAACCAGGTAAAAGACTGAAAAAGAGTGCAAAATAGGAGAGCGGCTTTTGTACATGGCACTGAAGGCCGTGTTAGCAGTGACACAAAGGAGGAATGAAGTGGGGCAGGACTCTCCAGTTGGGAGACTATTGGCGTGATCCTATGGCCACGGTGTGGTGGAAAAGCAGCTCGCCGTAGCACAGCGTTGCCATTGAAAGTCGGAGATCACGCTCTGGGAACTATCCATCTCACAACGCCTAGCGAGATTCAACGCAATCTCACGAGACATTGCAATGTGAATCCCACCTACAATGGGTGGGATCACCTTTCAGTAAATCTGCATATTAGAGCGAGGCAGTAGCCTTACTCGAATGTGCAGATTCCTGAGCTACTTGCGGCTTTGGGTTCAGCCCCTTTGCTACTGGTAGATGGAATGGCACTCGCTGGGGTCTCCAAAGGGATCGGAGGCCCCAGCAGCATGCCCTTTGGGCTGTGTGGTGCCTTGGCACTGCTGGTGCCCCCTGGGTACCCTGGCAGTGCCAGCCTGGCACCCTCCCATATTGTGTTCAGGCTGGGGGGGTGAGATTGGGGATTCTTTTGGGGGCTTCGGAGATCGGGACGCAAAATGGCTACAATGAGTAATTCCGGCGAGCAGAGCTACCACTGTAAAAAACAGGGCTATGTGCGGCCTGGACTTCCCGTTCCCCATTTGGCTCCTTATTCAACTCGTGTGCCGGGAAACAAGCGGCTAAACGCCCTCGTGAGAGGACTTTGTTTCCTTTTTGGAGAATCGCGCCCTATGTTCTCTTGCCAGAGCTGCTTCGCACCTGTTTGCACACACGCTTGGAATACAAAACAGGAAACTATTCCCAACCCTTGCCATGCAAATTTATGCATGGTTAGGATAGCAAGGAATTCCCTGGGGAATCCCGTTATAGGGCCACGAATTTGAGCAGGCGGCCCAATAGAAAACCCCTAAATAGAGAGACCTCCAACAGAGACCCTCTCATTTGAAAGACCCCCACCAGAGATCCCCTAATTAGAGAGACTCCCACCAGAGACCCCCCAAATCTAGATACCCCCACCAGAGATCCCCTAATTAGAGAAACCCTCACCGGTGACCTCCTTATTAGAGAAACTCCCATCAGAGACCCCCCACAAGCGAACCCCCTGCCTGGAAGCTAGAGAGCAGTCCAGACCAGGCAGCAAAAAAAAAATCACTGTTTTAAAACTCACCTGTAGCAATACACAAAGAACAAAGAACACTACAGAACAGGAACAGGCCCTTTGGCCCTCCAAGCCTGCGCCGATCATGGTGCCTGTCAAAACTAAAACTTTCTGCACTTCCGAGGTCCGTATCCCTTCATTCCCATCCTATTCATATATTTTTCAAGATGCCTCTTAAACATCGCTCTCGTACCTGCCTCCACCACCTCCCCTCCAGCGGGTTCCAGGCACCCACTACCCTCTGTGTAAATAACTCGCACATCTCCTCTAAATTTTCCCCTTGCAGCTTAAACCTATGTCCACTAGTAATTGACTCTTCCGCCCTGGGAAAAAGCTTCTGACTATCCACTCTGCCCATGCCCCTCATAATTTTGTAAACTTCTGGGCAGCACGGTGGCCTAGTGGTTAGCACAGCTGCCTCACGGCGCTGAGGTCCCAGGTTCGATCCCGGCTCTGGGTCACTGTCCATGTGGAGTTTGCACGTTCTCCCCGTGTTTGCGTGGGTTTCGTCCCCACAACCCAAAAATGTGCAGAGTAGATTGATTGGCCACACTAAATTGCCCCTTAATTGGAAAAAATAATTGGGTACTCTAAAATTTAAAAATAAATAAATAAATAATTTTGTAAACTTCTATCAGGTTGCCCCTCAACCCCTATCAAAACAATCTTAGTTTATCCAACCTCTCCTCATAGCTAATATCCTCCAAATCAGGCAACATCCTGGTAAATCTCTTCAGTACTCTCTCCAAAGCCTCCACATCCTTCTGGTAATGTGGTGACCAGAATTGTACGCAATATTCCAACTGTGGCCTAACTATTTAAAATGATTTAAAAAGAGCGGGAGCTGAGAGTCGGAGCGGAGATTTAAAAAGAGTGGGAGCTGAGAGTCAGAGTGGAGATTTAAAAGGAGCAGCAGCTGAGAGTCAGAGAGGGAGCTGAGAGTCAGAGCGGGAGCTGAGAGTCAGAGCGGAGATTTAGAAAGTGCGGGAGCTGAGAGTCAGAGCGGAGATTGAAAAAGAGCGGGAGCTGAGAGTCAGAGTGGAGATTTAAAAAGAGCGGGAGCTGAGAGTCAGAGCGGAGATTTAAAAAGAGCAGCAGCTGAGAGTCAGTGCGGAGATTGAGAAAGAGTGGGAGCTGAGAGTCAGAGCGGAGATTTAAAAAGAGCGGGAGCTGAGAGTCAGAGCGGAGATTTAAAAAGAGCGGGAGCTGAGATCAGAGCGTAGATTTAGAAAGAGCGGGAGCTGAGAGTCAGAGCGGAGATTTAAAAAGAGCGGGAGCTGAGAGTCAGAGCGGAGATTTAAAAAGAGCAGCAGCTGAGAGTCAGTGCGGAGATTGAGAAAGAGTGGGAGCTGAGAGTCAGAGCGGAGATTTAAAAAGAGCGGGAGCTGAGAGTCAGAGCGGAGATTTAAAAAGAGCGGGAGCTGAGATCAGAGCGTAGATTTAGAAAGAGTGGGAGCTGAGAGTCAGAGCGGAGATTTAAAAAGAGCAGCAGCTGAGAATCAGAGCGGAGATTTAGAAAGAGTGGGAGCTGAGAGTCAGAGCGGAGATTTAAAAAGAGTAGCAGCTGAGAATCAGAGCGGAGATTTAGAAAGAGCGGGAGCTGAGAGTCAGAGCGGAGAGTTAAAAAGAACGGGAGCTGAGAGTGAGAGCGGAGATTTAGAAAGAGCGGGAACTGAGAGTCAGAGCGAAGATTTAAAAAGAGCGGGAGCTGAGAGTGAGAGCGAAGATTTAAAAAGAGCGGTTCCCAGTGACCGCATCTGTAATAAATGTTGGTTGCTTGAGCAACTCTGGCACAGAGTTGATGAGCTGGACTCTGAGCTTTGTATCCTGCGACACATCAAGGAGAGGGAGAGGTACCTGGGGACTGTGTTTCTGGGAGCCGTCACACCCCTTAGATGAACTAACTTGAACTCGGCCAGTGGTCAGGGAGAGTAGGGTGCGGTTGGGGGTGAGGCAGGTAGAGGGCTGCAGGAGGTAGTGTTGCAGGAGCGTCAGCCCTTGACCTTGTCTAACAGGGGTTTGAGTTTCTTGCTCCCTGTGTGGACAGGAATGGGCATTGCAGGGGGGATGAGCAAACTGAGCACAGCACCATGGTACAGGGAGTCATTAAAGTGGGTGGAGAGAAAAGAAATGTAGTTGAATTGGGGATAGTATAGTTAGGAGCAAAGACGTGATCAAGAATCCCGAAGGTTGTATTGCCTGCCTGGTGCTCGGGTTTGGGATATCTCATCTGGGCTGCAAAGGAACTTGGAATGAGAGGATAAAGATCCAGTTGTCATGGTCTATGTAGATATGATGACATGGGTAGAGCAAGAATGGAGGTTCTGCTGAAGGAATATGAGCAGCTAGGGGCTAAATTAAAAAGCAGAACAAAAAAGGTAATAATCTCTGGTTTACTACCTGAGACAGGAGCTAATTAGCACTGGGTCAATAAGATTAAAGAGGTAAATATGTAGCTCAAAGGTTGGTGTGGGAGAAATAGGTTTGAATTCATGGGACATTGGCACCAGTACTAGGGAAAAGGGGACGGTCGTCACCTGACTCAAGCTGGGACCAGTGCCCTGGCGAATCGCATACCTAGGGATGTAGATAGGACTTTAAATTAAATGGGTGTGGGGGGGGTTCAGTTGTTTGGAAAATTAGAAACCAAAAGTTAAAAGAGAAGGTGAGAGTGCAGGTTAATGATGAGGACTTTAAACGATTTAAAGGACCTGAGGGCTCAGGAGAGGTTAGTAAAGTTTCCAGAACAGGTAATAGAGCAGAGAGTAAAGAAAGCGGCAGGAATCCAATTTCAGGCACAGAAAAGGGGGGCGGGCAGGACTGAGGGTATTGTACCTAAATGCACGCAATATACAAAACAAGGTAAATGAGCGCACATGGAAATTGGTGGGTTCGATGTCATGGGCATCACAGAGATGTGGCTGCAAGGGGATCAGGGCTGGGATTGAAATATCCAAGAATATCTGTCCTATCGAAAGGGCAGTGGGGGCGGGGTTGCCTTGTTAATAAGAAATTAACTTAAATCGATAGCAAGAAGCGATATAGAGTTGGAAGGCGTGGAATCTGAGTGGGTAGAGTTGAGGAATCGCAAAGAAAAAAGGACCCTGATGGGAGTTATGTACAGGCCCCCGAGCAGTAGACAGGATGTGGGGCAGAAAATAAATCAGGAGAAAGAAAAGGCATATATTACATAATCGATATTCAGGTAGACAAATTGATAGTGAATCCCAAGAAAAGGAGTTTGTGGAATCTCTACGAAATGTTTTTTTGGAGCAGCTTGTGGTCGGCCCCACTCAAGAACAAGCAATTCTGGATTTGGTAATGTGTAGAGGTAGACTTGATTAGGGAATTTAAGGTGAAGGAACACTTAGGGGGCAGTGACCATAATATGATAGAATTCATCCTGCAGTTTAAGAGGGAGAAGCTGGAGTCAGATGTTACGGTATTACAATCAAATAAGGGTAACTTCAAAGACATGAGGGAGGAGCTGGCCAGAGGTGATTGGAAAAGGAGCCTAGTAGGGAAGAGAGTTGAACAGCAATGGCAGAAGTCTTTGGGGGTTATTTCGGAGGCACAACAGAAATTCATCCCAAGGAGGAGGAAACATGCTAAGGGTAGGACAAGGCATCCAAGGTTGATGAGGGAAGTCAAGGACAGCATAAAAGCAAAAGAAAAAGCTTGCAAAGTGGCGAGGATTAGTTGGAACCCAGATGGTTGGAAAGCCTTTAAAAGCAAGCAATGGACAACCAAAAAAGCAATAAGGGGGGAGAAGATGAAATATGAGTGTAAACTAGCTAGTTATATGAAAGAAGATTGCAAGAATTTTTTTGATTTATTAAAGGTAAGAGAGCGGCAAGAATGGACATTGGTCCACTGGAAAATGAGATTGGAGTAGTCATAGGGAACAAATAAATGATAGTGGAACTGAATAGGTACTTTGCATCAGTCTTCACAGTGGAAGATACCAGTGGCAAAACAGAACTTCAAGAGAGTCAGGGGGCAGAGGTGAGTGTAGTGGCCATCAGTAAGAAGAAGCTGCTGGGGAAACTGAAAGGTCTGAATGTGGATAAATCACCAGGAACGGATGGACAGCACCCCAGGGTTCTGAAGGAGATTGAGTGCATCACAGCTGCAGAAAAGAAGGTAGTCGAAAAGGTTGTGTCTACTGAGTCAGTATGGGTGGAAGTCAGAAACAAGAAAGGAGCAGTCACTTTGTTGGGAGTTTTCTATAGACACCCCCCCCCCCCCCCCCCCCAATAGCAGCAGAGAGATGGAGGAACGGATTGGGAGGCAGATCTTGGAAAGGTGCAGAAGTAACAGAATTGTTGTCATGGGTGACTTCAACTTCCCTAATATTGACTAGCACCTCCTTACTGCAAATGGTTTGGAAGGCCTTCATCGGCTGGGGCATTGAGTTTACAATTTGGCAAGTCATGTTGCAGCTTTATAGAACCTTAGTTAGGCCACACTTGGACTATAGTGTTCAATTCTGATCGCCATGCTACTACAAGGATGTGGAGGCTTTGGAGAGGATACAGAAAAGATTTACCAAGATGTTGCCTGGTATGAAGGGATCCGAAGAGAGGTTGGAGAAACTTGGCTTGTTCTCGCTGGAACGACGGAGTCCGAGGGACGACCTGATAGAAGACTACAAGATTATGAGAGGGATAGTCAGAAGCTTTTTCCCAGGGTGGGAGAATCAATTATTAGGGGGCATAGGCTTAAGGTGCGAGGGGCAAGGTTTAAAGGAGATGTACGAGGCAAATATTTTATGCAGAGATTGGTGGGAGCCTGGAACTCGCTGCTGGGGGAAGTAGTGGAAGCAGACAAGATAGTGACTTTTAAGGAGCTTTTTGACAAATACATGAATAGATTGGGATAGAGGGATATGGTCCCCGGAAAGATTGGAGGCTTTAATTCAGACAGTCAGCATTGTCGGTGTAGGCTCGGAGGGCTGAAGGGCCTGTTCCTGTGCTGTAATTTTCTTTATTCTTTGTTATTTGAAATTGTTATTTTGATGTTTGATTTATAGTAAAAGTAATTGTGTTCATTGTACTTTTACTTATTTTAACCATAACTGGATATTCAAAATAGCGTATAATTAGTCACGTTCATGTTCTTTGGATTTTGGATGGTAAAATTGTTTTGATTTAAACAGTGAACCTTATGGTTTCATTCTTTGAGTAAAGGTTTTCGTAGACCATAAAAAAATCTAACCACTTTACTGGTCCCTGTTGAGAGCATGACAGATATCACAGGAGTCTAACAATCTGTCTAACAACCTCTAACAAATCACTAGGATTCCTGAGGCCGCACCTCAGGGGAGTGGCTATGGCTCCAATAAGCCTAAAGCTGCTGTCCTTTCTCAGGAAGATGGCATCAGAGCATGTCAGGCCTGACTGCTGCCACCCATACCACGATGCTACAGTCTACTAGCCCACCTCTTCTAGGCTGTCCTGCAAGGCAACCTGCAGAGTTTTCTACAGGAAGTCAGCAACCTTCCACCAACCATGCTCTAATCATTTGGGTAGCATTGTGTAGGAGCACTAGAGTAGACAAAAGCACATGCAAGGCAGGGACTGAAGGAATACAGAAGAGTGATTAGTTAATGTTTAAACGCAATGTGGCATGATTTCATTCATAACTTTGGTTTGAAATGTTTATTCTGGGGTGGCTTTTATTTATATCGAGAAGATGTTGCAATGTCTCACCCCAAGGCATAAGTCAAGAGTGTGATGGGATATTCTTCACTGGCCTGGGCGAGTGCAGCTCCAACAAAACTCAGTGTGGTAGCATGCCCCATTAAGGGTTGAGTTCTCAGAGGGTCATGTGACCAGTTTGGCCAATTGGGCTTGAGCACATGAATCCTGGGGCTGAGGGTGGGTTTTCCTTGTCAGTTTGGAGTCTAGAGTCATGGAGTGTGGTCACCTTCATCTCACTCTCTGTAAATAGTTACTTACCTCAATAAACCTTTTATTCATTGATCTACTTGGTTGTTGCCAGTCTTACAGGGTACTACATTTGGCGATGAGGATCAGAGTGCCTTCCTACTGGTACAGGAATCGGAAGAGCAGACCTTGTGTTGAAGCCTTTTATTGAAGAAAACCTGATCAACAGTCTGAGTGTCAAAATGACGTTTTTTGGAAAACTTGAGATATTCGACCCTAACACTGAGCAGTGGGTGCATTGTGTCAAACAAGTGCTATTTTATTAAGGTCAATGATGGTGGTGCAGTGGTTAGCACTGCTTCCTCATGGTGTCAAGGGCCTGGAGTTGACTCTGGCCACGGATCACTGTCCGTGTGGAGTTTGCACATTTTCCCCATGTCTACATGGGTCTCACCCCACAAGTGGTGCTATCACTGGGCTAGTAATCCAGAGATCCAGAGTCATGGTCTGGGGGCCTGGGTTAGAATCCCACCATGGCAGATGGTGAAATTTGAATTTGATAAAAATCTGGAATTAAAAAAGTCTAATGATGGCCATGAAACTGTTGTTGATTGTTGTAAAAAGCCATCTGGTTCACCAATTCCCTTTCAGGAAGGAAATCCGTCGTCCTTATCTGGTTTGGCCTGCATGTGACTCCAGACCCACAGCAATGTGGTTGACTCTTAAATGCCCTCAGGGATGGGCAATAAATGCTGGTCCAGCCATTAACGCCCACATCCAATGAATGAATTTTTAAAAAATTGCCCCTTAATTATAAAAAAAAGAATTGGGTTCTCCAAAGTTATATTTAAAAAATGAATACCAATGACATTGGGAGTTGGGGTGGAAGAGAGAAGCAGCGGGTAATCCTATCAACAGCTTGTGGGGCTTGACCTATAACGTGATTAGGAGTCTGAATTCTCCAGATGTCTCCAACTCCAAAACTTTTGAGGAGCTTGTGGAATTAGTCAAGTGACGTTACCACCTGAAGTCCTCAGAGATAATGCAACAATACATTTTTAATTTGCACCGTTCAGCCGTGTCTGAGGCACACCATGAACTCCGTTATCAAATGGAAGAACAGTGCAGGTTTGAGTCTGCACTCAATGACATGTTGAGAGACAGGCTAGTCTGTGTTGTTAACGAAACAGCTATACTACTAACAGAGACAGCCATTACCTTAAAGAAGACATTAGAGATCGCCTAGACTATGGAAAGTGCCGCAAAGGGGCAATGGCAGAGAGCCCAAGCAGGCAAGGTCCACCAATTTTGAAGGGAAGCCACTGGTCGTGATGCTGCCAGGGATGAGGACACAGAAAGTAATGAGCAAAGAGGTTCAAAGCAGAAAAGAGTGCAGAGGTATGGGGAATTTGATGCACAGACCAAGAGCAATGAAGAATGCTCCCAGTCTGGGGGAGATCACCCACAGGAGAGATGTAAATTCAGGGAAACTACATGTTATGCCTGAAATAGGAGGGGGCACATTCAGAGAAAGTGCACAATTTAGCAAAGTGCACAATTTAGCAAAGTCTATCGGGTACCAATATAGCCGTGAATCAGGCAGCATAATGGAACTGATACCCAATACCAAGAATTAAAGATTTATGGGCTAAATTAGCAGGAGGTTTAGCTTACACTAAACTTGATATAAGCCGTGTGTACCAACAATTTGAATTAGCCGAGGCATCCACAGAATATGTTGCTATAATATCCATAAAGGCTTGTACCAGTATACCCGGGTTGTCATCAGCATAAGTGATTTTCAGGTGCACAATGAAAAACTTACTGCAGGATTTACCTAAAGTGGTTGTCTATCTGGATGATATACCACTTACAGGAGCGCCAGAAGAGGAGAACCTAGCAAATCTTGAAGAAGTCTTTAAAAGGTTGAAGAAGACCGTAGTAAGGCTGAAAAGGGAAACATGTACGTTCCAAGCTCCTGAAGTGACGTACTGAGGATTTAGGGTAGGCGCCAAACTGCTGAATCCGGTGAGGAGAAGATAAAAGCAATTGAGGAAGCACCGGCCCCAAAAATGTGTCAGAATCTAAATATTTTTAGGAATGGTGAATTATTAGGGCAGATTTATTCCTCATCTTTCTACAATGTTGGAACCCCTGCACACACTGCTCAAGAAACACCAGAGGTGGTATTGGAGAGAGCATCAGAAAGATACCTTTGAACAAGTTAAACCAGGGTTTTTCAAACTCAGGGTCGCAACGCAACGGTGGGTCGCGGGCGGGTATTGGGAGGATTGCGGAGCGATTGAATGACTTCCCGATCGCAGGAGAAGCGGCCAACAGCCATGACTGGCTTTTAGATTGAGAATGCCAGTCGCCCTATGCATGCGTGTCCCCTCAGGCGGATCAGCAGTGTCCAGGCCCGGAGTCCAATGTGGAAGACTGTCTCTTCCTGACGTTAACGAGTTGTCCCAGGACTGTCTCCCCCTGACATCAGCGTGCTGTCCCAGGACAAAATTTACTTTAAAAAATGGCAGAGTTCTCTCCAGAAGCAGCGGCAGCGAGCAGATCATGTGTTTAGCCTACTCTGATGTTACGTGGTCCATGCTTTGGGCTTGAAATCACGGTGGACAGATTCCTCCATTTTGTAGCTGCCAGCAAGCAAGCCACAGGACTGTGTGAATAACTGAAGACGGGTCATTTTGTAATAAGGAAGACAGGGCCAGAGGCACAAAGAGGCCAGGATCTCATTGGATCTGCTGGAGAGAGCTTCACAGGAGAGTCCACGGCAGGACAAAGCAGAGATATTGTGAGCTCCAGGGCCTCTAATGAATAACCCATTGAGAAGAAGCTGAAATCAGAAACAAAGCAGTATAAAGGTGATTTCTGGATGTATGGCTTTATTAATTGTGCCAGTGCAAATCAGGATGCAAAGCCCATATGTGTTATGTGCAGGGAAGTACATGAAATCAAAGTTTAAAACTCTAAAAACTTCAAAGTCATGAGCGACAACTTAAATCATCAGCTGAAGTCCTTAGCAGTAATGCAACATTGAATGACAACATTGAATTGAAGTTCAGGTGGCAGAGTTCACTAAGGTCGGCCAGCATGGATCGCAAATATCAGTCTGTGTGGTCCAAAGGTTGACCGGCATGAGTCCCGAAGTTCAGCTGGTTGGTAAAATTGGGACCCGGGAAAAAAAGTTTGAAAAACACTGGGTCAAACTATCTTTGCAATCACCTCTCACCCCTTTGTCCATTTTGACCCCTGTGATGCGTCTCCTTACGGAATCAGAACGGTTTATCACATAAGGTGCAGGAAGGCTTTTGTCTCGAGAACTCTGATCGATGCTGAAAAAACTTATTCTCAAATTGAAAAAGAGGGACTAAGCATAATCTTTGGAGTGAAGAAGTTCCATCAATACGTTTATGGAAGGCACTTCAAAATAGTTACTGACCACAAACCCCTGTTAGGCTTATAAAGGGAGGATGAGGCCATTTTCCACATAGCTTCAGCTCGGGTCCAACGCTAGGCTCTATTATGAGCATACTTTTCAGCATAGGCCAGGCGCACACATATCAAATACTGACACATTAAACCACTTTCCCCTACCGGAAAGTATACCCCCTCCGTGAGTACCACAGGAAATTGTTGCTCTAAATTTTCTTGATACATTATCCGTGTTGCACAGTAAGAAGTCTTACAACACCAGGTTAAAGTCCAAAAGGTTTGTTTCAAACCACTAGCTTTCTGAGCACTGCTCCTTCCTCAAGTGAATGGAGCAGTGCTCCGAAAGCTAGTGATTTGAAACAAACCTGTTGGACTTTAACCTGGTGTTGTAAGACTACTTACTGTGCTCATCCCAGTCCAAAGCTGGCATCTCCACATCATTATCCGTGTTGGCATGGCAGGTCAAGTTTTGGACCCGAAGGACCCAGTTTTATTTAGAGTTAAGCATATGGTCCTCCAGCATTATGATAACAGATCTGAGCGATTAGAACCATAGAATTTCTACAGTGCAGAAGGAGGCCATTTGGCCCATCACATCTGCACCAATCCTCTAAAAGGGCATCTTACCTAGGCCCACTACCCCGCCCTATGCCTACTACCCCGCCCTATGCCTGTACCATATAACCCCACCTAACCTGCACATCTTTGGATACTAAGGGGCAATTTTTGGCATTGGCCAATCCACGTAACGTGCACATTTTTAAACTGTGGGAGGAAACCGGTGCAGACATGGGGAGAAAATGCAAACACAACACAGACATTTACCCAAGGTTGGAATTGAACCCCGGTGCCTGGTGCTGTGAGGCAGCAGTGCTAACCACTGTGCCATCATGCCATCCCAGGAAGCTCGCACCAGGGCAGCACGGCAGCATTGTGGATAGCACAAATGCTTCACAGCTCCAGGGTCCCAGGTTCGATCCCAGCTTGGGTCACTGTCTGTGTGGAGTCTACACGTTCTCCCCATGTGTGCGTGGGTTTCCTCCGGGTCCTCCGGTTTCCTCCCACAGTCCAAAGATGTGCAGTTTAGGTGGATTGGCCATGATAAATTGCCCTTAGTTCCAAAATTGTCCTTAGTGATGGGTGGGGTTACTGGGTTATGGGAATAGAGTGGAGGTGTTGACATTGGGTAGGGTGCTCTTTCCAAGAGCCGGTGCAGACTCGATGGGCCGAATGGCCTCCTTCTGCACTGTAAATTCTATGAAAAATCTATGAAAACAGAGCAGTCTGCTTGATTGGTACCTCATCCACCACCTTGAACATTCACCCTGTTCAGCACCGGCACACAGTGGCTGCAGTGTGTATCATCTGCAAGATACATTGCAGGAACTCACCATGGCTGCTGCTACAGCACCTTCCAAACCCACAAACTCTACTACTTCGGAAGACAAGGGCAGCAGGCACATGGGGACACCACCATCTGCAAGTTCCACACACTATCCTGCCATTCCAGCACTGCTGAAACTCCATCCCTAACAGCGCTGTGGGTGTACCTACATTTCAGGCACTGCAGCAGTTCAGGAAAGTGGCTCACCACCATCTTCTCATGGGAGATTGGGGCTGGGCAATAAATTCTGGCCGAGCAATTGATGCTCACATCCTATGAAAGAATTTTCAAAAACACATATATTCACACACACTCATGTGTGTGCAGCTGCGATTTATAAGCCCCAAGTGCTGTCCTTATTCGAATTATATCACTTCCCCTGACTTCACCTGGTGAAATAACTTAGTTCCTCTGACTCACCCACAATGTGTGACTTTTTTCCCCCCCGCGCTTAAATGAAGCATAAAGACAGGTGACAGTTTTCAAACACTGTCCCAGGCATGAGGTGACACAACGGTGGGGGCCGTGGGGGTGGGGTGGGGGTGGATTCGGTGGGGCGAATCCAGGGTCAATGCAGACCATTCCAGCTAGGACTCAGACACGGGGCAGAGAAATACATAATATGAAAATATATTGCCCAAATCCTGCAGCCAACTCTCCACACCCACTCTGAGGATATATTTTTATAAAGTACCAGAATCAAGGCTTTGAGCTTAAGGACAGAAATATAAAATTTGAAGCTATAAAGGACCCAATGCAAATAAAAATAAATTTATAGAACCCTTCATGACTTCAGGATTTTCTTTTCACGTGTTCAGTAATCACCAGGCGAGGCAATATTCCCGTATCAGCCTCCCCGAACAGGCGCCGGAATGTGGCGACTAGGGGCTTTTCACAGTAACTTCATTTGAAGCCTACTTGTGACAATAAACGATTTTCATTTCATTTCATTTTCATTTCATTTCATTTCATATCTTCCGCAGTGGCTAAATGGAGCTCTCTAAGCCCTCCGCTGAAGTTTGTCAGGAGACAGCCTTCAATGATATGAGTCATTGACTGGGGTGCACCACAGCTGCTGTCTGGCCTCCCGCAAGGCCCCACTTGTGCCGATTTGCTGCACAAAGGCCTTGGCCAAGGTGGAAACGTTTGAGGAGTGTCCAGTGTTGGCGTGGCTGGTTGAGGCCAGGCAGGCAGGCTATGGAACCTGTGATGGATTTTAATGGCGATGTGTCGGTTCCATTCCTGCTGCCTTAGGGCCTCTGCTGTTATTTCTTGGCACATGGTCTTTGGATGTCCCAAAGCGATTAGCAAATAATAAATTACTTTTTGAAGTCACTGTTGTAACGTAAGAAATGCGGCAGCCAATTTCCACACAACAAAGTGCTACAGACAGCAATGAGGTAATGACCAGATGATTTGTTTTTTAATTTTGTTGGTTGAAGGACAAATATTGGCCAAGAACCGTCGGCGGGATTCTCCGACCTCCCCCCCCCCCACCTCCCACCAGATCGGAGAATTGCCGGGGGGGGTGGCATGAATCCCGCCCCGCCACTAGGACGCCGTCCGCAATATTGTCCGGCAGCCAAGAATTCACGCCGACGGGAATCGCGCCGCGCGCCTCACAGAAGTGCAAGCGCCGGCGCGACGCTATGGGCCCCGGGACTGCTCCAATTCTCCGGGCTGGATGGGCCGAAGTCCCAATGTTACGTCGGCGTAAATCAAACCATCTTTTTAATGGCGTCAACCAGTTGTGCTGGTTGACACCGACCAACACGGAGGTAGGGGTCGGCGTGGGGTGGCTGCTGGAGAAGTGACGGCATGGCCGTAGGTGGGGTGGAGGTCGCGACTGCTGGTGGAGGGTGCAAGCCGATGACTGTGGTCAGTGCCGGGGGTGGGGGGTGAGTGCCGGTGACGGGGGGGCTGGGAAGGGTTAGTGCAGGGGGGGCGCGCTTGGGAGGGTGAGTGCCTGGGAGGGTGAGTGCCTGGGGGGGGGGGGGGGGGGGGGGGGGCTGGGGAGGGTGAGTGCCAGGGAGGGTGAGTGCCGGGGAGGGGGTGGCTGGGGAGGGTGAGTGCCGGGGAGGGGGAGGCTGGGGAGTGTGAGTGCCGGGGAGGGGGCCGGGGAGGGTGAGTGCCGGGGAGGGGGAGGCTGGGGAGTGTGAGTGCCGGGGAGGGGGCCGGGGAGGGTGAGTGCCGGGGAGGGTGATTGCCGGGGAGGGTGAGGATGATGAGTGCCGGGGAGGGTGAGTGCCGGGGTGGGTGACGATGGTGAGTGCCGGGGTGGGTGAGTGCCAGGGTGGGTGACGATGGTGAGTGCCGGGGTGGGTGAGGATGGTGAGTGCCGGGGAGGGTGAGTGCCGGGGAGGGTGAGGATGGTGAGTGCCGGGAGGGTGAGTGCCGGGGAGGGTGAGTGCCGGGGAGAGTGAGTGCTGGTATGGGTGAGGATGGTGAGTGCCGGGGTGGGTGAGTGCCGGGGAGAGTGAGTGCCGGGGTGGGTGAGTGCCGGGGAGGGTGAGTGCCGGTATGGGTGGGGTGGGTGAGTGCCGGGGTGGGTGAGTGCCGGGGAGGGTGAGTGCCGGGGAGGGTGAGAATGGTGAGTGCCGGGGAGTGTGAGTGCCGGGGTGGGTGAGGTTGGTGAGTGCCGGGGTGGGTGAGTGCCGGGGAGGGTGAGTGCCAGGGAGGGTGAGAATGATGAGTGCCGGGGAGGGTGAGTGCCGGGGTGGGGGAGGATGGTGAGTGCCGGGGAGGGTGAGTGCCGGGGAGGTTAAGTGCCGGGAGAGTGTGCCGGGGTGGGTGAGTGCCGGGGAGAGTGAGTGCCGGGGTGGGTGAGTACTGGGGTGGGTGAGTGCCGGGGAGAGTGAGTGCCGGGGTGGGTGATGATGGTGAGTGCCGGGGAGAGTGAGTGCCAGTGAGAGTGAGTGCCGTGGAGGGTGAGTGCCGGGGAGGGTGAGGAGGGTGAGTGCCGTGGAGGGTGAGTGCCGGGGAGAGTGAGTGCAGGTGGAGGGTGAGTGCCGGGGAGGGTGAGGATGGTGAGTGCCGGGGAGGGTGAGTGCCGAGGAGAGTGAGTGCCGGGGTGGGTGAGGATGGTGAGTTCCGGGGAAGGTGAGTGCCTGGGGGGGTGAGTGCCGGGGTGGGTGAGGATGGTGAGTGCCAGGGTGGGTGAATGCCGGGGAGGGTGAGAGCCGGGGAGAGTGCGTGCCGGGGAGGGTGAGTGCCGGGAGGGTGAGCATGGTGAGTGCCGGGGAGGGTGAATGCCGGGGAGGGTGAGTGCCGGGGAGGGTGAGTGCCGGGGAGAGTGAGTGCCGGGGAGGGTGAGTGCCGGGAGGGTGAGGATGGTGAGTGCCGGGGAGAGTGAGTGCCGGGGAGGGTGAGTGCCGGGGTAGGTGAGGATGGTGAGTGCCGGGGAGAGTGAGTGCCGGGAAGAGTGAGTGGTGTGGAGAGTGAGTGCCGGGGAGGGTGAAGAGGGTGAGTGCCGGGGTGGGTGAGTGCCGGGGTGGGTGAGTGCCGGGGTGGGTGAGGAGGGTGAGTGCCGGGGTGGGTGAGGATGGTGAGTGCCAGGGAAGGTGAGTGCCGGGCAGGGTGAGGAGGGTGAGTGCCGGGGTGTGTGAGGAGGGTGAGTGCCGGGGAGGGTGAGTGCCGGGGAGAGTGAGTGCCGGGGAGGGTGAGTGCCGGGGAGAGTGAGTGCCGGGGAGAGTGAGTGCCGGGGATGGTGAGTGCCGGGGAGGGTGAGGAGGGTGAGTGCCGGGGTGGGTGAGGATGGTGAGTGCCGGGGAGGGTGAGGAGGGTGAGTGCCGGGGTGGGTGAGTGCCGGGGAGAGTGAGTGCCGGGGTGGGTGAGTGCCGGGGAGGGTGAGTGCCGGTATGGGTGGGGTGGGTGAGTGCCGGGGTGGGTGAGTGCCGGGGAGGGTGAGTGCCGGGGAGGGTGAGAATGGTGAGTGCCGGGGAGTGTGAGTGCCGGGGTGGGTGAGGTTGGTGAGTGCCGGGGTGGGTGAGTGCCGGGGAGGGTGAGTGCCAGGGAGGGTGAGAATGATGAGTGCCGGGGAGGGTGAGTGCCGGGGTGGGGGAGGATGGTGAGTACCGGGGAGGGTGAGTGCCGGGGAGGTTAAGTGCCGGGGAGAGTGTGCCGGGGTGGGTGAGTGCCGGGGAGAGTGAGTGCCGGGGTGGGTGAGTACTGGGGTGGGTGAGTGCCGGGGAGAGTGAGTGCCGGGGTGGGTGATGATGGTGAGTGCCGGGGAGAGTGAGTGCCAGTGAGAGTGAGTGCCGTGGAGGGTGAGTGCCGGGGAGGGTGAGGAGGGTGAGTGCCGTGGAGGGTGAGTGCCGGGGAGAGTGAGTGCCGTGGAGGGTGAGTGCCGGGGAGGGTGAGGATGGTGAGTGCCGGGGAGGGTGAGTGCCGAGGAGAGTGAGTGCCGGGGTGGGTGAGGATGGTGAAGTTCCGGGGAAGGTGAGTGCCTGGGGGGGTGAGTGCCGGGGTGGGTGAGGATGGTGAGTGCCAGGGTGGGTGAATGCCGGGGAGGGTGAGTGCCGGGGAGAGTGCGTGCCGGGGAGGGTGAGTGCCGGGAGGGTGAGGATGGTGAGTGCCGGGGAGGGTGAATGCCGGGGAGGGTGAGTGCCGGGGAGGGTGAGTGCCGGGGAGAGTGAGTGCCGGGGAGGGTGAGTGCCGGGAGGGTGAGGATGGTGAGTGCCGGGGAGAGTGAGTGCCGGGGAGGGTGAGTGCCGGGGTAGGTGAGGATGGTGAGTGCCGGGGAGAGTGAGTGCCGGGGAGAGTGAGTGGTGTGGAGAGTGAGTGCCGGGGAGGGTGAAGAGGGTGAGTGCCGGGGTGGGTGAGTGCCGGGGTGGGTGAGTGCCGGGGTGGGTGAGGAGGGTGAGTGCCGGGGTGGGTGAGGATGGTGAGTGCCAGGGAAGGTGAGTGCCGGGCAGGGTGAGGAGGGTGAGTGCCGGGGTGGGTGAGGAGGGTGAGTGCCGGGGAGGGTGAGTGCCGGGGAGAGTGAGTGCCGGGGAGAGTGAGTGCCGGGGATGGTGAGTGCCGGGGAGGGTGAGGAGGGTGAGTGCCGGGGTGGGTGAGGATGGTGAGTGCTGGGGAGGGTGAGGAGGGTGAGTGCCGGGGTGGGTGAGTGCCGGGGAGGGTGAGTGCCAGGGGGGGTCAGGAGGGTGAGTGCCGGGGTGGGTGATGATGGTGAGTGCCGGGGAGGGTGATTGCCGGTGAGGGTGAGTTCCAGGGAGGGTGAGGAGGGTGTGTGCCGGGGAGAAAGAGTGCCGGGGAGAGTGAGTGCCGGGGTGGGTGAGGAGGGTGAGTGCCGGGGAGAGTGAGTGCCGGGGAGAGTGAGTGCCGGGGAGGGTGAGTGCCGGGGTGGGTGACGATGGTGAGTGCCGGGGTGTGTGAGGATGGTGAGTGCCGGGGAGAGTGAGTGCCGGGGAGGGTGAGTGCCGGGTAGGGTGAGCATGATTAGTGCCGGGGAGGGTGAGTGCCGGGGAGGGTGAGGATGATGAGTGCCGGGGAGGGTGAGTGCCAGGGAGAGTGAGTGCCGTGGAGGGTGAGTGCCGGGGAGGGTGAGGAGGGTGAGTGCCGTGGAGGGTGAGTGCCGGGGATAGTGAGTGCCGTGGAGGGTGAGTGCCGGGGAGGGTGAGGATGGTGAGTGCCGGGGAGGGTGAGTGCCCGGGGAGAGTGAGTGCCGGGGTGGGTGAGGATGGTGAGCGCCGGGAAGGTGAGTGCCTGGGGGGGTGAGTGCCGGGGTGGGTGAGGATGGTGAGTGCCGGGGTGGGTGAATGCCGGGGAGGGTGAGTGCCGGGGAGGGTGTGTGCCGGGGAGAGTGAGTGCCGGGGAGGGTGAGTGCCGGGAGGGTGAGGATGGTGAGTGCCGGGGAGGGTGAGTGCCGGGGTGGGTGAATGCCGGGGAGGGTGAGTGCCGGGGAGGGTGAGTGCTGGGGAGAGTGAGTGCCGGGGAGGGTGAGTGCCGGGAGGGTGAGGATGGTGAGTGCCGGGGAGAGTGAGTGCCGGGGAGGGTGAGTGCCGGGAGGGTGAGTGCCGGGGAGAGTGAGTGCCGGGGAGGGTGAGTGCCGGGAGGGTGAGGATGGTGAGTGCCGGGGAGAGTGAGTGCCGGGGAGGGTGAGTGCCGGGGTAGGTGAGGATGGTGAGTGCCGGGGAGAGTGAGTGCCGGGGAGAGTGAGTGGTGTGGAGAGTGAGTGCCGGGGAGGGTGAAGAGGGTGAGTGCCGGGGTGGGTGAGTGCCGGGGTGGGTGAGTGCCGGGGTGGGTGAGGAGGGTGAGTGCCGGGGTGGGTGAGGATGGTGAGTGCCAGGGAAGGTGAGTGCCGGGCAGGGTGAGGAGGGTGAGTGCCGGGGTGGGTGAGGAGGGTGAGTGCCGGGGAGGGTGAGTGCCGGGGAGAGTGAGTGCCGGGGAGAGTGAGTGCCGGGGATGGTGAGTGCCGGGGAGGGTGAGGAAGGTGAGTGCCGGGGTGGGTGAGGAAGGTGAGTGCCGGGGAGGGTGAGTGCCGGGGAGGGTGAGGAGGGTGAGTGCCGGGGTGGGTGAGGATGGTGAGTGCCGGGGAGGGTGAGTGCCGGGGAGGGTGAGGAGGGTGAGTGCCGGGGTGGGTGAGGATGGTGAGTGCCGGGGAGGGTGAGGAGGGTGAGTGCCGGGGTGGGTGAGTGCCGGGGAGGGTGAGTGCCAGGGAGGGTCAGGAGGGTGAGTGCCGGGGTGGGTGATGATGGTGAGTGCCGGGGAGGGTGATTGCCGGTGAGGGTGAGTGCCAGGGAGGGTGAGGAGGGTGAGTGCCGGGGAGAAAGAGTGCCGGGGAGAGTGAGTGCCGGGGTGGGTGAGGAGGGTGAGTGCCGGGGAGAGTGAGTGCCGGGGAGAGTGAGTGCCGGGGAGGGTGAGTGCCGGGGTGGGTGACGATGGTGAGTGCCGGGGTGTGTGAGGATGGTGAGTGCCGGGGAGAGTGAGTGCCGGGGAGGGTGAGTGCCGGGTAGGGTGAGGATGATTAGTGCCGGGGAGGGTGAGTGCCGGGGAGGGTGAGGATGATGAGTGCCGGGGAGGGTGAGTGCCAGGGAGAGTGAGTGCCGTGGAGGGTGAGTGCCGGGGAGGGTGAGGAGGGTGAGTGCCGTGGAGGGTGAGTGCCGGGGAGAGTGAGTGCCGTGGAGGGTGAGTGCCGGGGAGGGTGAGGATGGTGAGTGCCGGGGAGGGTGAGTGCCGGGAGAGTGAGTGCCGGGGTGGGTGAGGATGGTGAGCGCCGGGGAAGGTGAGTGCCTGGGGGGGTGAGTGCCGGGGTGGGTGAGGATGGTGAGTGCCGGGGTGGGTGAATGCCGGGGAGGGTGAGTGCCGGGGAGGGTGTGTGCCGGGGAGAGTGAGTGCCGGGGAGGGTGAGTGCCGGGAGGGGTGAGGATGGTGAGTGCCGGGGAGGGTGAGTGCCGGGGTGGGTGGAATGCCGGGAGGGTGAGTGCCGGGGAGGGGTGAGTGCTGGGGAGAGTGAGTGCCGGGGAGGGTGAGTGCCGGGAGGGTGAGGATGGTGAGTGCCGGGGAGAGTGAGTGCCGGGGAGGGTGAGTGCCGGGGTAGGTGAGGATGGTGAGTGCCGGGGAGAGTGAGTGCCGGGTGGGTGACGATGGAGTGCCTGGGTGGGTGAGTGCCGGGGTGTGTGAGGATGGTGAGTGCCGGGGAGGGTGAAGGCCGGTATGGGTGAGTGCCGGGGAGAGTGAGTGCCGGGGAGAGTGAGTGCCGGTGTGGGGGAAGATGGTGAGTGCCGGGGAGGGTGAGGATGATGAGTGCCGGGGAAGATAAGTGCCGGGGAGGGTGAGTGCCGGGGTGGGGGAGGATGGTGAATGCCGGGGTGGGTGAGTGCTGGGGTGGGGTGAGGAAGGTGAGTGCCGGGGAGGGTGAGTGCCGGGGAGGGTGAGTGCCGGGGAGGGTGAGGATGGTGAGTGCCGGGGTGGGGTGAGTGCCGGGGAGAGTGAGTGCCAGGTGGGTGAGCGCCGGGGTGGGTGAGTTCCGGGGTGTGTGAGAATGGTGAGTGCCGGGGAGAGTAAGTGCCGGGGAGGGTGAGTGCCGGGTAGGGTGAGGATGATGAGTGCCGGGGAGGGTGAGTGCCGGGGAGGGTGAGTGCCGGGGAGGGTGAGGATGATGAGTACCGGGGAGGGTGAGTGCCAGGGAGAGTGAGTGCCGTGGAGGGTGAGTGCCGGGGAGGGTGAGGAGGGTGAGTGACGTGGAGGGTGAGTGCCGGGGAGAGTGAGTGCCGTGGAGGGTGAGTGCCGGGGAGGGTGAGGATGGTGAGTGCCGGGGAGGGTGAGTGCCGGGGAGAGTGAGTGCCGGGGTGGGTGAGGATGGTGAGCGCCGGGGAAGGTGAGTGCCTGGGGGGTGAGGTCCGGGGTGGGTGAGGATGGTGAGTGCCGGGGTGGGTGAATGCCGGGGAGGGGTGAGTGCCGGGGAGGGTGAGTGCCGGGGAGAGTGAGTGCCGGGGAGGGTGAATGCCGGGAGGGTGAGGATGGTGAGTGCCGGGGAGGGTGAGTGCCGGGGTGGGTGAGGATGGTGAGTGCCGGGGAGGGTGAGTGCCGGGGAGAGTGAGTGCCGGGAGGGTGTGTGCCGGGGAGAGTGAGTGCCGGGGAGGGTGAAGCCGGGAGGGTGAGGATGGTGAGTGCCGGGGAGGGTGAGTGCCGGGGTGGGTGAGGATGGTGAGTGCCGGGGAGGGTGAGTGCCGGGGAGAGTGAGTGCCGGGGAGGGTGAGTGCTGGGGAGAGTGAGTGCCGGGGAGGGTGAGTGCCGGGAGGGTGAGGATGGTGAGTGCCGGGGAGAGTGAGTGCCGGGGAGGGTGAGTGCCGGGGTAGGTGAGGATGGTGAGTGCCGGGGAGAGTGAGTGCCGGGTGGGTGACGATGGAGTGCCTGGGTGGGTGAGTGCCGGGGTGTGTGAGGATGGTGAGTGCCGGGGAGGGTGAGTGCCGGTATGGGTGAGTGCCGGGGAGAGTGAGTGCCGGGGAGAGTGAGTGCCGGTGTGGGGGAAGATGGTGAGTGCCGGGGAGGGTGAGGATGATGAGTGCCGGGGAAGATGAGTGCCGGGGAGGGTGAGTGCCGGGGTGGGGGAGGATGGTGAATGCCGGGGTGGGTGAGTGCTGGGGTGGGTGAGGAAGGTGAGTGCCGGGGAGGGTGAGTGCCGGGGAGGGTGAGTGTCGGGGAGGGTGAGGATGGTGAGTGCCGGGGTGGGTGAGTGCCGGGGAGAGTGAGTGCCGGGGTGGGTGAGCGCCGGGGTGGGTGAGTGCCGGGGTGGGTGAGGAAGGTGAGTGCCGGGGAGGGTGAGTGCCGGGGAGGGTGAGGATGGTGAGTGCTGGGGTGGGTGAGGATGGTGAGTGCCGGGGAGAGTGAGTGCCGGGGAGAGTGAGTGCCGGGGAGAGTCAAGGCCGGGGTGGGTTAGGAGGGTGAGTGCCGGGGTGGGTGAGGAGGGTGTGCCGGGGTGAGTGCCGGGGTGTGTGAGTGCCGGGGTGGGTGAGTGCCGGGGAGAGTGAGTGCCGGGGAGGATGAATGCCGGGGAGGGTGAGTGCCGGGGAGAGTGAGTGCCGGGGAGCTTGAGTGCCTGGGAGGGGGGGGGGGTGAGCGTCGGGGAGGGTGAGTGCCGGGGAGGGTGAGGATGGTGAGTGCCGGGGAGGGTGAGTGCCGGGGTGGGTGAGTGCCGGGGAGGGTGAGTGCCGGGGAGGGTGAGTGCCGGGGAGGGTGAGGATGGTGAGTGCCGGGGTGGGTGAGGATGGTGAGTGCCGGGGTGGGTGAGTGCCGGGGTGGGTGAGTGCCGGGGTGGGTGAGTGCCGGGGAGGGTGAGTGTCGGGGTGGGTGAGTGCCGGAGAGGATGAGTGCCGGGGAAGATGAGTGCCGGGGGTGGGGGTTTCGTTGCCGGGCCAGGTGGCAACAGTCGCCACCATGCAGCCCATGGGACCTGGTTGCGGGGGGGGATATGTACAATGATGATGTTGACTATCCCCCACCCCTTGCAGACCGTAATATTTGGCCATCACCCAGCGATGATGGCCGCCATGACGAGAGCCGCCCTTCTACATGTTGCCCTTAGGGACCTGGAGCAGGAGCGTGCCAGGGAGGCGACGGAGGCTGCCGCAGAGGAGCATGCCGCAGCGAGGCGGGTGGCAGCCGCCCAGGCTGGAGGGCCACTCACCGACATGATGTGGAGGAGGAGGAGTAGGCGGTGGTGGGGCCACGGCAACAGAGACGCCCAATGAGGCCCTTTGTATGCCGGCGGCGCACATCGTACCAGGACCTCATGGACTGGGCACGCAGGAGGAGACTCAGGAAGAGTCGGGAAACCGTCGCCCATATCTGCCACCTGATGGCACACCTGGCACCGCGTGGCACTTGGGGAGAACACCCTCTCCCGGTGGCCGTCAAGGTTACTGTGGCCCTGAACCTCTACGTGACGGGGTCGTTCCAGTCACTGAGTGGGGACCTGTCCGGCATCTCAGAGGCATCGGTGCACCGGTGCATCTGTGCAGGAACTGACGCTCTGTATGCCATCACAGACTGCTACATCCAGTTCCCTGTGGACCGGGCCTGCCAGGATGCCCGGGCAGCAGGATTCGCTGCCGTGGCCAGGATGGCCATGATCCAGGGTGCGATCGATGGGATGCACGTTGCCGTGCAGCCACCTGCGGATAACAGAGCCGTGTTCACGAATAGGAAGGGGACCTATTCCATGAACGTGCAAGTGGTCTGTGACCACCGCATGTGGATCCTGCACGTCGGCATCCGGTACCCGGGCAGTGTACATGACTCATTTGTATTGGCGCAATCTTTCATCCCCACCATGTTCGAGAGACGCCATCCCCGGCTGAGGAGCTGGTTGCTGGGTGACAAGTGTTACCTGTTGAGGTCGGGCTGATGACGCCTCTACGGAAGCCACAGACTGACGCGGCGAACCGCTACGACGATGCCCATGCAGCGACCAAGGATGTGGTTGAGAGGAGCTTTGGGCTGCTGAAGATGGGTTTCAGGTGCCTGGACTGCTCTGGAGGGGTCCTCCAGTACCCATCGGTGAGCATCGGCCGCATCGTTGTGTCCTGCACAACATCGCCCAGCAGAGGGGTGATGTGATGGAGGCAGAGGAGGGGAAGGGGGAGGAGCAACACGCCAAAGGGCAGGCCTCCCCAGATGAGGAGGATGGGGGTAATGTACAGGACAGATGGGCTGGACATGGACGGGAGGCTGCCCACCGTTACCAGCTGGGTCAGCGGGCACGGGACAGGCTGATAGCCGCCCGGTTCACTGACTAGGGGGGTGTAGGAATTGCAGGGTATGGGCACAGACAGCCTAGTTTGGCACCAGCCTACCACCCACACCCCACCCACCCACCACCAACCACCCTTACCCCACCCACCACCAACCACCCTCCCCCCCACCCACCCACCACCAACCACCCTCCCCCCACCCACCCACCACTAACCACCCTCCCCCCACCCACCCACCACCAACCACCCTCCCCCCACCCACCCACCACCAACCACCCTCCCCCCACCCACCCACCACCAACCACCCTTCCCCCACCCACCCACCACCAACCACCCTTACCCCACCCACCCAACACCAACCACCCTCCCCCCACCCACCCAACACCAACCACCCTCCCCCCCCCACCAACCACCAACCACCCTCCCCCCCACCCACCCACCACCAACCACCCTCCCCCACCCACCCCCCACCAACCACCCTCCCCCCACCCACCCACCACCAACCACCCTCCCCCCACCCACCCAACACCAACCACCCTCCCCCCACCCACCTACCACCAACCATCCACCCCCACCCACCCATCACCAACCACCCTCACTCACCCGCATGCACACCACCCCTGCATTGCACATCCACCTGCAGCACACTGGGCAGGGCTCACAAGGTCGCCAGTGGAAGCGTGTCTATTGCATGCCGTGGAGGATGATGACAACCCGCTCTGCGATGGGCTCTGGGCTCTACATCGATAGGTAATGTCTGAACTCATGGCCACAGTACCACCCTCCACCCGGACCGTCCCTGCATGCGGCCGTGACACTGCAGCGCACGGTCCCGTCGTCTGCCCGGGGGGATGGCGAGGGCGACCCGGGGGGGGGGGGGGGGGGGGCACACACACCTGAGGCCTACATCCTCTCGCCCCTCACACACATACTGGCACTCACCTCACCCACCACCCCCGCACGCATCGGGCAGAGCACAGAGGCAGCTTCTGTTGGTGTGAAAGTTATTTTAATGACAAACAGTTCATACACGTGCCATAGCCCCAATAACTAGTCTGTGCCCTTCACCCGTGCCAACTTACTTAGTGTCTAATTGTTTGGCCTTACGGGCCCTATGACTACGTCTAGGTGGTTCCCTAGATGGTACAGCAGAGCTGGAGGTGGACTCCTGTGATTCCTGCCCTGTGACTAGGGATCCCTTTGGCGGCCGTTACCTAGGGGCGGTTCGGCCTGGATGGGCCAGGCCGCGGCTCGGGTGACTGGGATGGTGAGCTGCCAGCCTGTCCTGCCCATTGCCCACCAAATGCACCCGGGACGGAAGGGGGGGAGTCCGAGGTGTCGCGGTGTTCCGGGACTACCCCTACAGGGGACCCGGGACGGGCCCCAGCACCTTCTCCTCCCTCGGTGTGCCCGGTGGACCCCGGGCCTCTCTATGGGTCGGGTGTGCAAATGGATCCAGCATCCGACGCACCCCTGGCACCTGCCACTGCCAGTCCTGGAGGCCCACCCTGGTATCAACAATGGTCTGCAAGTTTTCAGCCATAGAGCTCAGGAAGTTGGTCTTCCCTGTCTGTGGGTGACGCCGGCCAGCACCTGGGCAATAACGCTGATGACCTCAGCGACGGCCTGCTGGGATTGCGCAATGGCCTGCTGGGACTGCGCCATGGCCTGCTGGGACTGCGCCAAGGCCTGCTGGGACTGCGCCATGGCCTGCTGGGTTTGGGCCATGGCCTGCTGAGACTGGGCCATGGCCTACTGGGACTGGGCCATGGCCTGCTGAGACTGCACCATGGCCTGCTGGGACTGCGCCATGGCCTGCTGGGACTGCACCATGGCCTGCTGGGATTGGGCCATGGCCTGCTGAGACTGGGCCATGGCCTGCTGGGATTGGGCCATGGCCTCTGGGATTGCGCCATGGCCTGCTGAGACTGGGCCACGGCGTTGAGCGCCTCTGCGATCTGCTGCTGGCTCTGGCTCATGACTTCCTGGGAGAGGGCAGCCATGTCCTGGGCCACAGACGCTGCCTGCACGGAAAGCCCCAGACCTTGCATACTGCTCCCCATGTTGACACCGTCGCCCCCATTGCCTCCACAGCGGACGCCACCCTTACGGTGTCGGCCTGGGTGGCACACATGACCGGCGCCACTCCCTGCTCCTGGACGTGGGTGGACTCCTCCACCTGCGTCTGCAGCTGCCGCAAACCGGCCGTCACCCTCTTCGATCGTTCCTTGGTCCGTGACTGCATCGGATCTATGGGTGGGTGTGGTAACTCCAGGAACCCAGGTCCCATTTGGGCGGCAGACAGTTGCTTGCGGCAGGCTGCCCTCCAAACGTCCGGTTCTTCGGCTTCTCCTGCCTCCTCCTGCTGTACCGGGATGGCTGTGTTGTGCGCACCAGTTAGTGTACCGGGGCCTCATTGCTGAAGTGCCCAGCCGAGCTGAGTGTCTGTGCGATGGTGGAGGGTGTAGGAGATAGCAGTGGGCGTAATGTCAAGGGTCTCATCGGACCCGAAGTCCGGGGTCCCCTGGAGTGGTGTTTCCTGTCCATCCGCCCCTGTGTGTGGTTGTCCTGGGTGGTTGTGCCCTGTGTGTGGGTGTGCTGTGTGTCAGTGTCCTGTGCGTCAGTGTCCTGCGTGTTAGTGTCCTGGGTGGGTGTGTCCTGGGTGGGTGTGTCCTAGGGGTGTGTCCTGTATGTGGGTCTCGTGGGTGCTTGTGTCGTGTGTGTCAGTGTCCCGGGTCGACTGGGACGGGCCTGTTGCTGTGGCTGCCCTCCTCATCGCTGGGTGTGGCCCATCGGCGTCGCTGCACTGGCACTAGATGGGGGCGGCGTATGCCTGACGCTCCGGGTCTATCCCTGGCGCTCCCTGGCACGTGGGGCCTTGCATGCCTGATGGGCTCGGCGGGGGATCCATGGGGTGGTTCCACTGGGTGACGGGTGCCGTGGTCCAGCATGCCGCAGCATCGGCCGGGGGATGGGAAAGGGGGGGGAAGTGGTGATGTTGAGGGGAATGGGGAAAGGGTGGAAAGTGGAGGAAGGGGGAGGATGGGAACGGTGGGGAAGGGGAGATTGGGGAATGAGAAAAGTGGATACAGGGATTCGCCAGGCTTAGGTGGCAACCTTTCCTTGACTTTTAGATCAGAGATAGACGTTCGGGGTCGTGGCAGCAGCAACCGGGCGGGGGGAGGGGGGGGGAGGGGGGGGAGGGGAGGGGAGGGGGGGGGAGGGGAGGGGAGGGGAGGGGGGGGCAGCAAGGGTCGTGGGGGGACATGCACGACTGTAACGCGGGCAGGTCTGCTCGCTGCTCATGTCTGAAACTGTAGGCTGCCTTGTTTGTTAAGGTTGCCTGGGGGGGGGGGGGGGGGGGGGGGGGGAGGATGGTTGCGCGCGAGAGGGCGGGCGAGGGAGGGACATTTGCCTAGAGGGATTGTGTTGTAAATAATTTAAAAATTAGTAGGGGTAAATGTTTGTATGGAAAAACTCTTTCAATAAAAATTATTTAAAAAAAAAAGGAATTTGAAGCTGTCAACCATCTCCACCTTGGCACCACTGATGCAGACAGGGAGGTATACAATACTTTGATTCCTGAAATCAATGACCAGCTCTTTAGTTTTGCTGACATTGAGGGAGAGATTGTTGTTGTTAAACCACGTCACCAGGTTCTCTATCTCCCTCCTGTACTCTGACTCATCGTTGTTTGAGATCCGATGATCAGGTCATCAGCAGACTTGTAGATGGAGTTTTAAGCTAACCCCTGAAAACCAGGGCCTATCTGACTGCATCCCTATGAAATTTCCAATCTTCACTTGTGAAAACTGCACTTAAACACAAGAAATCGGAGAGAAAGGTTGCTAGACAATTTTGGCAAGCAGAGTAGCAAAGCAGAGGAACCTCGGAAAGAGGTTCCAGAGGGAAAGGGTGTCAGTTGTAAGATGTCAAAGGAAGTAAAGTCCAATACCCTTGATTGTGCCAGGGCTTGGTCTGATGAGAAAAGAATATCATTTTGCAGGGTCTGACAGTGAACATTCTTGTAAATGGAAGAGGTCACATGAAATGTCATTTATGGCCAGAAGGTGGCAGAAGGTTCACACGCAAAAGCTTTTCCTTCTCGGAGCGAACAGGTGCAGTGAACTGGGTGTTCAGGCAGAATGAGCTTATTCTGTTGCTGCTCACTTGCTTGGGGCAAAACTGTTGACAGAACCCATTAGCAAGCATCCCGGACGGTTTGTGAGACTTAAAGCACGTGTTTACAATAGTCACTCTACCCTAGGTCATCTGAAAGGGTCAAATTTGGATTCCCAAGATCCACTGTGGCAAGCGGAACATTTACTTCATTCAGGCGGAGGGGAAGAAAACTGACAATAGATCAATAGATCTGAGCGTTTTGGCATTTGGTTTATTCTGCTGGAAGGCTCAGGGGAAAGAAAACCCTCCTTACTATCTACCCCTGCCTTGCACCCTCTCTCATCCAACCCTGAATGTAGTGCCTGATGGTCGGATGAAGTTCCATGATCAAGGGGTGCCTTACCTGTGTCGAGATCATTGGTGTCAGCAGACGAGGTGAGGAGACACCACACATTGAAGCAGATACCAGTCCTTTCCCCAAAATCATTGGTTTCCTCTTTGGAGCGCAAAGGATTGTGATTTTCTGACAGATTTTCCAATCCCTAAGCCTCTGAGACCAGTGGCTGCATTTCTGGTAATGCCTTGGCTGAGGTCACATCGCTTAGTGCAGACTAAGGGTCAAGCCCAAGGCTTTCCTCCTCAGTGTCATTAAGAAACATCAGGACCTATGGAAGGGAAATCTTGATTTATTTATCGAGACTTCGTAAGGATAAGGTCCTGATGATGACAATGTCTTTTTTAAAAGAATATCTCGATGAGGCCACCTCCATTCAAGAAACCTTCCTCATAATGTGGCCTAAGTTAGGTCTTGTTCTTTTAATAGAAGGCTTCACACAGACCTTTTTATGGACAAAGTATTTTAATTTATCGATCTCTCCTGACAAAACTCTGATGGAATTGCCTCCTTGGCTCAGTCCCAGGATAAGGGGTTCATCGTTATTTAGAACTGAGATGAGGAGAAATTTCTGCACCCAAAGTTTCTATCCCAGAGGTTTGTGGATGCTCCTTCCTTGAATTTATTTACGGCTGAGATAGACAGATATTTGGTCTTCGGGGAGACAAGGGATATGGGGAGAGGGCAGAGAAGTGAGGCCCAAGATCAGCCATGATCGTATTGCATGGTGGAATAGGCTCGATAGGCCCAGCAGACCCTCCTGCTCCTGTTTCTTGCTTTCTAGAGTATCTGGGAATGGGGGGACTCTCTTTAAATGGATGAAGGAAGAAAGACTTGCATTTAAATGGCGCCTTTCACGATCTCAGCACATTGCAACCAATGTTGTACTTTTGAAGTAAAGGTATTGTTGTAATGTTGGAAATAAACCAGCCAGTTTGTGCTCAGCAAGTTATAAAAAAAACATTGTGATAATAACCAGTTGATCTGTTTCAGTGATGTTGGTGGAGGACTAACCTTGGCAAGGAATCCCCTGCCCTTCTTTAAAATAATACCAGTTGGTTTGCTACAACCAATGGATAGGACAGATGGAACTTTACCCTAACAATGCATCCAGAAGACAGCAGCTTCGACAATGCCGCGCTCCCACACTCCAGCACTCCCACAGTGCTGCGCTCCCACAGTGCCGCGCTCCCACACTCCAGCACTCCCACACTGCTGCGCTCCCACAGTGCTGCGCTCCCACAGTGCTCCGCTCCCACACTGCTGCACTCCCACCGTGCTGCGCTCCCACACTGCTGCACTCCCGCAGTGCCACGCTCCCACAGTGCTGCGCTCCCACACTCCAGCACACCCACAGTGCTGCGCTCCCACAGTGCCGCGCCCACAGTGCCGTGCTCCCACAGTGCCGCGCTCCCACAGTGCCGCGCTCCCACAGTGCTGCACTCCCACACTCCAGCACTCCCACAGTGCCGTGTTCCCACAGTGCTGCGCTCCCACAGTGCCGCGCTCCCACAGTGCCGCGCTCCCACAGTGCTGCACTCCCACAGTGCTGCATTCCCACACTCCAGCACACCGACAGTGCTGCGCTCCCACAGTGCCGCGCTCCCACAGTGCTGTACTCCCACAGTGCTGCACACTCCACAGTGCTGCGCTCCCACAGTGCCGCGCTCCCACAGTGCCGTGCTCCCACACTCCAGCACTCCCACAGTGCTGCGCTCCCACAGTGCCGTGCTCCCACAGTGCCGTGCTCCCACAGTGCTGCACTCCCACAGTGCTGCGCTCCCACACTCCAGTACTCCCACAGTGCCACGCTCCCACAGCGCTGCACTCCCACAGTGCTGCGCTCAAGGGAAAGTGACCCCACAACCTTGTGATTCAGAAGTGAGATTGCTCCCAATTGAGGCACAGCTGAGAAAGGGAAGGTTGGATGGACGCAAGAGAGCTTGCTACTTGATCCGTGACATTGCTACCTAGAAAGGGAGGACACGTGCAATGTGCTCAGAGAATGATTTGAGTGTCCCTTTAACCTCGCATACAACCTGACCTAATCATAACATTCCCATCAAGCACATCACTTCCCATTCACACTCAATATGCCGTCTGCCGCGTCCAGGAAAAACATCCCTCGATGTATAATCCTGCTCCAAGGATAACATTTTTCCCAATTAGTCCTGTTCCATGGTCCCGGTGCACTCAACAGCGTCAGTTCATGGCCTGAAGTCAGTTCAAGTCAGCAGCAGCTGTGAGCTGACAAGCTTTTCAGCACATTAGCACCTTCCAGATAATTGTCAGCTTGGCTCACTCAGAACACTTTCACCCCGGAGTCAGAGGTCTTAAGGTAGATGTAGAGAAGCTATTTCCTCCAGCAGGAAAAATCCAGAATCTTAAAATTAGAACTGGACAATTTAGGAGGGAAATTGAGAAGCATTTATTCACATAAGTGGCAGTGGAAACTGAGGGAACCCCCCCCCCCCATCAAAAATCTGCGTACGCTGGATCAGTTGGAGATTTCAGGACTGAGGTTGTTAAATTTTGGTTCTGAAGGATTTCTTTCATTCCTTCATGTGGTGTGGACATCACTGACTAGGCCCATACCTAATTTCCCTTGAACTGAGTTCTCATTTCAGAGGCCAGTTAAGCGTCAACCACGTTGCTATGGGTCTGGAGTCACATGGAGGCCAGGCTAGAGAAGCATAGCAGATTTCCATCCCAAAAGGACATTAGTGAAGCAGATGGGTTTTTATGACAAGCAATGATAGTTTCATGGTCATCATTACTGAGACAAGCTCTATCTGGAAGATTTAATAATTGAGTTAACGGTGCCAAAGAGGCCCGGCCAACCACGCCCACATGTCCTGGTCTTGCCCCAGACTTGTGGAGTACTGGACAGCCTTCTTCGAGGCTATGTCCAAAGTGGTGGGGGTGAGGGTGGAGCCATGCCCGATAGTGGCGGTCTTCGGGGTTTCAGACCAGCCAGATCTATTCCTGGGGAGGAGGGCGGACGCCCTTGCCTTTGCCTCCCTGATCGCCCGCCGTAGAATCCTGTTTGGCTGGCGGTCAGCAGCACCGCCCAGAGCTGCAGACTGGCTGTCCGACCTCTGGGAATCTCTCCAAATGGAGAAAATCAAATTCGCCATCCGAGGGTCGGATGACGGTTTCCACAGAACGTGGGAGCCATTCATGCAATTGTTCCGGGACCTGTTTGTGGCCAACGTACAAGAGGAAGAATAGTCGGGTGGCCAAGAATAAGGGGAAAATGGACGGGAATCGGGCGAAGGTAGCCGGGGAGGGGGGGGGGGGGGGGGGGCTACGGGTTCATTATGGGGGTTTGATGGCAAGCTAAGGCCCAAAACCAAACTGTAAATAAATGCCTATAAACATGTGCCTCGGCCATATTGGGGAATGTAAAATATGTAAGCCGGCTAAAGGGGGCGGCCACAGTTGTTATTACGAAGATGCTTACCTGTAAATATACATGTTAATTTTTGCGGTTTTTTTTGTCTCTAATAATTTGTTATTTGTTCAATATAAAATATGAAAACTCAATAAAAAACATTAAAAAAAAAATAATTGAGTTGAAGTTCCCTCAGCTGCCATGGTGGAATTTGAATCCGTGTCCCCAGACCATTGGCCTGGGCCTCTGGATTACTAGTCCTGTTACATTCCCAGTATTCCCGCCATTTATCCTTGAGAAGGTGGTGGTTCGCTGCCTTCTTGAACTGCTGCAGTCCATCTGGTGTAGGTACACCCACAGCGCTGTTACGGAGGGAACTCCAGGATTTTGAACCAGTGACAGTGAAGAAACAATGATATATTTCCAAGTCAGGATGGTGAGTGGCTCGGAGAGGAGCTTCCAGGTGGGTGGTGGTGTTCCCCTGTGTCTGCTGCCCTTGTGCTTCTAGATGGTAGTGGTCCCAAGTTTAGAATGTGCTGCCGATGTAATCTTGGTGAGTTGTTGTGATACATCTTGTAGATGGCACACACGGCTGCCACTGTGAGTGGTGGAGTGAGTGAATGTTTAAGGTGGAGCAAAGCTGGGTAAATTGGGTTGGATCACATATCATCCAATAATCTTCCTAAAAGTTGTCACGTGCGCAAGGGGCTGACTGGCTACACCTGAATAGCCATGAATACCTGGTATGTAGTGTGGCATACTTCTGGCGTTATCAAGTGACTTCAGACTTTGTTAGGAGCAAGAAGGTATTTACTGATAAAGAGAAGCTTGATACAAGAAGTTTTGCAACACTAAGCTGCCAAGCCCTTACATGGTTACTACATGGTTGCTAGATATATTCTGCCCAAGAGAAGACTCCACTCTCTGGGTGATCACCTACTCTCGGTTCCCATTAGTCCCTCAAGTCAGGGCAGTACAGTGGCACTGCTGCCTCAGAGCACCAGGTACCTGGGTTAATTCTGGCCTTGGGTGACTGTCTGTGTGGAGTTTTCAATTTTTCTCTCTGTCTGCGTGGGTTCCCTCCGGGAGCTCCAGTTTTCTCCCACAGTCCAAAGATGTGCATGTTAGATGATTTGGCCATACTAAATTGCCTCTTAGTGTCCAAAAGATGAGGAAGTTAGGTGGGTTCATGGAACTATGGGGATAGGGCGGGTGTGTTGGGCCGAGGTAGGGATGCTCTTTCAGAGGGTCTGTACGGACTTAGAACATAGAACATAGAACATAGAACAGTACAGCACAGAACAGGCCCTTCGGCCCTCGATGTTGTGCCGAGCAATGATCACCCTACTCAAACCCACGTATCCACCCTATACCCGTAACCCAACAACCCCCCCCCCTAACCTTACTTTTTAGGACACTACGGGCAATTTATCATGGCCAATCCACCTAACCCGCACATCTTTGGACTGTGGGAGGAAACCGGAGCACCCGGAGGAAACCCACGCAGTCTCGGGGAGGACATGCAGACTCCGCACAGACAGTGACCCAGCCGGGAACCGAACCTGAGACCCTGGAGCTGTGAAGCATTTATGCTAACCGCCATGCTACCATGCTGCACTGATGGCCCAAATGGCCTCCTTCTGCACTGTAGGAATTCTATGGTTCTGGCGACCCTCTTTGGCTATTCTGTTTTAAAGAGGTGCCACAAAAAATACATACTTCCTCTTCAAACTTTTTAATACTGTCTTCAAAATTGATGTACTCAAACCCACATTCTAAATAAACATTATACACAGAAGGTAGACATTTGCAATTGCAACTGATGTAGCAATCGTTCAACGATGAGATCTTGAGGCTTGCATTTGACGTAACACCTCTACCAGCAGGCTTCAACTATGCACAGTTCCAAACATGGTCTTGCATGGGATTCTTCCAAAGAGGCTTTCTACTTTCAGAGCTCTGCTTCCATAGAGGCTTTCTGCTTTCAGAGCTCTGCTTCCATAGAGGCTTTCTGCTTTCCGAGCTCTGCTTCCATAGAGGCTTTCTGCTTTCAGAGCTCTGCTTCCATAGAGGCTTTCTGGTTTCCGAGCTCTGCTTCCATAGAGGCTTTCTGCTTTCAGAGCTCTGCTTCCATAGAGGCTTTCTGCTTTCAGAGCTCTGCTTCCATAGAGGCTTTCTTCTTTCAGAGCTCTGCTTCCATAGAGGCTTTCTGGTTTCCGAGCTCTGCTTCCATAGAGGCTTTCTTCTTTCAGAGCTCTGCTTCCATAGAGGCTTTCTGCTTTCAGAGCTCTGCTTCCATAGAGGCTTTCTGCTTTCAGAGCTCTGCTTCCATAGAGGCTTTCTGCTTTCAGAGCTCTGCTTCCATAGAGGCTTTCTGCTTTCAGAGCTCTGCTTCCATAGAGGCTTTCTGGTTTCCGAGCTCTGCTTCCATAGAGGCTTTCTGCTTTCAGAGCTCTGTTTTAGACCCTGCACTGACCAATGACAATTTTACTCTGCGGACAGTGTCACTTTCCAACCCTTCGTTGATCCTTATCTCTGTCATGCACGTTACTCTACAATGCATGTAGGTACCGTCATCACAATACAGCCTAGTCTTGACAGCTCATTCACAAACTCGGTCTGTTCCTTGTGAAGGAATGGTCACGGTACTCTGTTTCTGGTACATAGGTCATGTGATAAAGTTCCTTCTCTTTCCAGCATTCCTATTCAGCCTCTTTTCCATTGACCATGTTACCATATTAATTCTTGTGTATTTCTATCAGTGTGACCAATTCAGCAATCTTGTTCTGGCATGTAATTTCAGTTTCCTTCTCCACCTGCATTGTTGCTTTGTCTAATTCTCTCCAGCACGACTTCCTTCAACTGGGTGGCTTAATTTTCCAATCTCTTTCTTTTGTCTATTGCATCAACCAATCTTCTGCTTAGGCCTGAGCAGTTCTTTATTTAGTGCATCCGCTTTCTCCTCCACCCGTATTTGGCACTCAGCCTCCATCAGTTTCAGTTTGGTATGAGCCAGTTCCAGCTCTGTCTCCTTTATCTTGATATTCATCTGAATTACCCTAGATGAACTGACAATTTTAAACGGCTCATCTTTGTTAATAAAAAAAAAAATAATCTTTATTAGTGTCACAAGTAGGCTTACATTAACACTGCAATGAAGGTACTATGAAAATCCCCTAGTTGCCACATTCCGGCGCCTGTTCGAATACACAGAGGACAAATTCAGAATGTCCAATTCACCTAACAAGCACGTCTTTCAGGACTTGTGGGAGGAAACAGGAGCACCCGGGGGAAACCCAGACACAGGGAGAACGTGCAGACTCCGCAAAAATAGTGACCCAGGTCGGGAATCGAACCTGGGACCCTGGAGCTGTGAAGCAACAGTGCTAACCACTATGCTACCATGCCGCCCAAAGAGTTCTCTGCAGTGATACAGTCTTCAACCTGTTTCTGAATTTGTTGCAACTCAGCTTTATTTACCAATTGCTGCCTTCCCAATCTCTCACTCCATTGAGAGCTGATTTGTATCTGATGATTAAGCTGTTCTTCTTGGTTTTAGTTCCTCATTCACAGAATGTGCAGGTTTTACTGTTCTCATGCAAACATTGCTCATCAGCATTCCGACCTTGATTTCCAGCTCTTTGCAAGAAATTTCCCATTGACTGACATTTTTCACCAGTTTAACTCTGTTACTGAACATCACAATCATTCTTTAGTCCATTCCTATGCATTTACAATCCATTTATCCGTTTCTGAGTTTCTTCCAGGGTGAATCCATCATTCCCTTTTTGTTTAAATTTAGAGTACCCAATTCTTTTTTTTCCCCAATTAAGAGGCAATTTAGTGTGGCCAATCTACCTACCCTGCACATCTTTTCTGGTTTGTGGGGGTAAGACCCACACAGACACAGGAAGAATGTGCAAACTCCACATGGACAGTGACCCGGGGCCGGGATCGAACCTGGGTCCTCGGCACCATGAGATAGCAGTGTTAAACACTGGCCACCGTGCTGCCCCAATCATTCCCTTCCAACAACATTTGATAGTGATCTGCCCCTTCTCACACTTTGCACGTTTTCAGGGAACTGACCCGTTGTTGTAGTTGCAACAAATTCTACTTCTACATTTAACATTCCTTTCTTCTTCTTGTTATATTTATTATGCAGTTCTCCTGAATTGCCAACTTGCTCCAACAGTTGTGTTCTCTCTTTGGGGTTGTGCATCGCTAAGTCCTTCTCAGCACCCTTAATATTGGATAATTTCTGCCTCTCTGCACAATGCCAATTTCTCCAGTTTGTGTTCTCTGGTAATTCGATCATTCAATTGGATCTATGGATCCAATTCCCAATAATGGCTCGTAAATGATACCTCTGCTCTGGTTTCTGATTCAACAGTGCGGCGCCTCTTGCAGTAGGCGATACAGGATGTCCCACATGAGCTTTGTATCTTTGATGTGTTTCACTCTGACATTAGTAGTTTCTCACCCATCGCAAAACTGATAGCCTCTATTACCTTAGATTTCCTTGGCTCTTCGAGTTCCCCATGCTATGACCACTGTTGCCGAGCTTCAACTCATTTTACCTTTTATTCACATCATCATGCTGTAACTTCTGGTTCCTTCACCACTTGCTGGTGAACGTTGTACTGTTTCTTATTGGCCATAATAGATTTACTAGTTTCATTCTGTTTGTTTTTTTCCTTAGATTTGATATAGTTGGGCCACTTCTCATTTAGATTAGGGTCTTGAAGTTTTAAGTCATTTTCTATTTGTAGTTCTCGGTAAAATTTATCCAACTTTTTTTTTCACTTTTACTACTTCTGCTGTGGCTTGTCTTATCTCCTGATTACAGCTTTATTGTTTGCTTGTAATTTATTGCTAAAGCTCGCAAGGAATTTCCTATTACAATTCAAAAGGATGGGACTCAACTGAGTCTTGCTTGCTTACAGCTCTTTATTTAGTAATTTAATGTCTTTGCTGCCCTCCTTCTGGAGCCCAACACTGCCCTCCTTCTGGAGAGTCTTGCACTGCCCACTCTGAGCCTGATGTTGCCTCTTCTTTGTGGGCTTATTACCTCCTCTGAGCTCCGGCATTACCTCTTCTTTCAGGTCATCATTGCCTACTTTGAGGTCTTGCATTGCTTGCGGGACCTCCATCTGGGGTCTCTTCTGATTTTCCTGTCTCTTGCCCTTTGTTCCTTCTTGTGGTTGTTGCATTAAATGTTGTAGAACTTTAAATGAATCACCACTTTAAGACTGTCAACTTTTTTTTAACTGCCACAGCTAATGTTTCTGTGTGTGTGTCTGCTTTTCCCGCGCTTTGGGGGTTTTGGCGGGAAACTACAGCTTCTCATTTCTGGAGCCTTTTCAAACTGTTTACCTTGGCTTTTCTACTGGTGAGCGATTTCTACATCAATTTCTACTGCTTTTCTATTTTTTCTGGCTGGCTGGAGAGTCCATTTTCCTCTCGTCAGTTTCACTGGGGGGTCCATCGTGGCCGTTTGGGGCTGTTTTTTGAAAAACGTTGAAAGTTTTTGCTTTGTTTAAAGCAGGTCAGGGACTTCTCTTCTCCCCAATGCTCCAGAACCTCTTTGCTGGAAGTCCCTCAGTACAGGGACCTCTCTCTACGGATATCCAGAAGGCTGTTGAGATTGTCAGACGTGCAATAGCTCCCTGAGGTTTATCTTCCCCTTTTTCTGTTTTTAGCCTCTGAAGTTATTTAACTGCAGCAATCTCGGCCTTCTATTTCTTCTCTTTAAATCTGGACCACAGCTCTCTTCTAGCTGGGTGTTGTGATTGAAGTTAAGGACGCCACATGTAACCAGACAGACAGGTTACAACTAGGTTTATTCTACTAATCCCCAATAAAATACGCTCTCACTCTCCACTCCCCTCAGGGTCCTCTTCTCCGAACTGCTCCCAGGCCGTGGTTTATATCCTGTGGGGGATCCTGCAATAGGTAGGAAGCTCCGCCCCCCCCCCCCCCCCCCCCCAGTAACCTGCCTAGCTCACACTCTGAGGCACGTGCAGCCTGTGTTTCTCTGAGCTACTGCTGCTTCCGGCTGGACCCTGCTTCCGCATCCGGCATGTTATTCTGTATGCTGGCTGCCTTTTTTTTGACTTTGGAGCCTGAACTACAGCAAGGGAGAACGGTTCCAAGACTGTTTGGATGGAGGGGAAGAGGAGCCTGTTGCTGCTGCCAGTTGTTTGCAAGGGAGAGAGAGAGAGGAGAGAGCTTGTCTGCCTGCAGTTGCCATCCCTGGGACTCATATTTGTTACTGGCTGTCTTTCTGATTATCGGCTAGGAGTGGAGCATGGGGCTGATTTTGGTTGGCCTGCTGCTGGGCTGAAAGTGGAGGAGAACAGACTCATTTTTACAGTTTTGGACAGGGTGGTGTCTGGAGACAGGATCCCGGAACTGTGAAAGAAGCAGGGCGGTGACCCAATTAACTATGTGCACTGCTTGTACTGATGTTGGCTTTGTTTTATTGTTGGGGAATTGTGTGGTTATTATTGTATTTTTGTTGTGTATGTTATTTTGTGCCTAGCAGCTGGGTGCTTGCCAGTTGCAGCCCCTCCTGCTCCTGTGCACCAAGGGTTGAGGGGTTCCTGCCAGTGCTAGTGAGGGAGAAGGGTGTTCTTTCCCTCTCTCCTCAACCGTGCACTGCCTGTCTTTTTCGGGTGGACTGTGCTGCTTGCAGGCACCTCTCCAACGACGTGGGGCTACTGCTGGAGTCGGGGTCGGGTGGGAGGGGGGAGCGTGTGCCGGCTTGAGTGCTGGCGTCTTTGTACTGTACCTACTTGTTTGTTGGGTTACTTAGTTTGTCTCATTCTTTTTTTGTAAAGGGAATTCTCTCTCTCCCTCTTCCAGCATGCCCATATCGGTGTGACCTATTCCGGTGGTCTCCGCTGCTCACGCATTCCACTGATATGGGGCTACTATTGGGGAGGGATTGCGGGAGGGGGTGGAGGTGGCCATATGCTGGATTTGCAGTTGGTAATTTGTTTGAATGAACTGTTTTGAGTTGAACTGTGCCCCCTCTTGGGAGGGGAGGGATGTTCTCTCTCTTACGCCGTGCCCCGCTCCGGTGTGTCCTTCTCCGGTGGTCTCAGCTGCTCGTTTGGGCGCCTTTCCACCGATGTGGGGCTTCTGAGAGAGGGGTCAGTGGGGGAGGGGTAGTGCTGGGTGTGTGCTGGCTTGAGAGCTGTGGTTTTGATTTTTTGGTGTCTTGTAAATGCTTTCAGCATTTTACTGATTTTCGTGACTGTTTTTAGCATGTTGCTAATTCTTTTGTATTCTTGAGTTGTCAATAAACATAAAATATTTGCAGGAGGGAATCTAATACAATGCAGGTGCAAACCCCTTTGGCGGTCGTAACACTGGGTATATCTTCTTTTCACTTCAAACTCTCGCGGCTTTTTTGTTGTTTCCTCTTTATTTCAAGTTTTACTTCTCTTGGATCTGAAGGCTAATCTTGCTTCATTTTAATTGTCTGTATCTTTCCAAACCTCTTGACTTACCAGCCACAATGGGTTCATTACTTCATCTGCCTCTCAGCAGTTGGCACTACCACGCCAGCTCTCTTGGAGTCTATTCGGCAAAGATCGTGTGTGTCCCCCTCTTTTCCAAACTTCAACTAATTTGGGTACTCACAGGTAGGTTGTGCCATCCAATTGATCCACCTCAATGCCAATATGTTATGTAGTGCGGGACACTTCAGGTGTTGTCAAGAGATTTCAGAACAAGAAGATGAAGAGCGTCTTGGCACAGGAGAGTTTGGAGCACTAAGCTGCCTTGGAGCTCAGCTCCAAGCCCTTACATGCTTACTACACGGCTGCTGCATGTATTCTGTCCAAGAGAGGAATCCACCCTCGAGGGTGATCACTCACTCTTGGTTCCTATTGGTCCCTCAAGTCAGGTGACCCTCTTTTGCTGTACCATCTTAAAGTTTCAGACATCACGAACCCGACAATACCAATGGGCTGAATTTTGCAGGCCACCAACAGGAGAGACAACAGGTGGGTGAACATGTCAATTCTAGCACTGTGCCCTTGGCAACATGCCCCCCCCCCCCCCCCCCCACAATAATTTTCCAAATGGCAGGAGAGGCATTGTGTGGGCTGCTCCCTGTACCCATTTTAGGGCTTAAGTGGGCAAACTTTCACTGCCCCTGTGGGCTGATGAGTGGCCATGGGAGACTGCCACCTTCCTGGGCCCACTGTGCCAACTGGAGTCCCTACCCCCACATCATCCCTCTGCCCATCCTGCCACAAGTTCAATATGTCCCCCACCCCCACCCATCTCACCCCCACCCATCTCACACACCTTTTGACTTTCCATATATGAAATGTCCATCACCAAACCCCAATGTGGCTGGAAAACTTAGGTGGCAGCCTCCTGGTGACATGCCAGAGTGACAGGTCAGAAGTGCAACCTATAAGGCTTGGAAGTATGGAACTGTGAGGGCTCCAGCAAGGGTCACAGACCATCCTATGAAGGACCCGCATTCTGCAATGATGACCTGGTAGCTCTGGCCACAGTATGTTTTGTAGCATTTACAGGACTTTAGACGGCACCTTTACATTGAGGTGCACACATAGCCCCCACCTTCAAAGACAATACCCATCTCTCCTGGTGGAACTACCATCTTCCCATAGCTTCAGTCACTTCCATTGGTGACCATGACTCTGAAGCCTGCCCAGCGTCCTTAGTTAGACGGGTATCCCAGAGGGGACCTTTTTATTGACCTCCTCACAAATCTTCTCCAGATTCCTGTCATGGCCATTTCCAGTTCCCAACTCAGAATTCAGTTTGGTTTTGAGATTGCGCCACAGGGACTAAAATTCAGCCCCACCTTATTTATGTAGATGAAAGACCCGATATTCCGGCCTCGTTACACTCGCACTCAAGTGAACGAGGCCGGTGAGTAGCAGGAGAGGCTAAAAACGAGATCCATGCCAGGCACCAAACAATTTGTGATGCAACCGGCCGGCTCCCGTAGGCGAAACCGGGATCGCGCTGTGGCATAGCGAGAAACCAATTATCACCATTTAAGCCCCGACTCCATACAATCAACAAGAGCGACCTCATATCCAACGCCCTCCCGTCAATCAGCGGCCTCCCCCACGAGTGGTCATGCTGGCACTGATTAGTACTCCTTTTGAAAAATGCGAACCTGACGGAAGGGCTTCCGTCGGGAGTCGAGGAGGTGAGTAGCCATCCTTGCTCACAGGCAGAGTCCGGGTAAGCTGGGCTTGCCACCCCAGTGAATGGCGGAAGGTGAGGGACCCTCCGCAAGGGCTGGCCGCCATGGGAGGGTTGGGGGGCAACTGGGGGGGGGGGGGGAGGGTAACAGCTCGTGGCCCCACCATGCCAACCCCTGGATCCCAAATCCATTCCAGGGGCAACCATTGTCCCTGCATGTCTGCCACACCGCTCACCCCATAACCCCGAAAGACCGCGGAGGCCTCTGGCCATGCGGCTGAAGGCTGTTGCTAATAGAGAATTGGCAATCATGGTTAAGTGAGCACTTGACACAACCCAGGTTGATTCCCGTGGGTGGGCGGGCCATGTAGCATGTGGGAGTCATTGCCTAGCATTCCTATCGCACCTTGAAGCCTGGACACTGTGCCTGAACACTGCGGGGGAAACACCACACATGCAGCAGTCAACGTGCAAACACCCAGGAGATGGCACACAGCTCTGGGGACATGTCAATGGCTGGAGGGTGGGTGAATGCCAAGGGGGTGGAGGGTTGCCTGGAGAGATGGGCAAAGCGTCCGGGGGGGGGTGGGGGGTGGGGGGGGGGGGGGGGTCAGCACATATTGTGAAAGAAAGTGACAGAGAGGCATCATAATGGTTGTGCAAAAAGTTGTTTAATGTGCTGTACAATACCCCATTCCTGATAGTGCCGCCTCGCCACCTCCCCAGCCCCCCAACCGCACTTCCTCCCTACCCCCGCCCTGCCATCCCACCCCTACCCCGATGCCCTCATTGATCCTCAATGTGCCTGGCTCTCCGAGCTCTACCATTATGTCTAGGTGATTCCCCAGGATGCACATCTGAAGTGGAGGCAGCCAGCTTACCTCGTCCTGTGGCCTTCGATGCCCCTGGTGGACATCTTCTGGGGGCTCTGGGGCCGGAGGAACTTGGCTCACTTGTTGGCGGCACATGCTCAGCCATGCCACCCTAACCTGTGAGCTGCCTGTGAGATGGGGCATCATCAGAGGAAAGAACTCAGGAGAGCTGGTGCCCACCGTCACCACTCCATACGATGGGACCGGGTTGGCACTCCTCCTCCCGATCGATGCCCATAGGGCCCTGGGGTTCACCTTGCGATGGAGGGGCAGCTGGTTCGAGTCCTGGCTGCCCCTGCATAGTCTGGCTGTGCCAGCCCTGGCGGCTCCCCATGGTCCGAACCATGGTGTCAACATCCTTAGCGATGCTCCTCAGTGACTGGGCCATGCTCTGCAGCGTCTCAGCCATGCCCACCTGCAACTGGAAAAAGCTCCACAGCGGCCATGCACATCTGAGAGCGGGACATGTCCCGCAGAACCTCATCAAGATTAGCCTGGTACTGGGTGTCATCCTCCAGCGAGTCAGACATTCTGCTGAGACCCTCAGCCATGACTGTCACTGACGGCGCGACACCTTGGACACGCTCACTCATGGTGCAGACGTTGTGCACCAGGCTCGCCACTGGGGTCGCCACCCTAGCAATGTTGGCCTCGGTGCCACTCATTGCCGATGCCATGTCCTCCTGCGCCCGTAGCCTCTGGGACTCCTCCAAGCAGCTTTTGATCTGCTTGAGTATCGCTGACATCTCTCTCTGAATGTCCCGACTGCTCCCTATCGACTCCATCTGCTCCGGGTAACCCACTTCCAGAGGTTCAGCATCAGGCTGAGATCCAGCTGGGTCCTGGGATCCAGCAGCCCTCCGACTGCTGTCTCGCCTAGGGGTTCCTGCCTCCACGTGATGTACATCAGCTGCAGTGTGGTGCTCACCAGATTGTGCCCCAGAGCCTGACCACTAGAGCAGGGATGACAGCTGTGCTGCAACTATTATGATGGCATCCTCGGAGCTCTCCTCCGAGGTGTTCTCTTCAGAGTCAAGAGAGAACAAAGAACAATACAGCACAGAAACGGGCCCTCCGGCCCTCCACGTCTGCACCAGTCATGATACCAACCTTTGTCAAAACCCACAGCACCTTGTGCCGTATCCCTCTGTCCCTCTATACCTACCCATGTGTTTGTCAAGATGCTTTTGAATGCTGTTAATGTATCTGCTTCCACAACCTCCCCTGGCAATGCGTTCCAGGCACTCACCACCCTCTGTGTAAAAAACCTGCCTCGCACATCTCCTCTTACCGTTACCCCATGGACCTTAAACCCATGCCCCCTGGTGACTGACCCCTCCACCCTGGGAAAGAGTGCCTGCCCATCCACTCTACGCATTCCCCTCATAATCTTGTAGACATCCCCTCAACCTCCGTCTTTCTAATGAAAACAATCTGAGTTTATTCAGCCTCTCCACATAGCTAACACCCTCCAGACCAGGCAACATCCTGGTAAACCTCCTCTGCACTCTCTCCAAAGCCTCCACATCCTTCTGGTAGTTTGGCGACCAGCATTGTGTGCAATATTCCAGGTGCGGCCTTACCAAGGTTCTATACACCTGTAGCATAACTTGCCAGTTTTTATACTCAATGCCCCGTCCAATGAAGGCAAGAATTCCGTATGTTTTCTTGACTACCTTGTCCACTTGTACTGACACCTTCAAAGATCTGTAGACCTGCACACCCAGATCTCTCTGACTTTCTACATTCCTAAGAATTTTACCATTTACGGTATATTTCCCCTCTATGTTAGACCTACCAAAATGCATTACCTCACATTTGTCTGAATTAAACTCCATTTGCCATCCGGGATGGGTCGACACCTTCGGCTGGAGGATCTTCGGCTGGAGGACCTGCAGGAGAATGGATATGTGGTCAGTGGAAGGGGTGAGTCAGTCAGTAAAGCAATCACTCCTCACATTTGACAGGTCCCCCGGGTGGGTCCCGGTGGTTCCTCACCTCTGTGGCATCCAGCAGCCTCCGGTAACCTCCAGGGCCTGCTCTTCGAAGGAGGTGAGGATTATCAAGTCCGGCACCTCTTCGCCAGTCTGGGTCCTCTTCTGCCGATTGTTGGAGAGCTTTTCCTGAGGAGAGAGAGAGCATCGTTCGCCACACGAGTGGTTCAGTGGTGAGAGAGGGGGATCTGAAGATGGGGTTAGGGGGAAAGGGGGAGGGAGGGCTGGGGGTCACTTGAACAGTTAAGGGGGTGGTTGGTCCCTTGGGAGGGGTGTGGGGGGCATTGGTGGCTACTCACTCGTGCTGCCCGGTGTAGGTTGTTGACCTTCCTGCACCTCCTGCCAGTTATTATTATTATTTCTTAAAGGTTCTAGCAGATTCTGTATATTTTAGAAAATAGCAGATCGTGTATACATTGTAAAGAATAACCACCCTGCATTTATTCTAGAAATAACAACTCTGTATATATTATTGAGAATAGCAGACACTGTGCATGCTATGGTGAATAGCAGACACTTTGTATATTACAAAGAATCACAGGTCGTTCATATAGGATAAAGAATAGCAGAATGTGTTAAAGGGGCTAGTAGACTCTATGACCAGATTCTCCAGTCTGTCAGCCCCATTTTCCTGGGCAGTGGGATTCTCCATTCCTGCCACCTGGCATTGGGATTTCACATTGTGGCCACCCCTAGCCTCAAAACCCGCAGGCGTGGGTGCATCCTGCCGGCGGAGAATCCCACTGTATATGTGCTACAGGGAATAGCAGAACCTGTGTACATTATTGAGAATGGTAGACTGCATATGTTGCAGAGAATAGCAGACATGTGTATATGTAAAGAAAAGCTGTGTATACTGTCATGGGAATGTCTCTTTAAGAAATGTTTGTCTTCTCACATGGCTGCAGTGATGACATTGTGTGGGTGGAGCTGGGCGGTGGCTCTGGTTTTTACTTTCGTTTTGAGCTGGAAGCTATTTGTGGCTCTGAGTTTTACTTTCAGTTTCGATAGTTGGAAGCTGTATTCAGGCTGCAAGGATTTCGGAGTCTCTCACTCTCTGAATGTTAAAAAGGTGTCTCCAGATCACTTGATAACTTTAAAGTAATACCTGTTTTCTGTAAGGAATTCAAACCTACTGTTTTGTGAAAATGGGTGTTTTGGTTTATGGATGTTGTTACTTGATTGAAACAGTAAAGAGAAGTTATTAAGGGTTAAATATAGAGTTCTGTAGCTGTGTGGGGTATTTATGTTTGTAGTTGATAAAATGCTTACTCTGTGTGTTTATAAAATGTTAACTGAATTTGTAGAATAAACTTATTTTTTATTTAAAGTGCTTAACCCCTTTTTGAATAAAACCTGAAAGTTTCATAACCTGAGGTTATGCTCCTCATAACCAAAATCTATAAACAGTTGTGGGTCAGGTGAACGCCATGATATACTTTGGTGTTCTATAAACCCTGGGCCATAACAACATTGTATATTACAGTGTTTATCTGATCCATTAGCTTGCTGATGTCTTCAAACATGTTCACAAACAGCAAAAATTCAACAGGTGCCACTGTTTACAAATTGGATGTTGGGAAGGCTGGAGGATACTTGCTAGCTCAGAAAGGCTGAATCAGAACTTTCATAAGTAGTTTAGGATATCTAACTTAGCACAAAGATCAAATAACAAAGAACAAAGAAAAGTACAGCAAATGAACAGGCCCTTTGGCCCTCCAAGCCTGTGCCGACCATGCTGCCCATCTAAACTAAAATCTTCTACACTTCCTGGGTCCGTATCCCTCTATTCCCATCCTATTCATGTATTTGTCAAGATGCCCCTTAAACATCACTATCATCCCTGCTTCCACCACCTCCTCCGGCAGCGAGTTCCACTACCCTCTATGTAAAAAACTTGCCTCATACATCTCCTCTAAACCTTGCCCCTCGCACCTTAAACCTAGTAAATGACTCCTCTACCCTGGGAAAAAGCCTCTGACTATCCACTCTGTCTATGCCCCATATAATTTTGTAGACCTCTATCAGGTCGCCCCTCAACCTCCGTTGTTCCAGTGAGAATAAACCAAATTTATTCAACCGCTCCTCATAGCTAATGCCCTCCATTACAGGCAATATCCTGGTGAATCTCTTCTGCACCCTCTCTAAAGCCTCCACATCCTTCTGGTAGTGTGGCGACCAGAATTGAACACTATACTCCAAGTGCGGCCTAACTAAGGTTCTATACAGCTGCAACATGACTTGCCAATTCTTATACTCAATGCCCCGGCCAATGAAGGCAAGCATCCCATATGCCTTCTTGACTATCTTCGCCATCTGTGTTGTCCCTTTCAGTGACCTGTGGACCTGTACACCTAGATCTCTCTGACTGTCAATACACTTGAGGGTTCTACCATTCACTGTATATTCCCTACCTGCATTAGACCTTCCAAAATGCATTACCTCACATTTGTACCTCACAGAGTATATATGAAAATGTTACACATTCAGCAGCTATTGTTCATTAATTCAATGTAATATTTATAATCAATGAGCTGATTACAGTAAATAATAGCCTCCACCTGTGCTGTATAACGTGCTTGCTGAATGATGGTAATTCAGTCAAAGCTTTCAGTGGCCACACTCATCTCTAAGTCGGGGGATTTTTTCGGTTCAAAATCCACCCTGATTTCTTCAGAATGCTGCATCAGACGTCAGACGCTTTTAAATTTAACCAGGTAATTGCGTAGTTTTCTGACTGATCAGCATTGGACACAATAGTTCCAATGCTGACCGGAAGATTTGGGCCATTGATTTCACTGCAAATCTATGGGTCACTGTTAGTGTTACAGTAAAGCCCAGTCAAGAGGTCCAAGATTATTATTCAGAGACATTTCTCCAACATTATATATTTTGTCGGGAGTTCTCCTGAAGAGCTTTGTTGGAAGAAATATATAATACATTACAGCACAGATCTGGCCATTCAGCCTATCCTGCCTGTGCCAGCTCTGAAAGAGCTATGCAATTGGTTCCACTCACCCACTATCTGTACATAATCCTGTAAACGTTTCCTTTCCAAGAAAGTTCCCATTTGCAAGTTACTTTTCAATCTTCTTCCTCCAACCCTTTCAGAGAGCACATTTCATATTTCCTAAAATAAGAGACATGTTATTGAAGCTTTTAGTCTTGCACGCATCAAGAAATATGCACAAATGCCAAATTTCAAAGGAAACAACAATTTCTACTGCTTAAGATGAGGGTGCTGATTGGTTGACAACTTGACTCTGGTTGGTGGATGCATCGTCATAGAATCTACACCAGTGAACAGTTAACTGCCTAGCTTTTGCTTTAATTCAAACTAGGCAAGTTGACTCTGATTGGTTGAGGCATTGCCCTAGGAATAGACCAGGGAATAGCTGTTCCCCAAACCTTTGTTTAGTTGAGGAAAGACATAAAGCATGGCTATGTACTATTGCTTGCAAAGGAGAGGGCCTTTTGTGTGAACATACGTGCCTTCTAGCACATGTAAGTGAGCCAAACTGTTAATCAGAAATTGGTTGTCAGTGTAATTCTTAGCACATTCGGGATTTTTTACTAACTGTTGTCCAATTGCAGAATCACATCTAATGTTGGACACTATGGCCTGAATTTTATGTTCCGAGGTTCAGCATGTATCTGACCTGAATGCATGTAAAAGTCCCTGAAATGGCATTGGGCGTGCGTCCTGACATTATCGCGCATGCCTGAGGTCAGCAGGCACGCACAGGAAGTCAGAGCCATGCCTGTCGTCAATTTTATCATTTTGTCATTTGAGTGTCGGGGCTTCCTGAACAGAGGCCTTCATTATGAGCCAGCATACAGGTACTGCAGGTTTGTCATCAGGGGTGTCCTGACTGACCCATTAGTAGATGTAGAATAATCAGATCACTGCATTATTAAAAACAATGTTTTTGAAAGGATTCCCCAACTACAGGGAACAACCAAACTTTGTTTGCAGCCCCCAGTCGCTCCTCCCTCACTTCACCCCTCCCATCACGGCCACGTGGTCCAGCTGTGCCACTTCAGGCAGACAGTCCCGAGCTGCTGAAATAGCAGGTAGATCAGGTGCATCCTTGACGGCCACCACATTAAGGTTCACAGAAGTTCAGTAGGTTATGGGCTCAAGACCCACTCCAGGGACTTGAGCACATGGGCTTACAGTGCCAACGCAGTCCGGAGAGAGTGCTGCATTGTCTGTGCTGCCAGTGTTCAGGTGACATGGTAGTCTGACACCACATCTACCCTCTCAGATGACGTAAGCGATCCAATATCACTGTCTATGGGAGCTTGCTGTGCGCAAAGTGGCTGATCAGCACATTTTCCACATTGTAGCAGGGACCACACTTTAAAAAGTGGTGAAGCATTCTGGGTCATCCTGAAGTCATGAAAGCTGCTGGAGAAATTCTTATTTGTTTTTTTTCTATTCTCCACTGATGGAAGCAGATGAAGGGAAACCCCCTCCATGACTCTTTCCCCTCATCCACCATCCACAGCTTCCTCACTGCTGCCACATAGTTTAGTTGAATCAGTGACAGATGCTGGGCTGGAGTTGTAGATTTTCAAGGCATATTTCAGAACTATCATAGAATCTGGGTGGGCACAGTAAGAAGTCTTACAACACAAAGTTAAAATCCAACAGGTTTGTTTCAAATCACTAGCTTTCGGAGCGCAGCTCCTTCCTCAGGTGAATGAAGAGGTTGGTTCCAGAAACACATATATATATATACAAAGTCACTAATCAAGACAATACTTTGAATGCGAGTCTTTGCAGGTAATTAAGACTTTACAGGTCCAGATCAAGCAACTGGAGAGAGGGATGATCACAGGTTAAAGAGGCGTGAATTGCCTCAAGCCAGGACAGTTGGTAGGATTTCGCAAGCCCAGGCCAGATTGTGGAGGGTGAATGCAATGCAACATGAATCCAAGGTCCCGGTTGAGTGCGGAACTTGGCTATCAGCTTTTGCTCGGAGATTCTGCATTGTTGCGCGTCCTGAAGACCGCCTTGGAGAATGCTGACCCGAAGATCAGAGGCTGAATGCCCTTGACTGCTGAAGTGTTTCCCGACTGGAAGGGAACATTCGTGCCTGGCGGTTTTCGTGCGATATCCATTCATCCGTTGTCGTAGTGTCTGCATGGTCTTGCCAATGTACCACACTTCGGGACATCCTTTCCTGCAGCGTATGAGGTAGACAACGTTGGCCGAGTCATATACATTGAGTCAGTGAAGGTTTTAGTCAGGATCTTTTTATAGCTGAAAAATGCATTTCCTGTTGTTGATTTTCCACTGGAGGTTTAATTGAAGTTTACAAGTCATGGAGGGATGCCATTGCACTCCATGTCTGTCTTATTCCCATCCTTGTCTGCACTTTAATGCAAACCGGAAGATATATTTCACACTGTCCGGTCCTTAATTGGCCTCACGGCATGAAAACGCATTGAAAACACGATCTCGCCCAAGAGTGGATGTAGAATCCGGGCCCGCTGACTTCATGGGCAAGCCAAGCATGGAATTCAGGCCTCTGTTTTGAGTTTTACAAGCACGGATCTGCTCGAGTATGCTCAATACTTTGCTTATTGTGAACAACCAAAGGGACATGCTGTTTTATACAAACTACCAGCCACGGGGATACAGCCTACATACATAGCATCACACTGGCACTGAAATTCACTTGTGTGATCGGCCAGAGGTTATTTTTTGGCTTGACGGCAGCATCCTGTTAGAGAACAATACCACTCTGAGTTGCTGCTGAAACATGAAATGGTTAGCTGCACCTGTTTTTCAAATCATTGCGTCATCTTACCCTTCCGGAGTAATCTGAGGTAGATTGGGTACTGTTCAGGACCGTTCCATATTAGAAGAACTCACGGTCTAAGAAAATGTCTCCTCATCTCCTCTCTGTTTTTTTTTTAGATTATCGTGAGTCGGTGTTCTCAGTTTACCGATGCTCCTGCCAGTGGAAATAGTCTCTTCTTGTCCATTCTATCAAAAAGTGTTTTGTCATTTAAATCACCTCCGTTAAATCTACCCTTGACCTTTTCTGTTCTGATGCAAATAGTCACATCTTATCTGGACTCACCTCATAACAGAAGGCCATCATTCCTTAAATTTGGGATATCTCCTTTGCACCTTCTTCAAGCCCTTGACCTTCCTTGTGAAATAGATGCCTGCACACTATCAAGAACTCTGTCCATTTGATCAGCAGAGGAAATGTTTCAACGGTTTTACTACACCCCTTCTCCTCATAGAAAAATTCAACAAGCTACCAAAAACCCCATACAAACCCACTACCCACTCATAACTTATTTTGACAAGGGCACTACTGTAATTTGTAGCTCAATGTCAAAATGCCTCACATGAGATTTGATCATCTCCATATGTGCCCATCCTTGTACTTTTCAATCACATCTTTACTCTTGTAAAATGTCAAATCCAGTTGCGTAACGTCTTCACTCTTCCGCCCTGTATTCCTGGTTAAAATTAAGCTGTGCGATTTTAGCAATGGACAAATTAACATGTCAGTGTAAAATTGCCCTCTGCCTGTCATTTCAACTTGTTTATTTAAATCCCTTGTTAAACCAGTGAAAGGAGGGAAATGTGATAATCGCACTTTAACACACTTATGACTAACATTGCAACATGACTTTAACACCAAGGTCATTAGAAGTGTACTGAGTAAATAAATCCCGTGATGGTGGGGGAGCTTAAGAAATAGCGATGTTGTTTATTTCGTAAGTGACATTCAGTAAATGGGGAGCTAAGTGAGTCAGTCGTGTAGCAAATGAATTAATGAGTTTATTTCCTTCGTTTAGCTCCAGCAATCATAAGATGACTTCATCTTTAGAGAAACCGTTCAACAGGGCTGTAGTACAATATGTTTGTTGTTTTTTGTGTTTGGAGTCATTGTTCCCAACACTTGCCCAGATATGATTCCATTACTTTCCTGAATACTTTGGTTCGAGATGTGTTAGATGTTACATCAGTTTTCAGTTCTACTTCCTCTCCACTCCAGTTATCCCTACACGCCTCCATGGCATGCACTAGCCATGGAATTAAGAGGATCAAGTAGGAGTGCATAGTTGAGAAGAATATATTATTAATAACTGAAGATTTGCATTTCACATCCTGACAATATCCCAAAGTGCTTTATAGAAAAAGGGACATAGGGAGAGACATGGCTTGGTCAACGAAACGGATTGTCTTTCATTCCATGAAAAAACCTATGAGTTTGTTGCATAGGGCTCACCTGCCCAGTGTAACTCACTATATGGTTAGGAAATATTAGGGCTCCTAGCATATTTTGTCCGTAGAAATGTTTCGATGAGGTCAATTTACCAGTGTGTAGTGTAGGAATGGGATATGATGCGTGTTCCCGAGATTTTCTTTGAAAGAAAGACTTGTATTTATGAATTGTCTTTATTTTGTCTCTCAGAAATGTCTCACAACACTTTTAATTTTTCTTTTTCTTTTTCCAATTAAGGGGCAATTCAGTATGACCAATCCACCTATCATGCTCATCTTTGGGTTGTGGGGTGAGACCTATGCAGACATTGGGAGAACGTGCAAACTCCACACGGACAATGATCCAGGGCCAGGATCGAACCCGGATCCTCTGCACCATGAGACAGCAATGCTAACCACTGCGCCTCCGTGCCGCCCCTCACAACACTTTCAAACCAAGTTCATGAACTTCACTTTTCCAATGATGTGTTACTCTTTTTTTTAAATATAAACTTAGCGCACCCAATTAATTTTTTCCAATTGAGGGGCAATTTAGTGTGGCCAATCCACCTACCCTGCACATCTTTTGGGTTGTGGGGGCGAAACCCACGCAAACATGGAGAGAATGTGCAAACTCCGCACGGACAGTAACCCAGATCCGGGATCGAACCTGGAACCTCGGCGCCGTGAGACAGCAATTCTAACCACTATGCCACCGTGCTGCCCATGATGTGTTATTATTAAGGGGCATAGACCAACAACACTGATAGAGATTCACACTTGTTTTGTGACTCCTGGGAATATAGCATTAGTAAATTTGCGTGAGACAATGTTGTCAAATAGGCGTGCAATGCAGCCAGATGGACAGACGGTCGTACGGAGGTGTAGGTGGATAAGAGAGTAGTAGCATTCTTGCCTGTGAGTCAGAAAGTTGTGGGCTCAAATTTCATTCCACAAACATGAGCACACAATCCAGGCTGATACTCCAGTGCAGTAATGAGGAGGAGCTCTATCAATCGAGTTGCTGTTGTTCGGTTGAGATATTAAAGCGAGCCCCATTCTGCCCTTTCAGGTGGATGTAAATGATTAAATGGCAGTGAGGAAGAATAGCAAAAAAGTATCCCCTAGGATTCTGGCCAAAATCTATCATTCAGCAAACATTAGTAAACAACAAATTGTCCGTTCATTATTTCATTGCTTTCTGAGGAGCCTTTCTGTGTGCCAATTAATTGCCACACATCCTGGATTATATCAGTGGCTATACGTTAAAGGTCCTAAATTGGTAGTAAAGTTGTTTGACATGTCTTGAGGTTGTGAAATACACTAGATACAAACTGAGTTTGATTAAACTCATCTCAGATCTATCCAAAAGTCCCATCCTTGGAATGTTTGCTGTTAATATGAAGAACCCCCTGATCTCAGTCCTAATTTTATTAAATTTATTTTAAAATAGTGCTCCAGATGTACCTATATCAATTATGTGTTTACATAAGTCTATGCGAAGTCCTTTCTCAGTTAGTTCCTACTGCTTTTTCACATAACTCAGTGCCCTAAACCCAGAGAACAACCATCTGGCCCTTCTCTGAACTGCAGAATTTCAAAATCTTCTTTGTAGTTCAGTAACCCAAAGTGCACACAGTCAATGTATTATCGGTCCAGAGCATGCGACCGTTTCAGCATGACCTCTGACCACTCCGGCACTGTTTTTGTTAAATTGTGCAACACGAGATTTGACTTAATAAAAACTGAAAACGTTGGAAATACTCAGCACGTCAGACAGCATCTGGTAGGCCATTTGGGATTGAGGTGAGGAGAAATGTCTTCACCCAGAGAGTGGTCGTCGGCCTGTTGAATTCGCTACCACAGAAAGCAGTTGAGGTCAAAATACTGCGAGTCGCGCCTGACTTGGAGTCGGGATAAAGCGTTGAATTTCGCGAGACACCTCTCCGAGCTTTGCAACGCTCGAAGCACCTCGCAAAATTTTACAAAATCTCGCGAGACATCATGATCTGGATGTCGCCCTTACTGGGTATGATCCAGATCTGCATATTTAAATGATGTATTAGGCTAATTTAAATATGCGTTTGCAGGATTCTCCCAGCGCCCGAGCCTAATGGCCATCCCCGGAAGACATCGCCAGGGCGCCATTTAGAACTGGTTTCCACAAATGCAGTCCAGTCGTAATGGTTCCTGGGGAGGTCTCCCAGGTCGTTCGAGATCCCTGGGTGGTCAGGGATAGGACAGGGTGGCACACCGGCACTCCCTTTGGCAGCTGGGCACCTTGGCACTGCCATCCTGGCACCAAGAAGTGCCACCTGGGCACCCTGGCAGTGCCACCCTGGCACTGCAAGGGTGTCAGGGTGGCACTGCCAGGATGGCAATTTTAGGGTCCCCAGTGCCAGTTTGGCACTGCCAGCAATCAGGCCCAGGATGGGCCTTCCCAGATGGCAGAGGGTGAGGGAGTGTTCCTGGGAGCCTCCTTGAGGTTGGGGGACAGAGGGGGATCGAAAACAGGAGTGGGCTGAAAGATGTAGTGGTGGAAAGATCAGGGCAGCCAGTCAAAATTACACCCCGATCTGGGAGGAACCTTTCCTGCTGGGCTCACCGGAGAGAAATTCCCGAGGTTAAAAGAAATGAAATGAAATGAAAATGGCTTATTGTCACAAGTGAAAGTTCCGTTGAATAGCAGGCTGTTTCTCAGCTAAATGCACCAAAATCGGTCGTAGATATTTTTCCATTGAATCGCACCTTGCATGTTTTCAAGAAGCAGGTCGATATAGCACTTTGGGCAAAGCCGATCAAAGGATATGGGGGAAAGCAGGATTAGGCTAGTGAGTTGGATGATCAGCCAAGATCATGATGAATGGCAGAGCAGGCTTGAAGGGCCGAATGGATTCCTCCTCTCCTATTTTCTATGTTTCTATGTTAGAGAAGCAGAGTTTACATTTCAGGTCAATGACCTGTCAGATTTCTTTTGCCGATTGTTCCTCTGCGATGACTTATTGAGTGTTGGATCTACCACAGCTCATAGCGCTATGTGAACTTTACCCTTGGCTATTGCGTCACCTCATCTTCGTGTAGAGCCATGGGATCTTTATGTTTTTTTTGAGGTTTTACTTACTCTATGGCAGGAATTTTCCATCCTGGTCACGGCAGGACCCCCAGCGGGAGGTTCGGTGGCCGAGCCAAAAGCCGAGACCGGAGAATCCCATCCTAAAAGTGACTTGGAGATACTCAGCACATATATCTTTTCCTGAAACTATTTAGTTAGAACTAATTACAATCACCTTGGGGCAAGTAGATTTTTGGTGCCTTCATCTTTTAATGCCTTTTGGTCATCTGATTCTTGATGTTATGCTTACATCAATTCTTTTTTAAAATTTGGAGTACCCAATTCTTTTTTTCCAATTAATGGGCAATTTAGCGTGGCCAATTCACCTAACCTGCACATCTTTTTATGTTGTCGGGGTCAGACCCGGGCAGACCAAGGGAGAATGTGCAAACTTCACACGGACTGTGGCTCGGGGCCGGGATCAAACCCAGGTCCTCTGCGCCATGAGGAAGCAGTGCTAACCACTGTGCCACCGTGCTGCCCCTTTGCTTACATCACAATTAACATAACCATTAACACTTTACTTTGCACTTTAATAGATAAATGGGGCCTCAATTTAACACCTAACCTGAAGCAGATACTTTAAAAACTTTTATTAATGTCATTAAAGGCATAGGGTGTAGTAGGTGTCTGTGGAAAGCATATGCCTTCTTTTCTTTTTGATGTAAAGACACCCATCACTCATTCAGCATTGGATAAACACATTGTGGGTTAATTTATTAAGACTTGTACATGAGAAGAGATGAGAACAGTTGGACAAATTCAGCAGATATGTGGGAAGGCAAATGAATGTTGGCCTTTACTTCATAGGGAATAGAGTACAAAAATGAGGAAATCTTGCTAAAACTATACAAGGTACTACGTAGTTAGTCCACACCTGGAATACTGTGAACAATTTTGGTTCTCTTAACTGAGGAAAGATATTCTGGCATTGGAGGCAGTCCAGAGAAGGTTCACTAGTTGCTCCTGGGATGGAGGGATTTTCCTATGAGGAGAGGTTGAGTAGATTAGGCCTATGCTCGTTGAAATTCAGATGAATGAGAAGTGACCTTATTGAGATATGATTCTCCGTTGGCCAACACTGATATCGTGATCGGTGATCGGGCGGAGAACCCCTATTTACAACCAAATCGGTGGTGACGCTTGTTTTTGGATGCTCAGCCCCTTCCAAAATGGCGTAATCAAGGAGTACACCGCACGCCATTGGGATAGCTTCAGGACGTTACCTGAAGGCCCTCCCCCAATGCTCCGCCCCCGATGGGCCGAGTTCCCGACGGTGCAGGACACGTGTGCTCTCAGTTTTCGTGAACCCGTGGCGGCTGCGTCTCCCAGTCAGGCAGGAGCCGTGCTGCTGGCTGGGAGGGCTTTGGTGGTGCTTGCTGGGAGAACTGGTGGAGGGTGGCGAGGGGGTGGCGAGGGGGTGTCCAGGGGGGTACTATCTGGCAGGTCGGGTCCCCGCGCAGCCGGCGCCATGTTGTATGGCGCGATCACTGTAGGTCGTCGCTGTGCACATGCGCGGCCACAGACCCGGCAATTCTCCAGGCATTTATATCGGGAAGGCCGTGCATTTCACGTGGCACGGCTGCTAGCCCGTCACTGGTCGGAGGATTGGTGCTCAGGCCTCGTCGAGTTTTTCGGCATAAAACCAGACACTTCCTCTGAACATCGCCTCAAAATGGGAAAATTCAGCCCATAAGATTCTCAGAGGACTTGACAGGCAGGTGCAGAGAGGTTATTCTTCCTTATAGAATCTCTCAGTGCAGAAGAAGGCCATTCAGCCTATCAAATCTGCACCAACCCTGTGGGAGAGTCTTGGACCAGAGGGCATTATTTCAGAGTAAGGGGTCAGAGATGTGGAGGGATTTCTTCTCTGAGATGACAGTGAATCTGTGGAATTCTTCACCACAGAGAGTTGTAGACGCTAGGTCGTTAAATATGTTCTGTTTTTATCGCTGCATTATTCTCCTAGCCCTTTAGATTATGAGTCCAATAACATAGCTACTGCATTATTATTCCCTCAGCAATTGGTGGTCTTGTAGCCACCTGTGTGAGAGATGCTAAACCCGGGCCTGGAGTATTTCCTATTTTTAGCACACTTCAGCTGTATCCAGAACTTCCAGGCGATGTATCCTTGGCCAGGAAAAGAAGGAATTTGCATTTATATTAGACCATTCTTAACCTCAGGGCATTCCAAAACAGTTTACACTTATAACCTAGATGGTGTAATGTAGGAAATGTATTAGCTAATTTCTGAATAGGAAGATCCACAAAGAGCAGAGATGAACAATCAGATAATCTGTTTCTGACGTTGGTTGGGAGGTAAGTGTTCCCGAGGACCCTTCCCTACCTTTGCTTTAAAATAGTGACCGGGGTGGGGGGGGTGGGGGGGGTGGGGGCGGCATGTGGCGCAGTGGTTAGCATTGGACTGCGCCTCTGAGGACCCGGGTTCGAATCCTGGCCCTGGGTCACTGTCCATGTGGAGTTTGCACATTCTCCCCATGTCTGAATGGGTTTCACCTCCACAACCCAAAGATGTGCAGGGTAGGTTGATCGGCCAAACTAAATTGCCCCTTAATTGGAAAAAAAATGATTGGGTATTCTGAAAAAAAAAGTGACCTGGGATTTTCTTTATGTCTGCCCGAGAGCACAGTCTGGGCCATAACTGGAGTTTCGGCCTCAATTTTGTGTTCAAATCTCACTTGAACCCACAATATTCTGATTCAGAGGCGTGAGTGCTGCCACTGAACGATGGGGGACACACTGTTGAGGTTAACCTCGTCCTATTCTATGCCTAATGTTATAAAAGTCGCCCTTTACGGGACCAAAGCAATAATTCAGTTCCAACAGTGGAACTGGCAGCTCTGAGATGGAGGCAGCTTTTGTGATTTAGATTCCAGACCATGAGGAATTGTGCTAAAGTACAGCTGAACCAGTTCTACACTTTACAGCTGTTAGAGAGAGAGAGAGGGATTTTATTCCATTCCACACTAACAGTGACCAGATAGAGTCCTGACTCATTACATCACCCGAGTCTGCTGCATGTTTTCCACTTTACACTCACGTTTGGTTGAGAATACCACAGAATTATTTTTTAGATGAATGTTGTGTTGTTATATAAAATTATGAATAATGTTATATGCTGACAGGTGCACTCATATAGTCACCGAATAAACTCCACCACCAAGCTAGGGGCTGGCACAAAACATGTTGTTGAAAACATTTGTTGCTTGGCAACCTCACAAGACCCAGGATGCATAAAATACACATATTTATGGAAGAAACATTTGCATCTTTATGCACAAATCATGACGTCAGGGCATTCCAAAGTGCTTTGTCGCTAATGAAGGACTTTTGAAGCATAGAGTGCAATCTTGTGGAGGCGACAGGGGTCTGGGCCACCAGTTGAAGTGCCAGCGAGACCCTTTTTTTGAGAAGACCCACCACAGCCTTTGCCACTCAGGCACTTAGCAGAATCGAGGATTCCTGGGGGTGGAGGTCCTGCCCACCAAGAGTCGCTGACCAATCTGTACGCAATAGCATCACTGGGGAGGCAGTAACTGCTGTTGGTACCCCACATACCTTAGTCCTCGGATCAAGAATGGAACAAGGCACTGGTGAATCATGGCAGGAAGGGAGTCAATGGGCGGGGGTCACAGTGGAGGGGTGTGGGGTGGGGCGTTGGTGGATGGGCAGTACAGGAAGGGGGGTGTGGATCTGATACTGAATGCCTTTGAACGAGGGACTTCCACTTGGACCTGCAAGCAAACATGTCAGGGTTTGATTGTCATGTTTCCCACATGCCCACTGCTGGGGAAATACAAGTGGATGAGGCTTTTAAGCAGCATGAATTATGTCAGATGACTTTGGGGTAATTCAATGCAAATGAATTTCCTCCATCAGACCTCAATTGACAGGACGACAAGAGGCCTTCTCACCCAGACATAATTAGAAAAGAAGCGGGAAGGTGGTGAGATCCCCACCCCATTAAATACCCCTCACCACCAAACTCACCACCTGGAGGACACAGAATTCTGCCTTTATTCTCTGTTGAATGTAGGAGACATCACAATCAAATTGTACTTCGCAAGGGCCCAGATACAACAATGACCAGATAATGGCTGGAATTCTCTGGCCGTTGAGATTCTCTGTTCCCGCTGGCAGCGCACCCCCACTCACATGGTCCCTGGTGGTGTGAGGTGGCTTCAATGGGAAACCCTATGGGAAGCGGCAGGAGTAAAGAATCCTGTCATCAGCGAATGGCGCAACGCCCAGAAACACGCGGTTGGGGGACCGGAGAATTCAGTCCAAATGTATTTTGGGAATTGGTGGAGGGATAAATATTGGCCAGGACGTTGGGAGGACTCTACACCACTGAGTGTTATGGCTTCTTTTGGATCTCCCTAAAGATAGTGGTCCAGATCATCATCTCACCCAGAAGATAACACATACAGTGGCATTATCCTGGAACATGTGCTCAGCTCACTGGAGACCAACTTGAACCTGCAACCTTCTAACATGCAGCAATTGATTTACTGATTCCTCATAGCTATGGCTGCAGCACCATGACACAGATCGTCCAACCCATTCAACTTCTGAGCACAGCAGCTTGCTGGCAAACAAGTGCAAAATTCTCCATTTGGGACACTTTCAGTGGGATTCTGTGTCCCTGAGACCAAGGGCAGGATTCTGCGATTGCCGACGCCGAAATTCCGTTCGGTGATTGGCCAGGGAATCCATATTTACGCCGAAATCGGGGGCGAGGCTGTTTTTCGGATGCTCTGCCCCCTCAAAAACGGAGTAATCGCTGAGTATGCCGCACGCCGTTGGTACCGCCTCAGGACGTCACCTGAGGCCCTCCCCCGATGCTCGGCCCCCGCATGGCAACAGGGTTTACAGGGGGCACTATCTGGCAGTTCGGGTCTGCGCACAGCCACGGACCCGGCAATTCTCCATCCGTATCTGCAGGTAAAGCGGGGGCTTTACGTGGCGTGGCTGCTAGCCCCCCACTGGGCGGAGCATCGGTGCGGGGCGGCGCCAACGTTTTCATTGTAAGACTAGACCTCACAATTGGGGGGGGGGGGGGGGGGGGGGGGGGGGGTCGTCCCGACCTCCGGGCCATCACCCCACCGAGCAGAGGTCCATGGCATTAAGCGGGGAGGTGCAGGAGAAGGCAATCTCCGAGGCGGAGGTTGGCATGTTACAACCAAATGAGCCCTAATGCAAAATGATGTCACCTCGTTGGGTCATTTTAGTGAAGAAGTTCCTGGGTCACCTTCTGGTGTGCACGTCACACATGTTGCACCACATCAGGTGGAGGAAAGGACTCCCGTGGGAGCGGGCAGTCAGAGGGCAGGAACCAGCTGCAGTCCAGAGAAGTATTGCGCTTCTGGAAAGTATGATCCCATCATTGGTGGAGATGCAGTTGCAGAGCCAGGATCTACAGGAAGAGATGTCAGCAACTTTCCAGAACCTGCAGGTGCAGTTGGAGAAGTCTAACTGCCTTCAAGTGTAGGAAATTGTGCCAACACTGAACGGGTGGAGTCTGCAGTGGAAGTCTTGGGTCGAAAGGTCACAGGCATGGGTCAAGACATCCAAGGCTTGGGGAACACTGTGCAGTCAATCGCTGTGGCTCAGGATAGCCGATGTAAGTGGCCTGCGACTGTCGATTGTGCAACACCACTCCAGCGTGGGGCGCAAACCTCATTATTGCCAACAGTGAGGGACCGGAGCATGGTTCTGAATCGGAGCCAGGAGCGGACCTCGATTTTAGCCAGATGCTTGATTCTCTGCCTGAGCACAGTTTGCGTTTGCGGTATCACGAGGCGGAGAATTTCACCCTATATCTTAACCTTATCCAGCTGCCAATGTTGCTAGCAGTGAGTTAGAAGGCAGTGGCTTCAAGGACATTCAGACACGGGAAGAAAATAAAGCATTGCTATTTTGTTACAATTTATTCTTGGGGTGTGGTCATTCTGACAAAGGTTGGCCCTTGAGAAGGCGGTAGTGGATCACACAGTCAATGGGTGATGTGGCGCAGTTCCAGACAGAGGTGCTTCATGATGTGTTATATGAGTTGGTTTAACATTGGCTGCAACTGGATGCAGTGAGACTAGAAACAGGCTTCCAACAGAAGAGATGGTTCAACACTATTTTATTGAACCTGCTGATTGCTGTACATAATCTGCTGTGGGCTGACACTCTATTAATCTAAACGGATAACCTCTGACTGGCTTGACCAGACTGGCTCTCTGTCACATGGAGATGGTGCTCACTGCCTTGTGCAACTCTAACTATCTCTGTAGCTGTATCCAGTGAGAAAAGGGAGAGTGTTGATGCCTTGTGTGTTTTATAGTGGTAGTGTCCTGTCTGGTGATTGGTTGTTCTGTGTTGTGTGTGTTTATTGGTTATCCTGTGTGTCAGTCACTGCCTGCCTGCATCTCATTGTATACATGAGTGGATATTATGACACTTCACTCCCTGTGCTCCATGGCCATGAGCATACAGACCCTGGTCAAGACCAAAACGGGCCTCCAGGACTGGCAGTGACAGATGGTGGGCAGCCTAAGCAGATAGCTCCGCTCGCATCCCCGTCCCGTGGGGTAGTCCGGGGATCATGAGGGAGGAGGAGGTGATGGGGCCCTTGCCAGTGACTCCCGCAGGGAAGGTGCCAGAACACCGTAGCACCTCGAACACCCCCCCCCCCCCCCGGCACACCCGATCAGGGTGGCACCACGCCACTGGGACACCCGAGCCCATCCAGGCCCCGGTCGCTCCAGAAAGCAGCTACCAACGGGGATCCAGATCGCAGGGTTAGAATCACAACAGGCCACCTCCACTCCTGATGTACAATCTGGGGATCCACCGAGATGTAGTGTTCGGGCCTGTCAGACCTGAAAGTTAGACGCCAGTTAAGTTGGATAGGGGCACAAATCTGTATATATGCTGTCACACTGTTAAAACCTGTCTCGGTGCTCTGTCAGAGTGGTGTGAGGGATGGGCTGGTCTGGGCTGGTAAAAGAAGGAGTGCGGTGGGGGGGGGGGGGGAGGGGGGTATGAGGGGATGCTGTGGGTGGCCTAGGCTCCCTACCCCCCCCCCCCACCCACACGCCCCCCCCGGCCCCTGACTGTCCCCACCACTGCAACCTCAGCGATCCAATGGGACTGTGTGATGGAATGGCCAGCTCGCATGCAGGGATCACTCAGGTGGACAGTGGAAATTGCTGACGTGGGCAGGAGTCAGACATTGTCAAACTATGCTATCACAGATGGTGTTGCAGGTGGGGGTGGCCGGGTGGGTGTGGTGGGGGTTGGGCGCGGTGGGTGGGGAAGGGAATGTTTGGGGGTGGGATGCGGTCCATGCCCCTGGCCAGTCGCGCCTCCCCCCCCCCCCCCCCCCCCTCCCTGAATTCGGTGAATCTGGAGGCGATCAGAGCGTCCCGTGCATGTTGGCCCAGGTGCACATCATGCGGCTTCCCGTGCCTGCCTGGGTCCCATGTCCTGCCCATCCTCCCTTTCCCCCGCATCCTGCTCGTCAGACGAGGCCTGGTGTTCATCCTCCTCCTCCAGCACATCCCCCCTCTACTGCATGATGTTGTGGAGGATGCAGCTGCTGCCGGATGCTGCAACTCTCTCAGCATCATACTGGAGGGCCCCTCCAGAGCGGTCCAGGCACCTCAACTGCATCTCCTAGACGCTGCATGGGCGTCATGTAGTGGGTCTTGGCGTCGGTCTGTGGCCTCCGGATAGGCGTCATCAGCCAAGACCGCAGTGGATAACCCCTGCCACCAAGGGAGCCAACCCCCCAGCCGAGGGGGGGGGGGGGGGGCAGCATCTCAAACATATGAGGCAGCAGGGTAGCATGGTGGTTAGCATAAATGCTTCACAGCTCCAGGGTCCCAGGTTCGATTCCCGGCTGGATCACTGTCTGTGTGGAGTCTGCATGTCCTCCCCCTGTGTGCGTGGGTTTCCTCCGGGTGCTCCGGTTTCCTCCCACAGTCCAAAGATGTGCGGGTTAGGTGGATTGGCCATGCTAAATTGCCCGTAGTGTCCTAATAAAGTAAGGTTAAGGGAGGGGTTGTTGGGTTACGGGTATAGGGTGGATACGTGGGTTGAGTGGGGTGATCATGGCTCGGCACAACATTGAGGGCCGAAGGGCCTGTTCTGTGCTGTACTGTTCTATGTTCTATATCAGGAATCATTAAGAGTTGGCCACACGCCATATCCCCAGATGGCCTTCCTCCCCCACTCACACACCTCTTCCTCTGCCAACAGTCCCATGTCCAGCCTCCATTGCCATGCTGGGCCTCCCCTTTGCTCACCCATAGGTCTACCCAGTGCGGGGATCTGAGGTCTACTCAGGAATACACCTTGTGCACATGGATGGAAGACGAATGAAAATTCTTTTGTCCTCAGTCTCCCAAACCCCCCCCCCCCCCTCCCCCCCCCCTCCCGCCAACAGCTCCTTTGCTGTTTCCGACACCCTTCGCGACATCGAGCTCAACCGGTCCAGTCCCGGACTAGAACCACATTAAAGTCCTCCCCCCATAATTAATCAATGGAAGTCCAGGTCGGGGATCCTCCCCCAGCACCCACGTCATAAATTCAACATTATCCCAGTTCGGGGCGTAAATGTTCACTCGTACCACTGGTATCCCCTCCAGTTTCCACTCACCATAACATACCTCCCCCACAGAGTCCGCCACTATACTTCCCACTTCAAACGCCACCCACATATTGATCGAAATCACCACCCCCTTCAATCCCAAGTGAAATACTTGCTCTACCCATCCCTTCCTCAGTCTAGTCTGGTGAGTCTCCTGTAGCATGGCCACATCCACTTACAATCTTTTTAAATGTGCGAACACATGGGGCCCTCTTGACCGGACCATTCAGCTATTGCACGTTCCACGTGATCATCCTCCTCCCTGCCGATCAACCATAGCCTCTCTTGGGCCAGCCTCCAGCCTGCATCCCACACCTCCCCTGGTCCGTCCTCGGGCGCCCACCGTCATCAACCCTCCTCCTATTACCTTTTAGAAGCCCTACCCCTGTCAACAGTACGTCCCCCACCCCCGCGCCCAAACAACCACCCCTACCGCCTCTGCTGATCCCGCATCAGCCCCATCTCCGCTGCCATCGAGGCAAACTGCTCCTCGTCTTCCCCTGCCACCTCCTCCATCTTCGGGATCGCTTGAGGCCACCTCTTCCATCTTCGGGATCGCTTGACCGTGGGCCTCCAGCCTCATCTCCACGTGGTCGATCACCGCCTTAATCGAGTCCACCTTTCTGGCCAGGTCCTCCAGATTCTCCCTATGTTGCTGGGTGAACTTCCCATTCAGAAAGCCCACCAGCTGCTCTGTTGACCACTGAGCCGGTAGGTTTGCTCCCTGACCCTATGCCATCTCCACGTGTGTTGCAGGGGCCGCACCAGCTTTTTCACTCTGTTCCCCTCTTTTCCGACCGCTTCTGGCCCTCAGCTCCATTCACCAATGGGTCACTCTCTACTGCCAGCACTCCTGCACTTTTGTTCCTCTTCACATCCACCCATTAACTGGGGAAAAGATCTGAAACAAACGCCACCAAATGTGCGACCACCCACACCATGGCCACCATCCTGGCATCATTTAAGGGTACATTATTGATCCAACATAGCCAAAGGTGAAGCCCCAATGAAAGGGCACATGGATGAGCCTATAACATCTTGACTAGCTCCTCTGGCTATAGCTGAGGTAACACGTAACACATACTGAGTAGGCTTACACACAACAACCACTTGAATGAGGTACCAAAGGGAGGCTTGTGCGTGTTAACCTCAAATCAGCAGAGGTGGGGGTGAGAATGAGAAAACAAAGGGTGAAAACAATTAATGAGATGGAATTCAATTAGAAGGGGTCGCTGTCAACAGTTTGGGAGCATGCTGTTAATCTGGAAATTTCCCTTCTGCCCCAGGCAATCTCATTTTCATTCCAAACACAAACTTCGAACAACCAGGCAAAAAGTAAAAGCAGGTGTTGATCCAAGTAACGTCCCATGGGAATTCAGCTCTTTACATGTAAAATCAAACATGTTCCTCACACTTGAAATGTTATTACTCGAACTTTAAATACATTGAATTCTCAGGCCTCCATCTGGCAGTCTTGAGACGGGGGCAGTGGGGAGCGGCAAAGACTTACTCCACCCTGTTCCTGCTGCTGTTCTGCAGCAATGTCCCACCCAAGACTGCTGTTGGGCAGTCAAAATGCTGCCCCCCCTCTCCTGAATCAGGCACTAAGGAGGCCAAAAGGCTTACTCCTGTTCTAAGGTTGTCTGACAATATACAGAGGTATCCAATTGCCATATTTGGAAATAAACTAGGCAGAGTGCGTGCCATTCCCACTCAGACTGCCATCAGACCATTATCAGCCTGGGATGTTGCCCCCCTCCCCTCACCTAGCCCTTCTCCACCTCCCCCCACCTAGCCCTTCCCCACCTCCGGGAGGGGTCATTGACACATTCCCCTACAGATCTACTACTACCAAAGCCGTCTGAGCTCTTCTATATTACAGCCTCAGTCTGGAGTCCCAATATTCACAAGGCGGGTTCCTCAAGATGACCTGTGTCTCCTGCCATGATATTTTGGACACCAAATTCAGCTCAGTGGAAAATTCACCCAGTGGGTTTTAGAGAAGGCATGCTAGCTAATCTCTCACGGAGCAAAGCGGTGACGATTAGCTGCCATTTTGGAGCGTCGCTGAACTCAGCCTTCCTATGAAGATTGCGGAGCATGCACACAATATGGAGAAGCAGTCCAAATAGATATGTGCTCAGATCAATTGGAGTTCAACTGTTATGAGGGGCTTCCAGTAGATTGGCAGCTGCTTGTCAATCTCTGGCTCCTGCAACAGTTAAAAAAAAAATCAGGAAGTGATGGGCCTCGACGAGCTGTCTCTTTTTTCCTACCTGGACATTCTGGGATCTGAATGAGGTAATAGATGCAAGAAATAAATATATACTGGCTGATAATCAGTGGCCCCTGTTTCCAGGGAGTCAATGGGTGGTCTGCAGCCATTTGGCTGACAAGGCTCACAGGCAGCAATTAGCCTGGGGGGGAATGGAGTTTACAATGTAACGGAGGCCATTCATAGCAGGTTTACTAGATTGATACCTGGAATGCACGGGTTGTCCTATGAGGAAAGGCTAGGCAGACTGGGCTTGTTTCCACTGGAGTTTAGAAGAGTGAGGGTTGATTTGATTGAAGTATATAAGATCCTGAAAAGGTGAATGGTTCCTCTTGGGAGTGAAGTCCAGAACCCGATGGCACTGATTTATAATTAGGGGTCACCCTTACAGGACAGAGATGAGGAGAATTTTGGGTTGTGCTCCTATGGAACTCTCTGCCTCAGGAGACGCTGGAGGAATGGGTCTTTGAATATTTTTAAGGTGGGGTAATAGATTTTGTTAGGCAACAGAACCTAAGGTTATCAGGGGTACATGGGAAATGTAGAACTTGACACACAAACAGATCAGCCATGATCTTGTTGAATGACGGAGCAGGCTCGAGGGGCCGAATGGCCTACTGCGGCTCCTATTTTGTCTGTATGTTTGTATTTTACTTGGAGCGGACTGGAACAAGGGCAGGATTCAGGGTGAGGGGTGGGTTTGGCTGCAGATCAGCTTGAATAGAGCCAGAGGTCAGAGCTCGTAGAGTCCCGACAGTGATGTGCATCGAGTCGACACCAGCCCTCTGAAAGAGCACCCTACCTTGGCCCCCACCCTATCACCTGCAGCCCCACCTAACACACATATCCCTGGATACTCAGGGGCAATTTAGCATGGCCAATCCACCTAACCTGCATATCTTTGGACTGTGGGAGGAAACCAGACCACCCTGAGGAAACCCACGCAGACATGTAAAGAAAATGTAAACTCTACACAGACAGTCATCCAAGGCCTGAATTGAACACGGGTCCCTGTGAGGCGGCAGTGCTAACCACTGTGCCACCCTTCTGCCCCCGAGAGCATTGAAGGCGGTGGTTCGGGGGGAGATTATCTTGTTCAAGGTGCATGAAAAAAGGAAAAGGAGAGAGGTGTACGAAGGTTTATTGGTCGAGATAGTAGAGGTGGACAGGGACTATTCGAGGGCTCCCACTGGGGATGGATTATTGAAAAGGAAAAAGCTACAGGGACAGTTTGATAAATTGACGACGGGGAGGGTGGTGAGGCAGCTGCAGAGGGCAAGGGGGATGCAGTATGTGTATGGAGAGAAGGCAAGCAGTGTGTTGGCACATCAGCAAGCACAGAGGAGCTGTGGGAGAGGGCAGAGCTCCGGAAGGGAAGTGAATTTAGGTATCTACAAGTAAGGGACTTTGCTCGGAAGGTGCGAAGCTTGCCAGGATGCCGACTTATGCCCTATTGGAACGGTTGCTGCTTCTGTTCGGGGAAGGAGAGGGTAGGATTGGGGATGTATATGGGTGGCTGGGACAGTAGTGGTGTGTACAGGTGCTGAGGATCAAGAAGCAGTGGGAGGAGGAGTTGGGAGGGGAGATAAGTTGGGGAGAGTGGAGTGAGGCATTGCACAGGGTGAACTCGACCTCCTCGTATGCAAGGATGAGTTTGATGCAGTTTAAGGTGGTACACTAGGTGCATGTGACTCAGGCGAGAATGAATGAATTCTTCCAGGGACCGGCAGATGAGTGTGAGAAGTGTGGGTGGGGACAGTGAACCACGCGCATATGTCCTGGGGCTGTGAGAAACTGGAGAGATTCTGGGCAGGAGTGTCCGGGACACTAACAACGATTGTGGGGGAAGAGATCGGTCCGAACCCGATGGTGGCGATCTTTGGAATATCGGAGAAGCTGCAGCTGTAGGAGGGGAGAAAGGCCAACGTCGTGGCCTTTGCCTCTCTGATTGCCCTGTGGAGAATTTTACTGGAATGACAATCAGCAATGCTGCTGGGGTTGGCTGCTTGGTTAGGGGAGCTGTATGATTTCCTCCAGTTGGAAAAAAATCAAGTTTGAACTGAGAGGCCCAGCGGAGGCCTTTGAGACATGGTGGGGACTGTTTGTGGCCATGTGCGAGGAGCTGTTCGTCGTGGCGAGGAGGGTGAAAATGAGGAAAAAACCTGTACAGACTGTAAAACTGTGAGTTGGAGAGCATGTTTCATGGGTTATTTATGTTTTGTAGCTGTTTGAATAAGTCTGGAATAAAATATATTTAAAAAGAAATGCTGCCCCTGAGAGCATTGGAGAATGTGATCAACATTTTAAATAGAATTTTCAAGCGGTTATTGGATAGACATGTGGAGTGCACTAGAATGATTGGCAGTAGGTTGATTTGATCTTAGTTTCAGACTAGTTCGGCACAACATTGTGGGCCGAAGGGCCTGTGCTGTGCTGTACAGTTCTATGTTCTATGACAGGTGAAAACCTTTGTTGAAACCCAGCGGTTTATGGCTTGCATTGCTATGGGCCAGGAATCAACGGTCTGAGGTCAGCAAGGTAGCACTAATATTTATCTTTCAAAAATACATTTAAGTTTAAAAAAAATTAAAGCATTTGGGTAATACTGAAAACTGTATTAGATGGTGATCTTACAGAGGGAAAGTTACTCTCAAGGTTTTGATGGCCAATTAGAGCACCATCTACTGGTATTACAGGGAAATGCAAATGGTTGGTGCAACAGGTTGAATGCAGACATTTTATAATTGGAATTCAATGGAGGGCATGATATTTGTGGGTATATTATATAATTTATGTAAGAAAACCTCCACTTTGTTTATAAGAGAGATAGAAAGAAGATATACTCAGAATGCCCAGAAACCTCAACACGGAGCCATGCCATAGATGGAATATTCTCATCATTTTTCACAAACCTCTCCATGGCTTTGCCTGTCCCTATCTCTATAATCTCCTCCAACCCCATAGCCTCACAAGGTATCGGTGATCCTCATATCTGACTTCATGTGAATTCCTGGTTTTAATCGCTCCACCATTGGTGGTTGTGTCTTTAATTACCGACCCCTGGAAATCCCCCCTTCTTCATCTCTGCCTCCGTACCTCCTCGAAGACACTCCCTAAAATCTGTCTCTTTGACCAGGCATTTGGTCATCCTTAGGTGCCTTGGTGTCTACATCATTTCATAATGCTCCTGTAAAGTGCCTCGGGCTGTTTTATCATGTTAAAGGCACAAAATATACGTTGGAATATTTTGCGTAAGAAATCATTACCAGCTAGATAGATAATAATAATCTTTATTGTCACAAGTAGGCTTACGTTCAATGAAGATACTGTGAAAATCCCCTAGTCGTCACATTCCGACGCCTGTTCGGATACATAGAGGGCAAATTCAGAATGTCCAATTCACCTAACGGCACGTCTTTTGGGACTTGTGGGAGGAAACTGGAGCACCCAGAGGAAACCCACACAGACACAGGGAGAATGTGCAGACTTCACACAGTGACCCAAGCCGGGAATCAAACCTGGGACCTTGGCGCTGTGAAGCAGCAATGCTAACCATTGTGCTACGGTGCTGCGAGATAGATAGAAAGAGAGAGAGATAACTCTGAAACCTTGAGCTATTTGGATTTGATAATTTCACCACGTAAGTAGACTTGCATTAAAAACATTGAGAAACATGGCTTAAGTGATGTGGGATTGGCTAAAGGACAGTTATGAAAGGTTTGTTCAGAGTTAGAGCAGAGTGATAATTGGGAGAGCAGAGCTCGAGTCAGGCAAGCTAAAAGCAATGTATCAGCAGCCTTGTCTGCCCTCTCAAGATCCCTGGGCACTACATGAAGAAGAGGGGATGATTCCTAGCCAGCATTTATCCCTCAACCTACATCATTAAAACCAGATTATCTGGCCATTTGTTTCACTGCAGTTAGTGAGATCTTGCTGTTTGGAAATCAGCTGCTGGGTTTCCTACAGTACAACACTTCAAAAGAACTTTTAGCTGGCTGTAAATCACTTTCAGATGTCCCGAGCTCGTCAGGAGGCTATGCAAAGTGCAAACGTCTTTTTCTTTAATTTGTTCATTCTAATGGTGGCCCTCATTCATTCTGCCCATCACTCCTTTAGTCAGTCTAACAATAGCTTGTGTTTATGTAGCATTTTAAATGTAGTAAAAGTTCCCAAGGAGAATTAACAGACAAGCACCACCCTGCCTAAAGGGCAGGCAGCAGGGGGCCTCCGATCCCGTTGGAGACCCCCACGAGTGCCGTTCCATCTGGTCCCCGTTTTTTTTTGTTTTCAAAAAATATACTTTATTCATAAAATTTATAATAAACTTTACAGAACATTTCAAATTGTCTTGACTATATGTTCCCATCTAAGTTACATTCATTTGTCTTTCTTCAATTCAATTGGGATAACATTACACACGTATCCTACTTTAAGTTACAGTTCTTTCTTAAATATTTACATTGCTTTGTTTCTTTTATACATTGTGGTATTGAAGACCCGGACCGAGGGGTTTTACACTGTTACCAACCCCTCGGTGTACATTTGCTGGTAAGACCTTACACAGTGGTCTTTCCCCATTGCACCTTGGCGGCAGCTGCCCCAAGCTTCAGTGCATCCCTCAGCAAGTAGTCCTGGACCTTGGAATGTGCCAGTCTGCAACACTCGGTCGAGGACAATTCTTTGCACTGGAAGATCAGCAAGTTTCGGGCAGACCAAAGAGCATCTTTCGCCGAGTTGATGACCTTCCAGCAGCAGTTGATATTTGTCTCGGTGTGTGTCCCTGGGAACAGTCCATAGAGCACAGAGTCCTGTGTTACTGAGCTGCTTGGGATGAACCTTGACAAATACCACTGCATCTCTCTCCAGACCTTCTTTAAAAAGGCACATTCCACATTTCCCCCACAGCCACTCCGAGGGTCCGAAGCTGAGCCTTCGGGTGTACATGAAGAATCTGACAGGGAGGGCCCTTCTCACCACCAGCCAAGCGAGGTCTTGGTGCTTGTTTGAAAGTTCTGTGATGAGGCATTCTGCCAGATGACTCTGACAGTCTGCTCGGGAACCATCCAACGTCCTCCACAGTCTCCTTTTCCCTGAGGGCCTTGAGGACATTACGTGCTGACCACTGCTTCATTGCCTTGTGGTCAAAGGTGTTTTCCTTCAAAACTTTTTCCACGAGGGACAGGTGGTACGGCACGGTCCAACTACTTGGAGCGTTCCGCGGCAATGAGGCCAGGCCCATCCTTTGTAACACCGGGGACAGGTAGAACCTCAGTATGTAGTGACACTTGGTGTTTGCATACTGGGGGTCTACGCACAGCTTGATGCAGCTGCACACAAAGGTGGCCATCAGGATGAGGGAGGCGTTGGGTACGTTCCTCCCTCCTTTATCCAGAGGTTTGTACATTGTGTCCCTTCGGACCCGGTCCATCGTGGATCTCCAAATGAATTTGAAAATGGCCCGGGTGACTGCTGCGGCGCAGGTTCGGGTGATGGGCCAGACCTGCGCCACGTACAGTAACACTGAGAATACCTCACACCTGATGACCAGGATTTTGCCCGCAATGGAGAGAGAGCGTTGCTCCCACCAGCCCAGTTTCTGTTTTACTTTGGCAATGCGCTCCTCCCAGTTTTTGGTACACGCCCCAGCCGCTCCGAACCATATCCCCAGCACCTTCAGGTAATCTGACCTGACCGTGAAGGGGACAAAGGACCGATCGGCCCAGTCCCAAAGAACATGGCCTCGCTCTTGCCGCGGTTTACCTTGGCTCCTGAGGCCAGTTCAAACTAGTCGCAGGTGTCCAAGAGCCTGTGTACAGATGCGGGATCCGAGCAGAAGACGGCAACGTCGTCCATGTACAGGGAGGCTTTGACTTGCACGCCTCCGCTGCCTGGGATCGTCACTCCTCTCATACCCGGATCCTTCCTGATGGACTCAGCAAAAGGTTCTATGCAGCACACAAACAGGGCCGAGGAGAGAGGGCACCCCTGCCTGACTCCAGATTTGATCTGGAACTTTTCTGATTCCCACCCATTGATTGAGACTGCGCTATGGATGTTTGTGTAGAGCAGTTTGATCCAATTGTGAGTTCCCTCCCCAAACCCCATTTTGGAGAGCACATCCATCATGTAGGTGTGCGATATTCTGTCAAAGGCCTTCTCCTGGTCAAGGCTGATGAGGCAGGTGTCCACCCTCCTGTCCTGCACGTAGGCGATCGTATCCCTGAGTAGCGCGAGGCTATCAGAGATCCTGTACCAAATGGCGCTCGCCCAAGGTCCCCCGAGACAAAGGGATTGAATCCCAAAGCTTCAGGTACCATGGGAATCTGCACATTAGAGTGAGGTTTACTGCCTCGCTCAAATATGCAGATTTACCAAAACTGATCCCGCCCATTGTGGCAGAGATTCCCTTGCAACATCTCGCGAGATTGCGTTGAATCTCGTGAGACATTGCGAGCCAGGTGGATCCTGGCAGTGGGGTCTCTCGGCTTTCACTGGCCACGGTGCACCACGGCGATCTGCTTTTCCGGCGCAGTGTGGCCGGAAGATCCAGTCCTCTATCTCTCTCTTATCCCCACACTTTCTCCCTCTCTCTCTCCCCCTCTCTCTCTCTCCCCCTCTCTCTCTCTCTAGAACATAGAACATACAGTGCAGAAGGAGGCCATTCGGCCCATCGCGTCTGCACCGACCCACTTAAGACCTCACTTCCACCTTATCCCCGTAACCCAATAATCCCTCCTGACCTTTTTTTTTCACTAAGGGCAATTGATCATGGCCAATCCACCTAACCTGTGCGTCTTTGGACTGTGGGAGGAAACCGGAGCACCCGGATGAAACCCACGCAGACACGGGGAGAACGTGCAGACTCCGCACAGACAGTGACCCAGCGGGGAATTGAACCTGGGACCCTGGGCTGTGAAGCCACAGTGCTATCCACCTGTGCTACCGTGCTTCCCACAAAGTGGAGAATGTGGGCACACTCCCTCTTGTTTTCTCTAAACCCCACTCTCTAATCCCCGCACTCCTTTTAACCACATACACTCTCTCTCTAATGCCCCCACACTCTCTCTCTAATGCCCCCACACTCTCTCTCTCTAATCCCCACACACTCTCTCTCTCTCTCTAATCTGCATATTCTCTTTCTTTGTGTAATCACCACTCTTTTCTAATACCCATATTCTCTTTAATTCCCACTCTCTCTGGTGTCCACGCTTTTACTCTCACTAACACCCATACTCTCTCTCTCTAAACCCCAGCCACCCTCTTGCTCTCTCTAATCCAATCGCTCTCACTGGTCTCCACATTCTCTCTTTCTGGTTAATCTCCACTCCAATTCCCACAATCTCGCTCTCATCCATACACGCTTTCTCTCTCGAATAACCACTCTCTCTCTGATCCCCAGCCTCTCTCACTCTCTCTAATCCCCCTCTCTCTCTCATCTCCACTCTCCGTGTCAAAACCCCACACATTCTCTTTCTCAAAAACCCATTCTCTCTCTCTATAATCTCCACACTCTCTCTCTCTCCCATCCACACACTTCCTCTCACTCTAATCCCCACACTCTTTCTCTCTCTGATACTCACGCTTTCTCTCTCTCTCTAATCCCCAAATACTCTCTTCCTCTCTCTAATCCATACACTCTCTTGAATCCCCACACTCTCACTCTTTTTGTTTGAGCCTCATTCTTTTTCTTGCCCTGTCCAATCCCCACAAAATGTCCCTCCACTCACTCTCTCTAATCCCCACCTTCTTTATCCCTCTCTAATCCCCATTCTCTCTCTGCCTGCCTAATCCTCACACTCTGTCTCTCTCTAACCCCACACTCTCTCCCTCTCTCTAATTCCCACACACATTGTCTCTCTGTCTAATCGCCACATGCTGTCTATCACACTCATTCTCTCTTGCTGATACACATATTCTTTCCCTCTGTCTAATGCCCACTCTCTCATTAATACCCAAACTACCTCTCTCTCTAATCCTCACTCTCTCTTTCTCTATAATCCCCATGCTCACTCTCTCATCCACACTCCCCCTTGCTTTCTCTAATCCCCACTCTCTAACTCCACACGCTCTTTCTGACCCCACACACTCTCTCTCCCTAATGCTCACACAATCCCTCTTTCACTCTAATCCACTCTCTGTCTCTAATCCACACTCTCACTCTCTAATCTCCACACTCTCTCTCTAATCCGCTCATTCTCTTTCTTTGCGTAATCACCACTCTTTTTCTAATACCCACACTCTCTTTAATTCCCACTCTCTCTGGTGTCCACGCTTTTACTCTCTCTAATACCCATACTCTCTCTCTCTAAACCCCAGCCACCCTCTTGCTCTCTCTAATCCAATCGCTCTCACTGGTCTCCACATTCTCTCTTTCTGGTTAATCTCCACTCCAATTCCCACAATCTCGCTCTCATCCATACACGCTTTCTCTCTCGAATAACCACTCTCTCTCTGATCCCCAGCCTCTCTCACTCTCTCTAATCCCCCTCTCTCTCTCATCTCCACTCTCCGTGTCAAAACCCCACACATTCTCTTTCTCAAAAACCCATTCTCTCTCTCTATAATCTCCACACTCTCTCTCTCTCCCATCCACACACTTCCTCTCACTCTAATCCCCACACTCTTTCTCTCTCTGATACTCACGCTTTCTCTCTCTCTCTAATCCCCAAATACTCTCTTCCTCTCTCTAATCCATACACTCTCTTGAATCCCCACACTCTCACTCTTTCTGTTTGAGCCTCATTCTTTTTCTTGCCCTGTCCAATCCCCACAAAATGTCCCTCCACTCACTCTCTCTAATCCCCACCTTCTTTATCCCTCTCTAATCCCCATTCTCTCTCTGCCTGCCTAATCCTCACACTCTGTCTCTCTCTAACCCCACACTCTCTCCCTCTCTCTAATTCCCACACACATTGTCTCTCTGTCTAATCGCCACATGCTGTCTATCACACTCATTCTCTCTTGCTGATACACATATTCTTTCCCTCTGTCTAATGCCCACTCTCTCATTAATACCCCAACTACCTCTCTCTCTAATCCTCACTCTCTCTTTCTCTATAATCCCATGCTCACTCTCTCATCCACACTCCCCCTTGCTTTCTCTAATCCCCACTCTCTAACTCCACACGCTCTTTCTGACCCCACACACTCTCTCTCCCTAATGCTCACACAATCCCTCTTTCACTCTAATCCACTCTCTGTCTCTAATCCACACTCTCACTCTCTAATCTCCACACTCTCTCTCTCTAATCCGCCCATTCTCTTTCTTTGCGTAATCACCACTCTTTTTCTAATACCCACACTCTCTTTAATTCCCACTCTCTCTGGTGTCCACGCTTTTACTCTCTCTAATACCCATACTCTCTCTCTCTAAACCCCAGCCACTCTCTTTCTCTCTCTAATCCAATTGCTCCCTCTGGTCCCCACATGCTCCCTTTCTGTTTAATCTCCACTCTCTCCCCCCGTCCAATCCATACAAATTGTCCCTCTTTCTGATCCCTAATTTCCATGTTTTTTCTCTCTCTAATCCCCACACACCTTGGCCGGGATTCTCCGATATTGTGGCCAAGGATTGACGCCGGCGTCAAAACCGGCGTGAGTGACACCGGCGTCAATGGGCCTCCAGGCCCAGTAATTCTCCTGTTCTTCGGGGACTAGAACAGCGCCGGAGTGCTGTGCGCTGCTCCGGCGCTGAAAGCCGGCCCTGCACGGCCGGCGCATGCATGCGCAGGCCGTCTCCGCGCCAGCGCATGCACGGGGTTGCCGGCCCCCGCACAACATGGCGAAGCCGACAGGGGCCCGGCGCAGAGGAACATAGCCACCCCCCCCCTGCGGAATGAGCACGCCCGCCGATTGGTAGCCCCAGATCGCGGGCCTAGCCACCGTGGAGGGACACCCCGGAGTCGTATCCCCCCGCCCCCCCCACCAGGACGGCCCCTGCAGCCAGAACACCAAGGTCCCACCGGGTGGGACCATACGTGATCCATGCTGGCGGAATTCGGCTGAACTCGGCGGTCACTCGATTGGAGAATCACCGCGGGGGCCGATCGGTCTCGTGGCGACGGCACGGGTGGGATTGCCGCCGATTCTCTGGTTGCCGGTGAATCAGCGGGCCGGCGCGGAGCGGCCTGGCGGGATTCTCGCGCCCTACCGCCGATTCTCCAACCCGGCCTGGACTTGGAGAATCCCAGCCCGTGTCTCTGTAATCTGTAAATACATTCTCTCTCTAATCCCTAAACTCCACATCTCTCTCTCTAATCCCCCCCTCTCTCTCTATTGCCCACACTCTCTCTCCAATACCCACACACGCTCTCTATAATCAAAGACACTCTCCCTCTCTCTAATACCCCCACACACACTCTCTCTAATCTCTCAACTCCATCTCTCTCTCTAATCCTCCACACTCTATCTAATCCCCACACTCTTGATCTCTGTGTAATCCCCATTCTCTCTTTGCCTGCCTAATCTTCACACTCTGCCTCTCTCTAATCCACAAACTCTCTCCCTCTCTCTAATTCCCACACCCATTGTCTGTCTGTCTAATCCCCACACTTCTCTATCAGTCTAATCTGCACTCACTCTCTATCTCGCCAATCCATACACGTGTCAAATCCACATACTATCGCCCTGTCTAGTATCCACCTCTCTCTCTGTTTAACATGCAAACTACCTGCTCTCCCTCTAATCCCCATGCTCTCAACCTCTGTCTGATTCACACACACTCTCTCTAATCCCCAATCTCTCTTCCTCTTTCATGATGACAATCTCTCTCCCTCTAATCCCCACTCTTTCTCTATAATCCGCATCTCTCTCTCTCATCCACACTCTCTCACTCTCTCTAATTCCCACTCGCTAATCCCACACTCTAATTCTCACTCTCTCTATAATGACCACACACGCTCTCTGTAATACACACTCTCTCTCTTGCTCTATTTCTCTCTCTAATCCCTGTACTCTCTCACTCACTCTAATCCCCAATCTCGCTAGTCCCCAGATTCTCTCTCTCATCCACACACTCTCTCACCAATCCCCGCATTCTCTCTCTTTTTCCCTCTCTCACTAATCCCCACTCTCCCTCTAATCCCCAGTCTCTCTCCCTCCCTCGCCAACCCCAGAACATTTCTCTCTGCTTTTAATCTCCAGTCTCTCTCCCTCTCTATAATCACCACATTCTTCTCTATTTATTTCCCAAACTCCATGTCTCGTTCTAATCCCCAAACTCTCTCTAATATCCACCCTCACTCTCTCTCTCCTTCTAATCCCCATACTCCCTCCCTCATCCACACATATTCTCTCTCTATCATCCCCACACTCTCCCTAATCTCCACATTGTATCTCTCTTCAGTCCCCATATGCTCTCTCACTCGTTCTCACCCACTGTCCATTCTATACAAAATCTCTCTATCTCTAATCCTCAGACACACACTCTCTCTTTCTAATCCTGACTCTCTCTCTAATCCACACTCTCTAATCCCGGATCTCTCGCCAAACCACACACTCTCTCCCTCTCTCTAATCCCCACACTCTCTTTCTCTATTTAATCCCCACACTCCTGGTCTCGCTGTGTAATCACCATTTTCCCTCTGTCTATTTAATCCTCACTCTGCCTCTCTCTAAACACCATAGTCACTCTTGCTGTCTAATCTGCACTCTCACTCCCTCCCACTAAACCTCACACTCCCGTTCTCTCTAATCACCTCACTCTAGCCCCAGCCATCACATTCTCAACCCCACACTCTTTCTCTCTGTCAAATCGAAAGACTGGATCCCTCACTCTAATACCCACACTATCCCTGTGTCTAATAACAAAACTCTATCTCTGTCTGATCCCCACATTTTCTCTTACTCTCTCTAATCCCCACGCACACTTTCTCGTTCTCTCTAATTCCCAAACTCTCACTCTCTCTACCCCAAACTCACTCTCATTCTCGCTAAACCCAACACTCTCTCTCCCTCTCTCTCTCCATCCCTACATACTCTCTCATAGAATCATAGAATTTACAGTGCAGAAGGAGGCCATTTGGCCCATTGTTCTGCACCGGTCCTTGGAAAGAGCACCCTACTTAAACCCATGCCTCTACCCTATCCGCGTAACCCCATCTAACCTGGACAATAGGAGTTAATTTATCATGGCCAATCCACCTAACCTGCACATTTTTGGAATGTGGGAGGAAAGCGGAGCACCCGGAGGAAAACCATGCACACACGGGGAGAAAGTGCAAACTCCACACAGACAATTACCTGAGGTCGGAATTGAACCCGGGACCTGGAGCTGTGAGGCAGCAGTGCTAACCACTGTGCCACCGTGCTGCTCTCTAATCTCTCCCTCTAATCCCCACTCTCTCTCTTTCTGTCTGCATCTCATACGCTCTTGCTGACCAATGCCCACAAAATCACCCTGTCTCTAATCCCCCACACACTCTCTCTCTAATCCCCCCACACACTCTCTCTCTAATCCTCTCTCTCTCTAAACCCACTCTCGCTCTCTCTCTAATCCCCTCTCTCTCTCTAATCCCCTCTCTCTCTCTCTCTAATCTCCTCTCTCTCTCCAATTCCCACACATTCTCTCTCTAATCCTTTCTCTCTCTAAACCCACTCTTGCTCTCTCTCTAATCCCCTCTCTCTCTCTAATCCCCTCTCTCTCTCTAATCCCCTCTCTCTCTCTCTCTAATCCCCTCCCTCTCTCTCTAATCCTCTCTCTCTGAACCCACTCTCGCTCTCTCTCTAATCCCCTCTCCCTCTCTCTCTCTCTCTAATCCTCTCTCTCTCTAAACCCACTCCCGCTCTCCCTAATCCCATCTCTCTCTCTCTCTCTCACTCTCTAATCCTCTCTCTCTCTCTAAACCCACCCTTGCTCTCTCTCTCTAATCTCCTCTCTGTCTCTCTCCCTAATCCCCTCTCCCTCTCTCCATCTCTAATCTTCCCTCTCTCTAAACCCACTCTCGCTCTCTCTCTAATCCCCTCTCTCTCTCTCTCCCTAATCCCCTCTCCCTCTCTCTCTCTAATCCTCTCTCTTTCTAAACCCACTCTCGCTCTCTCTCTAATCCTCTCTCCCTCTCTCTCTCTAATCCCCTCTCTCTCTCCAATCCCCACACACTCTCTAATCCTCTCTCTCTCTAAATACACTCTTGCTCTCTCTCTAATCCCCCCCTCTCTCTCTCTAATCCCCACATACTCTCTCTCTTTCTGTCTAAACCCCCCGCTCTCTCTCTCTCTCCCTCGCTGTCCAATCCCCACAAAATCTCCCTTTCTCTAATTCCCACACACATTCTCCTTCTCTCTAATCCCCACATTCATTATCTCTAATCCCCATTTTTGTTCTCTCTCTCATCCACACACAATCTCTCTCTGATCCCCACACTCTAATACTCACATTCTCTCTCTTACTCGCTAATGCCTACATTATATCTTTCTTTCTAATCCCCACTCTCTGTGTGACAAATCCACACTGTCTTCCTTTAATCCAGACGATCTCTCTATCTGTTTGATCACCCCACTCTCTCGCACTCTCTCATACCCACACTCCCTGTCTAATATCCACACCCTCTCTCTCTGTCTCATACCCACACTCCCTCTGTCTAATACCCAAACTCTCTCTCTCTGTCTCATACCCACACTCCCTCTGTCTAATACCCAAACCCTCTCTCTCTGACTCATACCCACACCCTCTCGCTCTCTCTTTCATTGATCCTAACTCTCTCCTTCTAATTGCCACACTCTCTCCCTCTGTCTAATATGCACTCTCTCCCCATTTATATCTATCTAATCACCACAGTCTTGCTCTCTCTAATCCCCACACTATCTCTCTCTCTCTGTCTGATCATCACACTCTGTCTGACCTCGAATCTCTCTCTCTAATCACCAATCTCTCGCTCCAAATCCACATGCTCGCTTTCTAATTTCCACACATTCTCTCTCTCTAATCCCACAACCCCACGCTCTAATCCCCACAATCTCTCTCTTTAATCTTCAAACTCTCTCAAATCGCCACTCTCCCTCTCTCTATCTAACTCTGACACTCCTTTGTTCTTTCTGATCCTCAGACTCGCTCTCTCTCGAATATCCCTACTCCCTCTCTCTAATCCAGACATTCTCTTTACTCCCCACTCTAATTCACCCTCATACACACTGGGCGGGATTCTCTCACCCCGGGGCTGGGACGGGCGCGATTCTCACCAGGCCGCCCGACGCCGGTTTGCCGATTCTCCGGAGAGCAAAGAATCAGCACCATTGGCGCTGGCGCAGTCGGCGCAGCGCCAGTTGGGGGCCGCTCTATGGGACCACCCCCGGCGATTCTCGACCTGGGATGGGCCGAGCGGCCACGCAAAAAAAGCCAAGTCCCCCTGGCGCCGTTCACACCTACTCTTACCCGGCGGGACTTTGGCGTGAATGCATCCGGGGGCAGCCTGGTGGGGGGGGGGGGGGGGGGGGGGGGGGGGGCTCCGACCCGGGGGTGGGCCTCCGCTGTGGCCTGGCCCGCGATCGGAGCTTACCAATTGGCGGGCAGGCCTCTCGGACTGGGGACCTCTTTTGTTCTGCGCCGGCCCCTGTAGCCCTACACCATGTTGGGTCGGGGCCGGCGCCGAGAAAGGAGCCACCGTGCATGCGCAGGAATCGCGCCAGTTCCACTGCACATGTGCAGACCTGCGGCGCCCATCTGACGCCGGGATCGGCAGCTGGAGCAGCGGGGTCAGAATTGCTGCTCCTGAGGCCATGTTGACGACGTTGCGTTACGACGGCGTCAACACTTAGCCTCAAAAATCAGTGAATCCCGCCCACTTTCTCTCTAATCCCCACTCTCTCTCTCTAATCTCCACACTCTCTCTCTAATTCCCACACTCTCGCCAGCTCTAGTCCCCACTGTGGTAGCGTTCCCCTTTAAATGGGCGCATTCTCAGAAGGTCATGTGACCCGGATGGCCAATTGTGCTGGAGCGTGCAACGTCTGAGACTGAGCGCAGGTTTTACTGTTAGTTGGCAAATTGGATTTGTAGAGTGTAGTTAGTCGCCTTTATCTCACTCTCTGTAAATAGTTATTTGCCTTAATAAACCATTTATTCATCAATCGACTTGGTATTTGCCAGTCTTTCACAATAGTACATTTGACAAAGAGGATTAACCAGAGTGCTTTCTATTGCTACAGAAATCAGGAGAGTAGCCCTCATGTGGAAGCCTTTCCTCTGAAGCAAACTTGTTCAGCAGGCTGTGAGTGGCAAAATGCCCTTTTTTGGGAAGCTTGAGCCATTTGATCCTAACATGGAGCAGTCAGTATTGTATCTTGAATGCCTGCACTATTTCTTCAGGCCAATGAAATTCGGGGGGGGGGGGAGGGGGGGAGAGAAGCAGTGGGTAATCCTATTAACAGCCTGTGGGGCCCCTACCTATGATCATCTGACTTCTCCAGTTGCTCCTGACTCCAAAACCTTTGAGGAGCTTGTGGAATTAGTCGAGGGACATTATCACCTGAAGCCCTCAGTGATAATACAATGGAGCAAATTTACTTTGATGACTAGGAGGCAATAGCAGCATTCGCAGCGTGCCAGAAACAAATGCATTGCATGTTCGAGACAACACTAAACGACATGTTGAGAGACAGGCTAGTCTGTGGTGTTAACAACATAGCAGAGGCTGTGATTACCTTAAAGAAGGCAATAGAGGTTGTCTAGTATATACAAAGTGCTGAAAAGGGGGCAATAGGACTGCAGAGAGTGCAAGCAGGCGAGGTCCACCAAGTTTGGCGGGAAGTTGCTGGCAGTCATCGTGCCAGGTATGAAGGCGCAGAAAGTAAATGAACAAAGAGGCTCTGAACAACTGTAGCGATGTTGGGAAATTGGTCCACAGACCAGGAGCTATGAAGAATGTTCACCAGTGTGGAGATCACCCCCAGGAGAGATGTAAATTAAGGGAAACTATGTGTTATGCCTGCAGTAGGAGGGGTCACATTAGGAGGACGTGCAAGGCTAGGCAGACCCTACAGGGGGCCAAAAAAAAAAACTCTGACTCCAGTACAGTGTTGGGAATAACCCTGAAAACGGATCTGAAGTATACAGTTTAAACAACATTAAGATGGGCAAGGCGGCCCCAATTACAGTTGTGCTAATAGAAGATGGTCAGCTGTTGAGAATGGAGGTGGACATAGAACATAGAACAGTACAACACAGAACAGGCCCTTCGGCCCTCGATGTTGTGCCGAGCAATGGTCACCCTACTCAAACCCACGTATCCACCCTATACCCGTAACCCAACAACCCCCCCTTAACCTCACTTTTTAGGACACTACGGGCAATTTAGCATGGCCAATCCACCTAACCCGCACATCTTTGGACTGTGGGAGGAAACCGGAGCACCCGGAGGAAACCCACGCACACACGGGGAGGACGTGCAGACTCCACACAGACAGTGACCCTGCCGGGAATCGAACCTGGGACCCTGGAGCTGTGAAGCATTTATGCTAACCACCATGCTACCGTGCCTCCAATACAGTTGTAGGTGAGCAAATATATTGTTATTTACAAGGTGGGGTCCAGCCCCTGAAGTTAAAAAGCATGACAGCCAGACTAGCCATGTATACTGGGGAATCTTTAAGGATCTTGGGAACAACCACAATGCCCGTAAGCTACCTGCTCCAGTGAGCTCAACTGCCTGTAATAGCAGTGGGGGAGGGCCGAGAGCCAAGTCTAATGGGCAATTGACTTCTCCAAATTAGATTAAACTGGCTAGAAATATTCAAAATTAAGGTAGGAGACTTTCACGTCTTAAAAAAATACCAGGAGGTTTTCCAAGATGAGTTAGGCAAGATATAGGGACTAAACACAAAGATTTATGTGGATCTTGAGGAGCACCTAGTAAATCTTGCGGAAGTTTTAAAAAGATTCAAGAAGACCAGAATAAGGCTGAAAAGGGAAACATGTACGTTCCAGGCTCCTGAAGAGACGTGCTGAGGATTTAGGGTAGACGCCAAACAGCTGCATCCGATGAGGAAAAGATAAAAGCAATTGAGGAAGCACTGGCCCCAAAAATAAGTCAGAAATGAAATCTTTTTATGAACGGTGAATTATTACGGCAGATTTATTCTCAATCTTTCTACAATGTTGGAACCCCTACACACGCTGCTCAAGAAACACCAGAGGTGGTATTGGAGAGAGAATCAGAAAGAAGCTTTTGAACAGGTCAAACTATCTTTGCAGTCATCCAGTCTCTTAGTTCATCTTGACCCCTCAAAAGAGATAGTTCTGTCCTGCAATGCGTCTCCTTACAGAATCGGAGTGGTTTTAGTGCACAAGATGGAAAATGGTGCAGAAAGGCCTATCGCCTATGCCTCGAGGTCTCTGACCGATTCTGAACAAGCTTACTCACAAATTGAAAAAGAGGGAACTAGCTGTACTCTTTGGAGTGAAAAAGTTCCATCAATACGTCTATGTACAACATTCCATAGTAGTTACTAACCTCTAACCTGGCCGGGCTTATTGAGGGAGGATAAGACCATTCCCCTCTTAGCTTCAGCATGCATCCAACACTGGGCTCTATTATCGACTCTGTCTAACCCCCATTCTCTCCCTGTCTAGTTCCCACACTTTCTCTCACAACCAACTCTCTCCCTCTAATCCTGACACACTCTTTCTCTCTAAACTCCACACTCTGCCCCTCGCTCAAAACCCATACATTAGCACTCCCTCTAATCCCCACACTCTCTACTCCATACACTTTCTCTCTAATTCCCACTCTCCCTTTTATTAATCCCCACAATCTCTCTCTCTCATTCCCACTCTCTCTCTAATCCCCACAATTTATCTCTCTTTAATCCCCCCTCTCTCTCTCTCCAATCCTCACTCTCTCTCAAAACCACACCTCACCCTCTCTCTCTACATCCACACACTCTCTCTCTATTGTCCTCTCTCTTTCTTTACTGCCCACAATTTCTCTCTCTAATCCCCAATCTCATCCTCTCTCTAATCTGAACACACTCTCTCTACCTAATCCCCACACTCACTTTCTCTGTCTAATTTTCTCTTTCGCTGTAATCCCCTTTCTGTCCTCAAATCCCAATTTTCTCTCTCTAATCCTCCCTCTCTCTCTCTCATTCCCCACACTCTCTCCCTCTGTCTAATCCTCTGTCTAATCTCCACACTCACTCTCTTTAATCCCAGACTCTCAATCTGTCTAATCGCCTCGCTCTCTCTAATCCCCACACTCTCTCTGTTTAATCCCCAAATACTCTCTCTCTCTAATCTCCACTCTCTATTGTTGGCAGTTTATGAGTATATGTTTCAACATAGGCGAAGCACACACATTTCAAACATGGATGCTTTAAGCCACCTTCCCCTACCCAAAAGTATATACCACCTCTGCCAGTATGGGCAGCACGGGCATTTTCATCTTTGTCATCCCAGGATGGGCACAGTGTAGCTCTTGCAATAATAGCTGTCTAATGGGAGTGGGAATGACAACCCTTGCTCCCCATAATAATACACTGTCTTCACAACTTGTGTTTTCTCATCTCAAAGAGTTGTAACTGTTATCGTGATGTCAGCCGTGGAAGCCCAGCGGAAAACTGTCAAAGTTTCATTTTGGGCACATTTGGCCTTTCCCGCTATTCACCCAGTGCGGTCCAATCCACGCTGGGCACAACATGGTGGTTAAATCACCCCCCATGTGTTTGACTCGTGATAATATGAGGTTTTTTTGGGCCCAAAAATGACTTGTCACATCGATACAGGCAACTTATTAAGAAATTTTAAAGGATGAACAATTTGCTATGGAACATAGAACATACAGTGCAGAAGGAGGACATCGGCCTATCGAGTCTGCACCGAACTACTTAAGCCCTCACTTCCACCCTATCCCTGTTACCCAATAACTCCTCCTAATCTTTTTGGACACTAAGGGCAATTTAGCATGGCCAATCCACCTAAACTGCACGTCTTTGGACTGTGGGAGGAAACCGGAGCACCCGGAGAAACATACGCAGACACGGGGAGAACATGCAGACTCTGCGCAGACAGTGACCCAGCGGGGAATTGAACCTGGGACCCTGGAGCTGTGAAGCCACAGTACTATCAACTGTGCTACTGTGCTGCCCCATGCTACCTTTGTTTGCTACCTTTACTTCAACCCTCTGTAAATAGTTATTTGGCCTAATAAACAGTATATTTGTTAATCTATTTGAAGATCGCCAGTCTTTAAAGATATTAGACCCACACTCTCAGGATTCTCCGGTCTGTCAGTCACGTGTTTCTTGGCTGTACGTCTTTCGCAGATGGCGGGATTCTATATTCCTGCCGCTTGTCAATGGGATTTCCCATTGAAAACTTCCACGCATTGGGGAGCCCATTGGCGGGGTGCACTGCCAGTGGGAAAAGTAAATTGCAACACCCAGAGAATTCCGGCCACTCTCTTACTCTCTCTAATGCCCACAAACTCTCTATAATGCCCACATCTCTCTCTCACTCTTTCTAAAGCCCACACTCTCTCTATAATGGACACACACTACCTCTTTACTGCCCACTCTCTCTAATCCCCACTCTCATTCTCTCTCTAATCTGCACACACTCTCTCTATCTAATCCCTACACTCACTTTTTTCTGGTAAAAAATGCCACTGTTCCCACGTGGGACAGACCCTCAGAATCGGAGAATCCAGCCCACTATATATCGCTCTCTAATCCTCATTCTCTCTCCCTCTAATTACCACATTCTTTCTCTATCTCCAATCCCCACACACTCTTCTCTCTAATCCCCACACACTCTTCTTTCTAATCCCCACACACTCTTCCCTCTAATCCCCGCACACTCTTCTCTCTAATCACCGCACACTCTTCTCTCTAATCACCGCACACTCTTTTTTATAATCCCAGCACACTCTTCTCTCTAATCACCGCACACTCTTCTCTCTAATCCCAGCACACTCTTCTCTCTAATCACCGCACACTCTTCTCTCTAATCCCAGCACACTCTTCTCTCTAATCCCCGCACACTCTTCTCTCTAATCCCCACACACTCTTCTCTCTAATCACCGCACACTCTTCTCTCTAATCCCAGCACACTCTTCTCTCTGATCCCCACACACTCTTCTCTCTAATCCCAGCACACTTTTCTCTCTAATCACCGCACACTCTTCTCTCTAATCCCAGCACACTCTTCTCTCTAATCACCGTACACTCTTCTCTCTAATCACCACACACTCTTCTCTCTAATCCCAGCACACTCTTCTCTCTAATCCCCACACACTCTTCTTTCTAATCCCCACACACTCTTCTCTCTGACCCCAGTACACTCTTCTCTCTAATCACCACACACTTTTCTCTCTAATCACCGCACACTCCTCTCTCCAATCACCGCACACTCTTCTCTCTAATCCCAGCACACTCTTCTCTCTAATCACCGTACACTCTTCTCTCTAATCACCACACACTCTTCTCTCTAATCCCAGCACACTCTTCTCTCTAATCCCCACACACTCTTCTTTCTAATCCCCACACCCTCTTCTCTCTGACCCCAGTACACTCTTCTCTCTAATCACCACACACTTTTCTCTCTAATCACCGCACACTCTTCTCTCTAATCACCGCACACTCTTCTCTCTAATCACCGCACACTCTTCTTTCTAATCCCCACAAACATTTCCCTCTAATCCCCACACACTCTTCTCTCCAATCCCCACACACAATTCCCTCTAATCCCCACACACCGCCTCTCTCTCTCTCTCTGTCCAATACCCAAACTCTCTCAGAAATTTCCAAACCATCTATCTCTAATCCCCACAATATCTCTCTAAATCCCATACCCTCTCTATCACTCTAATCACAACACTCTCTCTTCCTAATACCCACACTCTCTCACTAATGCCCAAACGTTATCTCACTCTATCCCTACTCTCTCTGTGTAATCCCCACAAATTCTCGCTCTCTAAAACCCACAATATCTCTCTCTCCAATTACACACTTTCTCTCTCTAATCCCCACTCTCTCTAATCACCACACTCTCATGCTCTAATCCCCATACACTTTCTCTCTTTAATCCCTCTCTCTGATCCCCACATACTCACCATCTCTCTCTAATCCCACACATTCCCTCTCTCGTTCTAATTCCCACACTCCCTCTCTCGCTGAAATCACCACTCTCTCTCTAATGCTGACAAATACTTCTCTGTCCGTCTTTCTGATCCCTACTCTCTCTCTAATCCGCACACTCCCTTTCTCCATAATCCCCACTCCCTCTCTCCAATCCCTGCATGCTTTCTCTCTAATCTCCACACACTCTTTCTCTCTAACCTGCACACTCTGTTTGTCTAATCCTCTCACTTTCTCTCTTTAATCTCCATCGACTCTGTCTAATCCCCATTCTCTCCCTGTCTAGTTCCCAGTTTCTCTCACAACCAACTCTCTCCCTCCAATCCTGACACACTCTTTCTCTCTAAACTCCACACTCTGCCCCTCACTCTAAACCCATACATTAGCACTCCCTCTAATCCCCACACTCTCTACTCCATACAATTTCTCTCTAATTCCCACTCTCCCTTTTATTAATCCCCACAATCTCTCTCTCTCATTCCCACTCTCTCTCTAATCCCCCACAATTTATCTCTCTTTAATCCCCCCCTCTCTCTCCAATCCTCACTCTCTCTCAAAACCACACCTCACCCTCTCTCTCTACATCCACACTCTCTCTCTCTCTATTGTCCTCTCTCTTTCTTTACTGCCCACAATTTCTCTCTCTAATCCCCAATCTCATCCTCTCTCTAATCTGCACACACTCTCTCTACCTAATCCCCACACTCACTGTCTCTGTCTAATTTTCTCTTTCGCTGTAATCCCCTTTCTGTCCTCAAATCCCAATTTTCTCTCTCTAATCCTCCCTCTCTCTCGCTCATTCCCCACACTCTCTCCCTCTGCCTAATCCTCTGTCTAATCTCCACACTCACTCTCTTTAATCCCAGACTCTCAATCTGTCTAATCGCCTCGCTCTCTCTAATCCCCATACTCTCTCTGTTTAATCCCCAAATACCCTCTCTCTCTAATCTCCACTCTCTCTCCTTCTAGTCTCATCTAACTCCCTGTCTAATACCAAAACTCTTTCTCTAATATCAACTCTCTCTTTAATTTCTCACTCTGTCTAATCCCCACACACATTTTCTCTCCCTCTCTATCTGACCCCCATTCTCTCTCGAGCCTCAACTCTCTCTCTAATTACTAGTTACTCTTGCTCGAATCCTCATAATCTCACTCTCTTCTTAATCTCAAATCTCTCTTTTTAATCTCCAAATTCTCCCTCTCTCTCTAATCCCCACTCTCTCTCTCTGTCTAATCCCACACTTTCTCAATTTCTCTAATCCTCACACTCTCTAATCCCCAAACTTTGCTCTCTCTAATTTCCGCTCTGTTTTTCTGTCTAATACACAGTTTTTCTCTCTCTGAAAGCTACTCTCTCTAATTCACAGTCTTGTCCTCTCTCTAATCCCCAGACTTTCTATCTCTCTAATCCCCACTCACACCCTCGCTCTAATCCCCACATACTCACTAATCACCGCACTCTCTCTTTCTCTCCCTCTCTAAACCTCACTCTGTCTTTCCCTGGTCTTTCTCTCTCTCTAATCTCCACTGTCTCTCTGTAAACACCACACACTCACGTCTCATCCCCCCTCTATCTGTATAATCCCCACAAACTCTCTGCCTCTCCCTAATCTTCACATTCTCTCTCTAATCTCCACTCTCTGTCTCTAAACACCACACACACTCTCTCTCTCTCTCTCTCTCTCTCTCTCTCTCATCCCCCTCCCCCTCTGTATGATCCACACATCTCTGCCTCTCCCTAATCTTCACACTCTCTCTCTAACCTTCACAACTTTGTTTTGAACCCCCAAATTATCTCGCTCTCTGTCTAATCCCCATACTCTCTCTCTGTCTAATCCCACACTCTCTTGCTCTCTCTTGCTCTCTCTCTCATCCCCACTCTGACTGTCTAATCCCCCTCTCTCTCTTTAAACTCCACACATTATCTTGCTCTAATCCTTCACACTCTCCCTCTTGAATCCCGATGCACTCTCTCTTTCTCTCTGTCTCTCTGTCTGATCTCCTCTATCTGTCTCTAATCACCCACTCTGTCAATGTCTAATCCTCGCTCTCTTTCTCTCGCTCTAATAATCACACACTCTCTCTCTAAAATCCACCCTTTATCTCTCTAATCCCCCCACACACACTCTCTCTCTCTCTCGTGTCAACTCCCTCTGTTTTAGCCCCATTCTCTCACTCTCTAATACCCACACTCTCTCTGTGTCTAATCACCACACTCACTCTCTATCTAATCCCCACTCTCTCTCTAAACCCACATTCATTCTCTCTAATACCATGTCTCTCTCTGTCTAAACCCCACACATGTTCATTCACTAATCCCCACACTCACTCTCTCTTGAATCTCCACACATACTGTCTCTCGAATCCCCACTCCCTCTCTAATACCTACACACTATATTTCTCTAATATCAACACAATCTTTCTAATCCCCACCCTCTCTCTTATACCCATGCACTCTCTCTCCCTTACCTCGACACCCTCTCTATCTCTCTAATCTTCCCACTCTCCCTCTGATCCCCAAACTCAATCTCTTTCTGTCTAATCAGCACATTCCCTCTCTAATATCCACTCACTCTTTTGAATCCCCAATCTCTCTCTCAAATCCCCACATAGTCTTTCTCTCTTTAATCGCCACACTCTCCCTCAAACCCCCAAACTCTGTCTCTCTCTAATCACCACACACTCCCTCTAGTCTCAACTCTCTCCTAATTCCCACAATTTCTCACTAATCCCCACTCTCTCTTTCTTTCTAATTCCCAGACTTCCTCTCTCTCTAATCCCCACTCTCTCTGTGACTAATACGCACACTTTGTATCTCTCTAACACCTACTCTAATTCTTTTATTTTTCTCTAATCCACAGTCCCTCCCGCTCTCTAATCCTCACACACACTCTCTCTCTCTAATCCCTACACTCTCTCAATTTAATCCCCACACACTCTCACTTTCTCTCTCTAATCCCCACTCTCTCTCTGTCTAATCTCTACGTTCTTTCTCTCTCTAAAACCTATGCTCTCTTTAAATCCTATATTAACACTCTCTAATCTGCAGAGTCTCCGCCTCATTCCAATTCCCACACTTTCTCTCTCTCTCACCCCCATTCTAACACTCGCTCTAGTTCTCACACTCATTTTCACACTCATCTCCACACTCTCTCCCCCCTCTAATTCTCTCTCTGTCTGTCTCTCTCTCTAATCCCTCCATCTCTCATTCTAAACCCCGCACATTTTCTCTCTCTCTCTCTAATCTCCACACATTCTCTCTTTTGAATCATCAAACTCTCTCTTTCTCTCTTTGCCTAATCATCGCACTCTCTATAGATATGACGTTTCTATAGATATGTCAGGAATAAAAGAATGACTAGGGTAAGAGTAGGGCCAGTCAAAGACAATAGTGGGAAGTTGTGCGTGGAGTCTGAGGGGATACGAGAGGTGCTAAATGAATATTTTTCGTCAGTATTCACACAAGAAAAAGACAATGTTGTAGAGGAGAATACTGAGATTCAGGCTACTAGACTAGAAGGGCTTGAGGTTCATAAGGAGGAGGTGTTAGCAATTCTGGAAAGTGTGAAAATAGATAAGTCCCCTGGGCCGGATGGGATTTATCCTAGGATTCTCTGGGAAGCTAGGGAGAAGATTGCTGAGCCTTTGGCTTTGATTTTTAAGTCATCTTTGTCTACAGGAATAGTGCCAGAAGACTGGAGGATAGTAAATGTTGTCCCCTTGTTCAAGAAGGGGAGTAGAGACAACCCCGGTAATTATAGACCAGTGAGCCTTACTTCTGTTGTGGGCAAAGTCTTGGAAAGGTTTATAAGAGATAGGATGTATAATCATCTGGAAAGGAATAATTTGATTAGAGATAGTCAACACGGTTTTGTGAAGAGTAGGCCATGCCTCACAAACGTTATTGAGTTCTTTGAGAAGGTGACCAAACAGGTGGATGAGGGTAAAGCAGTTGATGTGGTGTATATGGATTTCAGTAAAGCGTTTGATAAGGTTCCCCACGCTAGGCTATTGCAGAAAATACAGAGGCATTGGATTCAGGGTGATTTAGCAGATTGGATCAGAAATTGGCTAGATGGAAGAAGACAAAGGGTGGTGGTTGATGGGAAATGTTCAGACCGGAGTCCAGTTACTAGTGGTGTACCACAAGGATCTGTTTTGGGGCCACTGCTGTTTGTCATTTTTATAAATGACCTGGAGGAGGGCGTAGAAGGATGGGTGAGTAAATTTGCAGATGACACTAAAGTCGGTGGAGTTGTGGACAGTGCGGAAGGATGTTACAAGTTACAGAGGGGCATAGATAAGCTGCAGCGCTGGGCTGAGAGGGGCAAATGGAGTTTAATGCAGAAAAGTGTGAGGTGATTCATTTTGGAAGGAATAACAGGAAGACAGAGTACTGGGTTAATGGTAAGATTCTTGGTAGTGTGGATGAGCAGAGAGATCTCGGTGTCCATGTACATTGATCCCTGAAAGTTGCAACCCAGGTTGAGAGGGTTGTGAAGAAGGCGTACAGTGTGTTAGCTTTTATTGGTAGAGGGATTGACTTTCGGAGCCATGAGGTCATGTTGCAGCTGTACAAAACTCTGGTGCGGCCGTATTTGGAGTATTGCATGCAATTCTGGTCGCCGCATTATAGGAAGCATGTGGAAGCATTGGAAAGGGTGCAGAGGAGATTTACCAGATTTGCCTGGTATGGAGGGAAGATCTTATGAGGGAAGGCTGAGGGACTTGAGGTTGTTTTCGTTGGAGAGAAGAAGGTTAAGAGGTGACTTAATTGAGGCATACAAGATGATCAGAGCATTAGATAGGGTGGACATTGAGAGCCTTTTTCCTCGGATGGTGATGTCTCACATAAGGGGACATAGCTTTAAATTGAGGGGAGATCAATATAGGACAGATGTCAGAGGTAGGTTCTTTACTCAGAGAGTAGCAAGGGCGTGGAATGCCCTGCCTGCAACAGTAGTGGACTCGCCAACACTAAGGGCATTCAAATGGTCATTGGATAGACATATGGACGATCAGGGAATGGTATAGATGGCCTTTAGAGTGGTTTCACAGGTTGGTGCAACATCGAGGGCTGAAGGGCCTGTACTGGGCTGTAATGACCTATATTCTATCTCTAAATTTACTCTCTCACTCTAAACCCCATTCTCCTTTGTCTAATCCCCATACTCACTCCCTCACTCCAATGCCCAGGCCTTCTCTTCTCTCTCTCCAGAACTCTCTGTATAATACCCACACTTTCTCTGTCTCTCTCTCGCTGTAATCTCCACAATCTCTGCAATCCGCTCTCTGTAATCTCCACTCTCTACCTCTACAATCCGCTCTCTGTAATCCCCACTCTCTCGCTCTGCAATCTACTCTCTGTAATCCCCACTCTCTCTCTGCAACCTGCTCTCTGTAATCCCCACTCTCTCGCTCTGCAATCTACTCTCTGTAATCCCCACTCTCGCTGCAATCAGCTCTCTATAATCTGCAGTCTCTCTGGAATCCGCTCTCTGTAATCCCCACTCTCTCTCTCTGGAATCCGCTCTCTGTAATCCCCACTCTCTCTCTCTGCAATCCGCTCTCTGTAATCCCCACACTCTCTCTGCAATCCGCTCTCTGTAACCCCTACTCACTCTATCTGCAATCCGCTCTCTGTAATCCCCACTCTCTCTCTCTACAATCCGCTCTCTGTACTCCCCACTCTCTCTCTGCAATCCGCTCTCTGTAATCCCCACTCTCCCTGCAATCCGCTCTCTGTAATCCCCACACTCTCTCTAACTCTGCAAACCACTCTCTGTAAACCCCACACTGTCTCTGCAATCCACTCTCTGTACTCCCCACTCTCCCTGCAATCCGCTCTCTGTAATCCGCACATTCTCTGCAATCCACTCTCTGTAATCCCCACTCTCTCCGCAATCCGCTCTCTGTAATCCCAGCACTCTCTCTGCAATGCACTCTCTGTAATCCCCACTCTCCCTGCAATCTGCACTCTGGACTCCCCACTCTCTCTGCAATCAGCTCTCTGTAATCCCCACTCTCTATCTCTGCAATCCACTCTCTGTAATCCCAACACTTGCTCTGCAATCACCTCTCTCTAATCCCCACTCTCTCTCTGCAATATGCTCTCTGAAATCCTCACTCTCTCTGCAATCCCCTCTCTGTAATCCCCACTCTCTCGATCTGCAATCCGCTCTCTGTAATCCCCACTCTCTCTACAATCCCCTCTCCGTAATCCCTACTCTCTCTGCAATCCCCTCTCACTCACTCTCTGTCTAATCCCCACACACACTCTCTGTCTAATCCCCACACACTCTGTCTAATCCCCATACTCACTCCCTCACTTCAATACCCAGGCCTTCTCTTCTCTCTCTCCAGAACTTTCTGTATAATACCCACACTTTTTCTGTCTGTCCCTCTCTGTAATCTCCACAATCTCTGCAATCCGCTCTCTGTAATCCCCACTCTCTCCGCAATCAGATCTCTATAATCTCCAGTCTTTCTGGAATCCGCTCTCTGTAATCCCCACTCTCTCCCTCTGCAATCCGCTCTCTGTAATCCCCACTCTCTCCCTCTGCAATCCGCTCTCTGTAATCCCCACTCTCTCTACAATCCGCTCTCTGTAATCACTACTCTCTCTGCAATCCCCTCTCACTCACTCTCTGTCTAATCCCCACACACACTCTCTGTCTAATCCCCACACACTCTGTCTAATCCCCATACTCACTCCCTCACTTCAATACCCAGGGCCTTCTCTTCTCTCTCTCCAGAACTTTCTGTATAATACCCACACTTTTTCTGTCTGTCTCTCTCTGTAATCTCCACAATCTCTGCAATCCGCTCTCTGTAATCCCCACTCTCTCTGCAATCAGATCTCTATAATCTGCAGTCTTTCTGGAATCCGCTCTCTGTAATCCCCACTCTCTCCCTCTGCAATCCGCTCTCTGTAATGCCCACTCTCTCTGCAATCCGCTTTCTGTAATCTCCACACTCTCTCTGCAATCCACTCTCTGTAATCCCCACTCTCTCTGCAATCCGCTCTCTGTAATCCCCACTCTCTCTCTGCAATCCACTCTCTGTAATCCCCACTCTCTCTCTCTCTGCAAACCGCTCTCTGTAATCCCCACTCTCTCTGCAATCCGCTCTCTGTAATCACCACTCTCTCTGCAATACGCTCTCTGTAATCCCCACTCTCTCCCTCTGCAATCCGCTCTCTGTAATCCCCACTCTCTCGCCTCTGCAATCCGCTCTCTGTAATCCCCACTCTCTCTTTCTGCAATCCGCACTCTATATTGCTCACTCTCTCTACAATCCGCTCTCTGTAATCCCACCTCTCTCTTTCTGCAATCCGCTCTCTGTAATCCCCACACTCTCTCTCTGCAATCCGCTCTCTGTAATCCCCACTCTCCCTGCAATCCGCTCTCTGTAATCTCCACACTCTCTCTGCAATCCGCTCTCTGTAATCCCCACACTCTCTGCGCAATCCGCTCTCTGTAATCCCCACTCTCTCTGCAATCTGCTCTCTGTAATCGCCACTCTCTCTCTTTGCAATCCGTTCTCTGTAATGCCCACACTCTCTCTCTGCACACCGCTCTCTGTAATCCCCACACTGTCTCTGCAATCCACTCTCTGTACTCCCAACTCTCCCTGCAATCCGCTCTCTGTAATCCGCACATTCTCTGCAAACCACTCTCTGTACTCCCCACACTCTCTCTCTGCATTCCGCTCTCTGTAATACCCACTCTCTCCGCAATCCGCTCTCTGTAATCTCCACACTCTCTCTTTCTGCAAACCGCTCTCTGTAATCCCCACACTCTCTGCAAACCACTCTCTGTACTCCCCACACTCTCTCTCTGCAATCCGCTCTCTGTAATACCCACTCTCTCCGCAATCCGCTCTCTGTAATCCACACTCTTTCTCTGCAATCTGCTCTCTGAAATCCCCACTCTCTCCGCAATCCCCTCTCTGTAATCCCCACTCTCTCAATCAGCAATCCGCTCACTGTAATCCCCACTCTCTCTGCAATCCCCTCTCCGTAATCCCCACTCTCTCTGCAATCCCCTCTCTATAATCCCCACGCTCTCTCTGCAATCTGCTCTCTGAAATCCCCACTCTCGCTGCAATCCGCTCTCTGTAATCCCCACTCTCTTGATCTGCAATTCGCTCTCTGTAATCCCCACTCTCTCAATTAGCAATCCGCTCACTGTAATCCCCACTCTCTCTGCAATCCCCTCTCCGTAATCCCCACTCTCTCTGCAATCCCCTCTCTGTAATCCCCATGCTCTCTCTGCAATCTGCTCTCTGTAATCCCCACTCTCTCGATCTGCAATCCGCTCTCTGTAATCCCCGCACTCTCTCTGCAATCCCATCTCCGTAATCCCACGCTCTGCGATCCCCTCTCACTCACTCTCTGTCTAATCCCCACACACACTCTCTGTCTAATCCACACACACACTCTCTGTCTAATCCACACACACTCTCTGTCTAATCCACACACACTCTCTGTCTAATCCCCACACACACTCCGTCTAATCCACACACACTCTCTGTCTAATCCCCACACACACTCATGTCTAATCCCCACACACACTCTCTGTCTAATCCCCACACACACTCTCTGCCTAATCCACACACACTCTCTGTCTAATCCACACACACTCTCTGTCTAATCCCCACACACACTCTGTCTAATCCACACACACTCTCTGTCTAATCTACACACACTCTCTGTCTAATCCCCACACACACTCTGTCTAATCTACACACACTCTCTGTCTAATCTACACACACACTCTGTCTAATCCACACACACACTCTCTGTCTAATCCACACACACACTCTCTCTGTAATCCCCACACTCTCTCTGCAATCCGCTCTCTGTAACCCCCACTCTCCCTGCAAACCGCTCTCTGTAATCCCCACACTCTCTCTCACTCTGCAAACCACTCTCTGTAATCCCCACACTCTCTCTCACTCTGCAAACCGCTCTCTGTAATCCCCACACTCTCTCTCACTCTGCAAACCGCTCTCTGTAATCCCCACACTGTCTCTGCAATCCACTCTCTGTACTCCCCACTCTCCCTGCAATCCGCTCTCTGTAATCCCCACTCTCTCTTTCTGCAATCCACTCTCTGTAATCCCCACTCACTCTATCTGCATTCCGCACTCTATAATCCTCACTCTCTCTCAATCCGCTTTCTGTAATCCCCACTCTCTCTTTCTGCAAACCGCTCTCTGTAATCCCCACACTCTCTGCAATCCGCTCTCTGTAATCTCCACACTCTCTCTGCAATCCGCTCTCTGTAATCCCCACACACTCTCTGCAATCCGCTCTCTGTAATCCCCATTCTCTCGCTCTGCAATCCGCTCTCTGTAATCCCCACACTCTCTGCGCAATCCGCTCTCTGTAATCCCCACTCTCTCTGCAATCTGCTCTCTGTAATCCCCACTCTCTCTGCAATCCGCTCTCTGTAATCCCCACACTCTCTGCGCAATCCGCTCTCTGTAATCCTCACTCACTCTGCAATCCGCTCTCTGTAATCCCCACTCTCTCTCTTTGCAATCCGTTCTCTGTAATGCCCACACTCTCTCTCTCTGCAAACCGCTCTCTGTAATCCCCACACTGTCTCTGCAATCCACTCTCTGTACTCCCAACTCTCCCTGCAATCCGCTCTCTGTAATCCGCACATTCTCTGCAATCCGCTCTCTGTACTCCCCACACTCTCTCTGCAATCCGCTCTGTGTAATACCCACTCTCTCCGCAATCCGCTCTCTGTAATCCCCACACTTTCTCTGCAATCCGCTCTCTGTAATCTCCACACTCTCTCTCTGCAATCTGCTCTCTGAAATCCCCACTATCTCTGCAATCCCCTCTCTGTAATCCACACTCTCTCTCTGCAATCTGCTCTCTGAAATCCCAACTTTCTCTGCAATCCCCTCTCTGTAATCCCCACTCTCTCAATCAGCAATCCGCTCTCTGTTATCCCCACTCTCTCTGCAATCCCCTCTCCGTAATCCCCACTCTCTCTGCAATCCCCTCTCTGTAATCCACACTCTCTCAATCAGCAATCCGCTCTCTGTAATCCCCACTCTCTCTGCAATCCCCTCTCCGTAATCCCCATTCTCTCTGCAATCCCCTCTCTGTAATCCCCACTCTCTCTCTGCAATCTGCTCTCTGAAATCCCCACTCTCGCTGCAATCCGCTCTCTGTAATCCCCACTCTCTCGATCTGCAATTCGCTCTCTGTAATCCCCACACTCTCTCTGCAATCCCATCTCCGTAATCCCCACCCTCTGCAATCCCCTCTCACTCACTCTCTGTCTAATACCCACACACACTCTGTCTAATCCCCACACACACTCTCTGTCTAATCCCCACACACACTCTCTGTCTAATCCACACACACTCTCTGTCTAATCCACACACACACCCTCTGTCTAATCCCCACACACACCCTCTGTCTAATCCACACATACGCTCTCTGTTTAACCCACATTCTCTCTTTTGAATCCTCAAACACTCTCTTTCTCTGTTAGCCGAATCATCATGCTCTCTATCTCCAATTTTTACATACTCTCTAAACCCCATTCTCCATTGTCTAATCCCCACACTCCCCACCTCACTCCAATGCCCAAGCCTCCTCTTCTCTCTCTCCAGAACTCTCTGTATAATACCCACCCTTTCTCTGTCTGTAATCTCCACTCTCTCTGCAATCCCCTCTCTGTAATCCCCACACACTCTCTGCAATCCACTCTCTGTAATCTCCAATCTCTAAGCAATCTGCTCTCTGTAAACCCCACTCTCCCTGCAATCCGCTCTCTGCAATGTCCACACTCTCTCTCTGCAATCCACTCTCTATAATCCCCACTCTCTGTCTCTGCAATCAGCTCTCTGTACTCCCAGCACTCACTCTGCAATCTCCTCTCTGTAATCCCCACTCTCTCTCTTGCAATCTGCTCTCTGAAATCCCCACTCTCTCTGTAATCCCCTCTCTGTAATCCCCACTCTCTCAATCAGCAATCCGCTCTCTGTAATCCCCACTCTCTCTGCAATCCCCTCTCCGTAATCCCCACTCTCTCTGCAATCCCCTCTCTGTAATCCCCACGCTCTCTCTGCAATCTGCTCTCTGTAATCCCACTCTCTCGATCTGCAATCCGCTCTCTGTAATCCCCGCACTCTCTCTGCAATCCCATCTCCGTAATCCCCACCCTCTGCAATCCCCTCTCACTCACTCTCTGTCTAATCCCCACACACACTCTCTGTCTAATCCCCACACAGACTCTCTGTCTAATTCACACACTCTCTGTCTAATCCACACACACTCTCTGTCTAATCCCCACACACACTCTGTCTAATCCACACACACTCTCTGTCTAATCTACACACACTCTCTGTCTAATCCCACACACACTCTGTCTAATCTACACACACTCTCTCTCTAATCTACACACACACTCTGTCTAATCCACACACACACTCTCTGTCTAATCCCCACACACACTCTGTCTAATCTACACACACTCTCTGTCTAATGCCGACACACACTCTCTGTCTAATCCCCGCACACACTCTCTGTCTAATCCCCACACACACAATCTGTCTAATCCACACACACTCTCTGTCAAATCCACACACACTCTCTCTATCTCCAATTTATACTCTCTCTCTAAACCCCATTCTCCATTGTCTAAACCCCATACTGACCACCTCACTCCAATGCCCACGCCTTCTCTTCTCTCTCTCCAGAACTCTCTGTATAATACCCACACTTTCTCTGTCTGTCTCTCTGTATCTCCACTCTCTCTGCAATCCCCCTCTGTAATCCCCACGCTGTCTCTGTAATCCGCTCTCTGTAATCTTCACTGTCTCTGCAGTCCGCTCTCTGTAATCCCCACTCTCTCTCTCTTCAATCCGCTCTCTGTAATCCCCACTCTCTCTCTCTTCAATCCGCTCTCTGTAATCCCCACTCTCTCTCTTCAATCCACTCTCTGTAAGCCCCACACTCTCTCTGTGCAATCCGCTCTCTGTAATTCCCACTCTCTCTGCAATCCCCTCTCTGTAATCCCACTCTCTCTCTCTGCAATCCCCTCTCTGTAATCCCCACACTCTCTCTCTGCAATCCGCTCTCTGTAATCCCCACACTCTCTCTCTGCAATCCGCTCTCTGTAATCTCCACACTCTCTGCAACCCGCTCTCTGTAATCTCCACACTCTCTCTCTCTGCAATCCGCTCTCTGCAATCCCCACTCTCTCTGCAATCCGCTCTCTGTAATCCCCACTCTCTCTGCAATCCGCTCTCTGTATTCCCCACTCTCTCTCTGCAATACATTCTCTGTAATCCCCACACTCTCTCTCTGCAATCCGCTCTCTGTACTCCCCATTCACTCTCTGCATTCCGCTCTCTGTAATCCCCTCTCTCTCTGCAATCCGCTCTCTGTAATCCCCACTCTCTCTTAAATCCTCTCTCTTTAATCCCAACTCTCTCTCTGCAATACGCTCTCTGTAATCCCCACTCTCTCTGCAATCTACTCTGTGTAATCCCCATTCTCTCGCTCTCCAATCCGCTCTCTGTAATCTCCACTCTCTCCCTCTCTGCAATCCGCTCTCGGTAATCCCCACACTCTCTCTCTGCAATCTGCTCTCTGTACTCCCCACTCTCTCTGCAATCTGCTCTCTGTAATCCTCACTCTCTCTCTCTGCAATCCGATCTCTGTAATCCCCACACTCTCTCTCTGCAATCCGCTCTCTGTAATCCCCACACTCTCTCTGCAATACGCTCTCTGTAATCCCCACTCTCTCTTAAATCCTCTCTCTTTAATCCCAACTCTCTCTCTGCAATACGCTCTCTGTAATCCCCACTCTCTCTGCAATCTACTCTGTGTAATCCCCATTCTCTCGCTCTGCAATCCGCTCTCTGTAATCTCCACACTCTCTCTCTGAAATCCGCTCTCTGTAATCTCCACTCTCTGCAATCCGCTCTCTGTAATCCCCACTCTCTCTCTTTGCAATCTGCTCTCTGTAATCACCACACTCTCTCTCTCTGCAAACCGCTCTCTGTAATCCCCACACTGTCTCTGCAATCCACTCTCTGTACTCCCAACTCTCCCCGCAATCCGCTCTCTGTAATCTCCACTTTCCCTGCAATCCGCTCTCGGTAATCCCCACTCTTTCTGCAATCCGCTCTCTGCAATGTCCACTCTCTCTCTCTGCAATCCGCTCTCTGTAATCCCAACACTCGCTCTGCAATCCGCTCTCTGTAATCCCCACTCTCTCTCTGCAATCTGCTCTCTGAAATCCCCACTCTCTCTGCAATCCCCTCTCTGTAATCCCTACTCTCTCGATCTGCAATCCGCACTCTGTAATCCCCACACTCTCTCTCTGCAATCCGCTCTCTGTAATCCCAACACTCGCTCTGCAATCCCCTATCTGTAATCCCCACTCTCTCTGCAATCTGCTCTCTGAAATCCCCACTCTCGCTACAATCCCCTCTCTGTAATCCCCAATCTCTCGATCTGCAATCCGCTCTCTGTAATCTCCACTCTCTCTGCAATCCGCTCTCTGTAATCCCCACTCTCTCTCTTTGCAATCTGCTCTCTGTAATCACCACACTCTCTCTCTGCAAACCGCTCTCTGTAATCCCCACACTGTCTCTGCAATCCACTCTCTGTACTCCCAACTCTCCCTGCAATCCGCTCTCTGTAATCTCCACTTTCCCTGCAGTCCGCTCTCGGTAATCCCCACTCTTTCTGCAATCCGCTCTCTGCAATGTCCACTCTCTCTCTCCGCAATCCCCTCTCTGTAATCCCCACTCTCTCTCTGCAGTCTGCTCTCTGAAATCCCCACTCTCTCTGCAATCCCCTCTCTGTAATCCCTACTCTCTCGATCTGCAATCCGCTCTCTGTAATCCCCACACTCTCTCTGCAATCCCCTCTCCGTAATCCCTACTCTCTCTGCAATCCCCTCTCACACACTCTCTGTCTAATCCCCACACACACTCTCTGTCTAATCCCCACACACTCTCTCTGTCTAGTCCCCACACACACTCTCTCTCTAATCCCCACACACTCTCTTTGTCTGATCCCCACACACAATCTGTCTAATCCACACACACACTCTCTGTCTAATCCCCACACACACTCTCTGTCTAATCCCCACACACAATCTGTCTAATCCACACGCACACTCTCTGTCTAATCCCCACACACACTCTCTGTCTAATCCCCACACACACTCTCTGTCTAATCCCCACACATACCCTCTGTCTAATCCCCGCACACACTCTCTGTCTAATCCCCACACACACAATCTGTCTAATCCACACACACACTCTCTGTCAAATCCACACACACTCTCTCTGTCTAATCCCCACACACACTCTGTCTAAGGGGCTGTTTAGCACAGCGCTAAATTGCTGGCTTTGAAAGCAGATCCAGCAGGCCAGCAGCACGCTTCGATTCCCGTACCAGCGTCCCCGAACAGGCGCCGGAATGTGGCGACTAGGGGCTTTTCACAGTAACTTCATTTGAAGCCTACTCGTGACAATAAGCGATTTTTATTTAATTTCATTAATCCCCCCACACACACTTTGTCTAATCCCCACACACACTCTCTGTCTAATCCCCACACACACTCTCTGTCTAATCCCCACACACACTCTGTCTGTCTAATCCCCACACACACTCTGTCTGTCTAATCCCCACACACTCTCTCAGTCTAATCCCCACACACTCTCTCAGTCTAATCCCCACACACACTCTGTCTAATCCTCACTCTCTCTCTCTGTCTAATCCCCACACACTCTTTCTAATCACCACACACACTCTCTGTCTAATCCACACACACGCTCTCTGTCTAATCCCCACACACTCTCTCTGTCTAATCCCCAGTATGTACCTGTCAGGCAGGGAGGAAGTTGTCGAGCAAGGGAGCCGTGGTTTATTAAGGAAGTTGGAGCACTTGTCAAGAGGAAGAAGAAGGCTTATGTTAGGATGAGACATGAAGGCTCAGTTAGGGCACTTGAGAGTTACAAGTTAGCCAGGAAGGACCTAAAGGGAGAGTTAAGAAGAGCAAGGAGAGGAAACGAAAAGTCGTTGGCGGATAGGATCAAGGAAAACCCTAAGGCTTTCTATAGGTATATCAGGAACAAAAGAATGACAAGAATAAGATTAGGGCCAATCAAGGATAGTAGTGGAAAGTTGTGTGTGGTATCAGAGGAGATAGGGTTAGCGTTAAATAGATATTTTCCGTCAGTGTTTACACTGGAGAAAGACAATGTTGTTGAGGAGAATACTCAGGTACAGTCGACCAGGCTTGATGGGATTGAGGTTCACAAGGAGGAGGTGTTAGCAATTTTCAAAAGTGTAAAAATAGATAAGTCCCCTGGGCCAGATGGGATTTATTCTAGGATTCTCTGGGAAGCCAGGGAGGAGATTGCAGAGCCTTTGTCCTTGATCTTTATGTCGTCTTTGTCGACAGGAATAGTGCCGGAGGACTGGGGGATAGAAAATGTTGTCCCCTTGTTCAAGAAGGGGAGTAGAGACAACCCTGGTAATTATAGACCTGTGAGCCTTACTTCGGTTGTGGGTAAAATGTTGGAAAAGGTTATAAGAGATAGGGTTTATAATCATCTTGAGTTGATTAGCGATAGTCAACATGGTTTTGTGAAGGGTAGGTCATGCCTCACAAACCTTATTGAGTTTTTTGAGAAGGTGACCAAACAGGTGGATGAGGGTAAAGCGGTTGATGTGTTGTATATAGATTTCAGTAAGGCATTTGATAAGGTTCCCCACGGTAGGCTATTGGGATTGAAGGTGATTTAGCGGTTTGGATCAATAATTGGCTAGCTGAAAGAAGACAGAGGGTGGTGGTTGATGGCAAATATTCATCCTGGAGTTCAGTTACTGGTGGTGTACCGCAAGGATCTGTTTTGGGGCCACTGCTGTTTGTCATTTTTATAAATGACCTGGAAGATGGTGTAGAAGGATGGGTTAGTAAATTTGCAGATGACACGAAGGTCGGTGGAGTTGTGGATAGTGCTGAAGGATGTTATAGGATACAGAGGGACATAGATAAGTTGCAGAGCTGGGATGAGAGGTGGCAGATGGAGTTTAATGCGGAAAAGTGTGAGGTGGTTCACTTTGGAAGGAGTAACAGGAATGCAGAGTACTGGGCTAATGGCAAGATTCTTGGTAGCGTAGATGAACAGAGAGATCTCGGCATCCAGGTACATAAATCCCTGTAAGTTGCCACCCAGGTTAATAGGGCTGTTAAGAAGGCATATGGTGTGCTAGCCTTTATCAGTAGGGGGATTGAGTTTTGGAGACACAAGGTCATGCTGCAGCTGTGCAAAACTCTGGTGTGGCCGCAACTGGAGTACTGCGTGCAGTTCTGGTCACCACATTATAGGAAGGATGTGGAAGCTTTGGAAAGGGTTCAGAGGAGATTTACTAGGATGTTGCCTGGTATGGAGGGAAGGTCTTACGAGTAAAGGCTCAGGGACTTGAGGTTGTTTTCGTTAGAGAGGAGAAGGCTGAGAAGTGGCTTAATAGAGACATATAAGATAGTCAGAGGGTTAGATAGGGTGGACAGTGAGAGCCTTTTTACCCGGATGGTGATGACCAACACGAGGGGACATAGCTTTACATTGAGGGGCGGTAGATATAGGACAGATGTCAGAGGCAGTTTCTTTACTCAGAGAGTAGTAGGGGTGTGGAAAGCCCTGCCTGCAACAGTAGTAGACTCGCCAACTTTAAGGGCATTTAAGTGGTCACTGGATAGACATATGGATGAAAATGGAATAGTGTAGGTCAGATAGGCTTCAGATGGTTTCACAGGTCGGCGCAACATCGAGGGCCAAAGGGCCTGTACTGCGCTGTAATGTTCTATGTTCTATACTCTCTCTGCCAAATCCCCACACACACTCTGTCTGATCCCCACACACTCTCTCTGTCTAATCCACACACCCTCTCTCTGTCTAATCCGCACACACTCTCTCTGTCTAATCTGCACACACTCTCTGTCTAATCCACACACACACTGTCTAATCCGCACACACACTCTGTCTAATCCACACAGACTCTCTGATTAATCCACACACACACTCTCTGTCTAATCCACAGACACACTCTCTGTCTAATCGGCACACACACTCTCTGTCTAATCCACACACACACTCTCTGTTTAATCCAGACACACACTCCCTGTCTAATCCACACACACACGCTGTCTAATCCACACACACACTCTCTGTCTAATCCCCACATCCTCTCTCTCTCTAATCTGCACACACTCTCCCTGTCTAATCCACACACACTCTCTGTCTAATCCCCACGTACTCTCTCTGTCTAATCCACACACACACTCTCTGTTTAATCCAGACACACACTCCCTGTCTAATCCACACACACACTCTCTATCTAATCCACACACACTCTCTGTCTAATCCCCACATCTTCCCTCTGTCTAATCCCCACCCACACTCTCTGTCTAATCCACACACACTCTCTGTCTAATCCCCACGTACTCTCTCTGTCTAATCTGCACACACTCTCCCTGTCTAATCCACACACACTCTCTGTCTAATCCCCACATCCTCTCTCTGTCTAATCTGCACACACTCTCCCTGTCTAATCCACACACACTCTGTCTAATCCCCACGTACTCTCTCTGTCTAATCCCCACACACACTCTCTGTCTAATCCCCACACACTATATCTGTCTAATCCCCACACACACTCTCTGTCTAATCCACACACACTCTCTATCTAATCCACACACACTCTCTGTCTAATCCCCACATCTTCCCTCTGTCTAATCCCCACCCACACTCTCTGTCTAATCCACACACACTCTCTATCTAATCCCCACACATACTCTCCCTGCCTAATCCACACAGACAATCTCTGACTAATCCCCACAAACTCTCTGTCTAATCCCCACACGCACACTCTCTGTCTAATCCACACACACACTCTCTGTCTAATCCCCACACGCACTCTCCCTGTCTAATCACGACACACACTCTCTGTCTAATCCCCACACGCACTCTCTCTGTCTAATCCCCCCACACACACTCTGTCTAATCCCCACATCCTCTCTCTGTCTAATCCCCACACACACTCTGTCTAATCCCCATACACACTCTCTGTCTAATCCCTACACACACTCTCTGTCTAATGCCCACACACACTCTGTCTAATCCCCACACACACTCTCTGTCTAATGCCCACACACACTCTGTCTAATCCACACACACCTTCTCTGTCTAATCCACACACACTCTTTCTAATCCCCACACACTCTCTGTCTAATCCCCACGCACACTGTCTATTCCCCACACACTCTCTGTCTAATCTCCACACACACTCTGTCTAATCCACACACACATTCTCTGTCTAATCCACACACACACACTTTCTAATCCCCACACACTCTGTCTAATCCCCACACACTCTCTGTCTGATCCCCATACACACTCCGTCGAATCCACACACACTCTGTCTAATCCCCACACGCACTCTCTGTCTGATCCCCATACACACTCTGTCGAATCCACACACACTCTGTCTAATCAATACACACTCTCTGCCTCTCTCTAATCGCCACTCTTTCTCTCTAATCTCCATGCACTCTCTCTTTTGTATCCTTACACTCTGTTACTCTCTTTGTCTCATCATCACACTATCTCTTAACTCTATTTGTTCTGTCTAATCCCCATTCTCTCTCTTTGTATGGTCCCATGCTCTATCCCACTCTCCAATGCCCACGACTTCTTTCTGTAATCCCCTCTCTCTCTAATCCCCACAATTATCCACTTTCTCTCACACACGCTCTCTTTTCCCACACTCGTTATCTCTGTCTAATCCCCATTCCCTCGTTCTCTACTCCCCACAACACTCACTTGCTCTCTAATCTCCACACTCTCTCCCTCTCTCCAATCCACACACACTCTCTCTAATCGCCACACACGCTCTCTGTATAATTCCATTGTTGCTTCTCTCTCTGTCTAGTTCCACCTCTTTTGCAATCTAGTTCCTGCATTATTTCCCATCTCTGTCTATTCCCCACACACTCTCTCTAATATCCAATCTCTCTCCCTCCCTTTTATCCACACTCTCCCTCTTTCTCTCAATCTAATCCCCTCTCCTTCGAATTTCCATACTCTCTTTATATTTCCCAATCTCTCTCTAATCCGCACACACACTCTCTCTCTGTTTAAACCCCACGTTTTCTCTCTATTTCTCACACACTTTGTTTTGAAGCCTCAATCTCTCTTTCTGATCTCCACTCTCTATAATCATCACACTCTTTCCTCTCTCTAATCCTCACTCACTATCTGGCTAATTCACTGTCTAGCTAAACCCCTCACACCCTCTCTCTGTTTAATCCCCACACACTCTGTCTAATCATCTGTCTAAACCCCACTCTCACTGTCTAATCCTCTCAATCTATTCCGATTTTGTCTCTCCCTGTCTAATTTCTACTCTCTCTCGCTGTCCCTCTGCTTCATCCCCCGCATTCCCTCTCGGTCTAATCCACATTCTTAGTGTATTTTAGCTCTCTCTCTTTCTCTCAGTCTGATTCCTACACTCCCAGTCCAGTTGTAGTCATCTCCCCCTGTGTCTAATTCTGACTTTGTCTAATTCTTGCACCCCTTGTCTAATCGAAATGGGCTCTGTCAGATGGCAGCTTTCTCTCCCTCCCTTTTTCAAACTCTGTCTGCCTGAATCCACCTCGTCCTCCTCTGGATGTTTCTCTGCCTCTTTCAGTAATTCCACTCCCCTCCCTCCCGCCAGAAACCTGTGTGTGTGTGTGTGTCTCTCCTCCTGACTGCATCTCGCCCTTTCTGCCTCTGTGCCGGTTCCCAACCTGTTTGCAACTAACTCCCTCTCCCTGCCTCTCGCTGTTTAGCCGCTATGCGACTCCCTGAGTGCAGCTCCACCCTCCCCGGGCTGTCTCCGCTTGTTGTGGCTCTCGCTGGCTGAGTGGGGAGGCGGAGCGGCCACCACGCCTGCGCCTGGCCCTGGAGCTCTCTCGCGCTGCTCTATAAGAAGCAGCCGCGATCGCGCGAAGCTCACCAGAAACTAACCTCAATGCGAAACGAGATGGTCAGCTTCCGAGCCGCTACAGCAAAATGCTGGATGGACACCGCTCTCTGGGATGGCAACTCTTCGCTGTTATAGTCTTCCTGACCATCGGCAACACCACTGCCTATTTCGGGTACGTCCTGAAAACTTCGGAAACCTCCTCCAACTCTCCAAAAACTTTTTGTCAAAACTTAAGTTTTTTCTTTCCAAACTTTCCTGCAAACTTCTTTATTCTTTCAAGCTTTCGCAGTATCTTTGAAGCGGTGTTTGTTTCACTGTTCCCCTGAATTTCTAATGTCAATATTTTGTGTGTGTTTTTGTTTTGTGGTGACCAGAGCAAATGTACATAAATCCAGCCCCCCCCCCCCCCCCCCCCCATGAGTTGGGTGCGCCTCTCTCTGCCTTCGGGATATTGAAGCGGATCCGTCAGAGCTCCCAGCTGCAGGTTGCTCTGTGTGCAAGTTGGATTTTAAGATTTCTTCCACCCTGAATACCGGTTGATCCCCTTTGGGCGGATTGCTCACACATTTTAATTTGATTCATGTTTCTTTGGGAGGCTGGAAAGGCTTGCTACGTGACCTTTTGCAAACGTGTCTCTCTCACACTGTTATGCTCCATCCTACTGCAATGGTCTTTACTGTAAAGTGCACTGCTGGGCGAGAAGGCAAGTGTGTTTGGGAGAGGTGAGGGGTTTGCATTTTCCTGTGAATTATTGCTCCTGCCCGCATGCATTCAGTTGCTACCTAATACTTGCTGACTTCTGTATTTTATTTATTCCCTCTGCAACAGAAAAAAGGAGATTTAAACGCGTGCTTAACCTGTCAAACATGGGAATAGTAAAACGCCGAGAGTTGAGAGGGCAGCACTGTGTGGGGGACATTTGAAATAGTGGATCGCGCGGGTCTGTATCAAGCTCTGAGTTAGACTCGGAGTCTGGAAGTCATCTTTTTACGGCTCCAAGTTATGCAGACAAAGTATTTTTATTTCAGAGACCTTCCTCCTTTTTTTGCAGTGGGACCACCCGATTCATTTGTATTTTGGAGGCTTGCTTTTACAGTTCCCAGCTATAATAACACATGCTGTTTTACACACATACACACTCCAAAATCCCAGTGGAATCAAAACTGAAGGGAGAAAAAGACCGGGGATCGAATCCCAGGGACTCTGCCAACATCCCCATCCCAGCAAGCCTGTGTTTCCTCGGGGTGTGAAGCGAGGCTGGGGTCGGGCACGAGGAGGGAGGGAGGGAGGGAGGGAGGGGGGGGGGGGGGGAAACCTAACAAGTAAAGCTGCACCCCATAATATTCTCAATATTTCAGACGGAACGTAATAATTAAGATAGAAATAATTAGCCCCCCCCCCAAAAAAAACCCTTTCCACCTTGTGGATATATATAAAGCACGTTTTTTAAAACAATTAAGCACATTGGATGAAGTTGGAAATTGACCTTTTTGTAACCCAAACAGTTTCTGTCAAGCTCTTTATTTGTTTAGATGGAATTTATTTTGCAATAAATAAAACCGGACGGCAATGATCCTTCGCACCCCCCCCCCCCCCCCCCCAGACCTTCCCATCTCTTTAATCCAAACTGTAATCCAGGCGTTATTGGAGAAGAGCAATATTTTTCTCATTAGGAAACGTCTCCAAACTGCCGTGAGATACGAGGGGTAAAAACACCTCGGTCCGGTGCTAAGCAGCTTGAAATGCAGACCCAGGCGGTGTCCGCCGGTAAAACTCTGCCCGGGATATGGTGCAGCCTGAAGTTTCTGCACGGAGCACCTGTCTTAAAGGGACCTTGTCCCCGTTTAGCCAGACTGCGATGGGAGGACCGCCGGTTCTTTGCCTGGCAAAACGGAGCGGCCCCATCTGCGGGAAGGTCATTGTCCAGCAAGGTCGGTCGGCCTGTGATTATTATTTTGAGGTCCAGATTTTACAGTTGGTGAAATTAGCGGACGGACGCGCGCGTTTAAAAAAAAATGATAATTTAGGGACATTCCCTAATTGTAATATCTTTGACTTTCGCACCCAGATCGGACGTGTATCTCTCCCGCCCCACCTAAAGGGTCAGAAACTGAGAGGAAGTTTGCGCTGATAATCTGCTCTCTGTTATTTTAGCACAGGTGGGGGGAGAGAGATAGAGAGAACCTGCAATGTGCTAACATTTTTGCGAAATTAAACACGTATATCCTGGGACCATTAATCTTCATCCACTAATATCACCGAGTCAAGTGAATTGGAGCTAAGTCCTGGCCTGCCACCAAAACATTATCAACATCATTCATCACCTTTATCAATATCACTCACTGTCGTTTCCACATATGTTGGTTGGTGCCACCGTGAGCTGAGTGGAAGGTATTTGTAAACTGTTACCCTTCATAAAACCGCAAATTTTTCTTTAAGTAATTTCTCCAGAAATATGCAATTTTAAGTCTTCCTGCTGTGGTATAAACTGAACAGACTAGACATTCACCTTCTGCTGTTCTTCACTGGGACTGCTGTTCAATTAGTAAAGGTTGTTTCCCCTTTAAATAATCAAGGTTTTGCTCGCTGAATGATGTTTAGTTAAAGGAATCTTCATCGTTATGAATTGACACCACAGGCAGTGGGTGAATGTTGTCTCTTCCTCCCTGGAGGACCCATGCAACATGGGTCTTCACTTTGACCCTTGGAGGAATCCTTCATAGCTGTTCTGCCCCTTACCCAGTCCTAAAGCTCAGACCAAAGGGTTGAATGACGTTTTTGCCCCGTTCTGCAGACCCATCCCTGAACCTGCCTCTCCTCTCGGCAGGACCCTTGAGGTTAATACCATGCTCTGCCAGGAGCTCGCCATGAATCTGCTCCACACATGGCAAATAATCCCCCCCCCCCCCCCCCCCCTCCCCATCTCTCTCTTATAGGCATACTACAACAATGTCTGCTTTCATTCTCTCTGCAGGTCACAAATCCATTCTGTTTCCCTGACAGATGCTGGTTATTTTACCCAACTTATGGGCGCATGGTAGCATAGTAGTTACCCCTGTTGCTTCACAGCTCCAGGGTGCCAGGTTTGATTCCCGGCTTGAGTCACTGTCTGTGCAGAGTCTGCACATTCTCCCTGTGTCTGTGTACCCAAACAGGCACCGGAATGTGGTGACTAGGGGCTTTTGACAGTAACTTAATTGCAGTGTTAATGTAAGCCTACTTGTGACAATAAAGATTATTATTATTGTAATCCACTCTGTCACTCTTGCACTTTGATTTCCACAGTGCTTGTTGCCAATTTCTCGGTCCTCCAAGTACCCGTTCACTGGGGCAGACATAAGCCATCACTCCTCAGTCTTTGCTGTCTATGCTAAGTTCGGTGGAAGTAAATGAATGTTGGTAGTAATTGTTTTTAGGATGTTATTCCCAAGCATTAGGACCAAATACAGTCTTATTCACTGCTGGAGATGAATGTCGGACCTCAAAGCAATTTATATCTTTCACAATCTCAGAATTTCCCCAAGCACTTTAGAGCCAATAACGTATTTTTTGATGTTTGGTAACTGTTCTAATGTCGGAAGCACAGCAGCCAACTTATGAAAACCAGATCCCAAAATTAGCAATGTGATGATGACCAATCTGTTTTTGTGATGTTGGGTGAAGAATGAATATTGCACTGGGGAAGTCCTGGGTGGAGGGGAAGAGGTGCAGAAACTCCCCTGCTCATCTTCCAATTGTGTCACGGGACTTTTCATTCATTCACTGGAAAGGGCATTGCACTCATCGGAGTGAGAGGGTTCAAATCTTAACAGAGACATGAGTCCAAATTTCAGGCTGACACTTGGCTTCAGCACTGAGGGAGTGTTGCTCTGCTCGAGGTGCTGTCTTCCAGATGAGATGTTAACCCTATCTGTACTCTCTAATGGATAGCACTGTAAGAGCTGGGGAATTCTAGTGTCCCAGTTCATATTTATCCTTTAATCAACATGTAAAATGGATTAATCAGATCATTCATCTCTCTGCTGTTTGTGGAAACTTGATATGCAGAAAGTGGTTGTCCATTACTAACATTACAAGGTGACGACACTTCAGAAGTACTTGCTTAGCTGTAAAGTGCATTGGGAGGCCATGAAAGATACTAGATAAATTAAAGCCTTTCTTTTCCTTTACCTAAGCATGATTACACTACCACCCCAAGTGATCAACTACTTCAGCAGAGAATAGTGGACCATACTAATTACCTGACCACATCATGGCTTTGCCATTTTGCAGGGATGAGCTCCTCATTAGGTCTTGGTGAGCTGGTTGTGTCACATTATTTAACAGGAAGTCTTCCTGTTGAGTTCCTTTTCATATTTTGACTTCAATATGAGGTTGCACATTGAGCCAGGGCATCGCTCCAGGAAAGGCAGTATGTCTTGAGACCCCTGACAATGCGTTTATTCTTGGGGTGGGCATTGCAGCTCGCACTGCTCTTATCCTAGTCCTGTATTTTAACAGTTTTCAACAGGTCTCACTAGATGAAGCTATTTAAATTTTTCTCTCTAAACTCCGTCTCTCAAGAGCTCTGATGTAACTTTGAATCTCCTGCTTTCCATGTGTTCATAAAATAAATCATCTTTTTTTTTGTAGAATTGGGTCATTAGTTTAAGCCTTTACTTGTCAATGTGAAGGATTAGGTCTCTTCTTTTTCAATAAGCCTGGCCCAACTGCTGACCAAACTCTGTTGGGAGGAAGTGTGGGATACCATATGATTGTGAGTGCACTTGACAGGGAATGCCCAACAGTTCCTAGTATGCCCTGTGGGAGCACTACTGCTCCCACCCCAGGGAAATCTCTGGAACATAAATAGAGGAGGCACCCACACAGAGGATGACACTCACATTGACACACACAACAACATGCACAGAAATACACGCTCACACACACGCGTTCACCCATACACACATGACATGCAGATTGAGACACGCACACAGAGATGCATGCTCATACACACGGGTACATTCTTACACATACTTTTGTACACACTTTTGACATGCAGAGAGATGCACACAGCAACACACACACAGCATGATTGAGAGAGAGACGCACATAGAGCAGCACATGCAGAGAGAGACACTCTCACATCACACACACTGTTTAGGGTGGTGGCTTTGGTTTCCAGCTGCAGCAACAGTTGATGCTGTGTAAAGGTTCAGGTCAACACTCCCTTCCCACAACATAATACAAAAATAATTTCCTACAGGATATTTGTAAGATAGCTTCATATTCCACTGACCGATTACAGATCTTTGAGGAGCTGGCATATTCGGCAATGTCTCTCATCAGGATTTTTCCACCTGCCAACCCCAGCTGTGCCACTCCCAATTCATCAGTTTGTGAAGTAGCTCCGGAATTGGTTTTCGCAAGTGGATGCGCCCACAGGAACTTGTGGGAAGGGGACGCTGTAATTTATGCAGTGCAGTACCTGAAGCTTGCCCATGTGCAAATCCCCTGTTTACCTGGGATCGAACCTGGGACCTTGGCGCCTTGAGGCAGCAGGGCTAACCCACTGCACCACCGTGCTTCCCTTTGTATTTCCTGAGCTAAACCATCCCTGTGATGGAATGTGGAAACCACGTCCATAGGAGACATCATTGTTTCTGCCTGTAAATTTGGTTTCCTTTAAAAAGCTCGGTGGGTAGAAGAACAATTCTAATCTTTCCAAGCAACTGCTAAGATGTGGCTGGAGTAACCTTCCTTCACCGGGAAGGGCAATGACATAGTCATGTACAGGAAGTGTTCATCAATCTTCAGGCGAGAGCCAGTGTGTAATTGGGTAGAAAACTGTTCTTTTGTTTTAAATTTAGTGCACCCAATTCATTTTTGCCAAGTAAGGGGCAATTTAGCGTGGCCAATCCACCTACCCTGCACATCTTTGTGTTGTGGGGGCGAAACCCACGCAGACACAGGGAGAATGTACAAACTCCACACGGACAGTGACCCAGAGCCGGGATCGAACCTGGGACCTCAGCACCTTGAGGCAGCAGTGCTAACTACTGCGCCACTGTGCTGCCCATAAAACTGTTCTTTTAAATGATCTGCTTTCGCCTGATATTACATAATGTATTGGGCATTGATTGTTTGCCACAGAGTGTTGAATTGGTGAAAGTTTCTTGTAGCTCTCAACCACCTTGGTTGTCCAGGCTCATCAGTGCAGCTTTACTCAAAACTCTATCCGATTGGCAATTTTTCATCTGTGACCAATTGCAGTGAGTAGTGACAGCAATCGCCAGCCATGCCCAATTTCATGCAGGCTCTGACATCTGTACATGTCTGAATACTTTACAGGAGCAGGACTCCCTGCCTGGCTGACACATCTCTTTAACTTAGTGGTGCTGAGCCCAATTATAGGGGACAAAACAATATGCATTTATATAGAATCTTTACCATAGAAAGATGCTCAAGGTGCTTCATAGGAGTGTACTCATGGGGAGATGTTAGCATCGTGGTAGACTCGAAATCTAAAGGCACAGGCTAATATTCTGGGAATATGGATTCAAATCCCATCATGGCAGTGGGTGGAATATGAATTCAGTTTGGAAAATCTGGAATGTGAAGCTAGTCTTATCATGATTTTCGTAGTGTAGTTATCTGAAGCTTGTACTTGTGTCAATTACCTTCTTACCTGTCCTGCCTTAACTAAACAATCCATGTGACTGGAATGTGAAAACCACGTTTGTAGATACTATTTTCTGGCCACTCCCGCCCGGCGACAGGAAATTCCCGCCCAATGTCAATGGACTTTTACACGGTCCGCGTCCTGCCCATCAGCGGGCAGGGCGGAAGAATCTAGCCTGCTGTAAATGTCCCTGGTTCTACATTTAGTTTCCTTTAAAAAGCTGGGTGAGGAAGAAGAACCATTCTAATGTTTCCAAACAACCTCTAAAATGGGATTGAAATAAACAGCAAACTGGTGAACAGTCAATGCCCAACACAGTGTGTCTCATTTATAAAGAAATAACATTTCCCCAGTTGCAGACTGGCTGTAGTCTGAACTCTGATGAACACTTCTTGTACGTGACTATCTCATTGCCATTCACGGTAAAGGCCATTAATCTTCCATCAATTGTTGTAAAAAGAATCCAGCTCACTAACGCCCTTCGGGAAAGGAAACCTCCTGGGTGGGATTCTCCAATCCCGCGGCAGAGTGTCCATGCCTTCGTAAACGTTGTTGCGTTTTACGACGGCAAGAACGGGCCGCTCCCAGGACTAATTCTGGCCCCTACAGGGGGCCAGCACGGTGCTGGAGCGGTTTGCGCCACTCCAGCTGCCAATTCCGGCACGAACTGTGCGCCGCGGGATCCGCGCATGCGCAGTTGAGCCGGCGTCAATACGCGCATGCGCAGTGGCCTCCTTCAACGCGCTGGCCCCGATGCAACATGGCGCAGGACTATAAGGGCCCCCAGCCACAGAGGCCGGCCCGCTGGTCGGTGGGCCCTGATCGCGGGTCGGACCCCCCACCCCGTCCCCCATAGGCCGCCACCCGACCCTTCAACGCTGAGGTCCCGCCGGCCCAGAGCAGGTTAGAACGACGCCGACGGGACTCGGTTCTTTTCTTACGGCCGCTCGCCCCATTCGGGCCGGAGAATCGGCGGGCCGACCACTTAGAGCGGCGTGCGACCGATGCTGCGCCAACCATGCTGGCGACAATGGCACCGAAAGTCCGAGAATCGCGTGCCGGCGTCGGGGTGGCGTGACCCGTTCGTGGATATTCTCTGGCCCGGCCCCGGGCTGGGAGAATCCTGCCCCCTATCTTTACCTGGTCTGGCCTACATGTGACTCCGGACCCACAGAACTGTGGTTGACTCTGAACTGCCCTCTGGAGTGGCTGAGCAAGCCACTCTACTCGAGGGCAATTCAGGATGGATAATGAATGCTGGTGTTGTCAATGAGGCTCACATTCCAGGAAATAATTTTGTTTTAATTCAGATATAATCATGCAAGGAGATATTAGACACGTCAAGCTAAAGGAGGAGAGATAACTGGAAAGGTAGAGTGCTTTAGGGTGGAAATTCCAGAGATGGATGCCTAGACAGCTGAAGGTACATCTGCCAATGTTCGGGCGAAAGAGGAGGGGGATGTGGAAGAACCCAGAATAATGCAGCACAGTAGCATAATGGTTAGCACAGTTGCTTCATAGCTCCAGGGTCCCAGGTTCGATTCCCGGCTTGGGTCACTGTCTATGTCACTGTCTGTACATTCTCCCCGTGTGCACGTGGGTTTCCTCCGGGTGCTCCAGTTTACTCCCACAGTCCAAAGATGTGCGGGTTAGGTGGATTGGCCATGATCAATTGCCCTTAGTGTCCAAAAAGGTTAAGTGGGGTTATGGGGATAGGGTGGAGGCGTGGTCTTGGGGCGGGTGCTCTTTCCAAGGGTCAGTGCAGACTCAATGGGCTGAATGGCTTCCTTCAGCACTGTAAATTCGATGAAATAAAGGAATGCATAGAGTTGTCGGGACTGGAGAAGATTAGAGGTCAGGAGGGGCAAGCCCAATGGGGGATTTGAACAAAAAACAGGCTTAATTGAAAGTTGAACTGTCCTGAAACTGAGATGGAGAATTTAGCTGCGAGATATAAAGACGGTTTCAAAACTCGTCTTTGTTTTTTGCTTTTTGCTTCTTAACTTGGTGATCTGCGAATACAGGGAGATGGTCTATTCCCTTGCTGCAACAAGGGTTCGCACATTTGGCCTAGTTTCCAGGACATGAAAGGCCAAACTCTAGGAAGGTGAGATGGGACTTTTGCAAATCATTTTTTCACACCTCCCTCCCTAGCGGAGTACACCTGGCACTCAAGATCATGTCAGATTAGCAATGGTCATGAGGGAGGAAATTTTGAGCATCGGAAATGGACTTGATTTTTTTTCCTGTCCCCATCATATCCTTGATCATTAAATAATTCTGGATGAGTAAGAGTGTTTGGCCATTTTAGCTCATGGGTAAAGTTCCCCTCCCCTGTTTCGATGATGCCATGAGTCCTGCCCCAAGTCTCTTTCATTATCTTCACACCTCAGTCTCTATGAAGACCCAGGAGGCCCCAGAAGCTAAGTAAACAGAAGTTTATTTAGGTGAACGTAAACGGTCGCAACGGAAGTGTACTTACAAGAAGCCCCACTCGGGATTAGAAGAATGTCAGTCCCAGTTCGGGCTGGCATTTACAGAGCAAGGTAATGTGCCCCAGTTGGGCAGGCCTCCGCCCATTAGCGGTGAAGCTTGTGTTCCACAGCGAGATTGATTTGTGTATCCTTGTCGGCCTCATAAGGGTTATTACAAATTAAAATTCTCTGCAGAGAGAGTAGTACCAATTAAACCAAGCTGTGGAATTCCCTAGCCTATCCCCACCCAATTTTACATAAGTTTACATCCCAGCAGGACCTTCTGGATGGCAATTGTGAGCATAAATACAAGTGACCCCCCCCCCCCCCCCCCCCCCCCCCCCCCCCCTCCCATACCAAGCCAAGATCAACTGACACCAATTTCGAGGCTTAGTTGGAATTACACTGTCTCTTTGGGTCTGAAAACTTGGAGTTCAAGGCCAAATCCTGGAGTTAAGCGCACAATCTGTATTACTGTCGCAGGTGCCATAACCTCAGGTGAAACATTAACCCGAGCTCTTGCTTGCCATTTCAGATGGATCTTCAAGAGATGAGCAGTGAGTTCTCCTGATATCCCAGGCCAACATGCTTATCACAATCAATACCACCAAAATATAATTAATGTACAACTCATTGCTGTTTGTGGAATCTTGCTGCATGCAATTGGCTAACCTTGTTTGCCACAAAAGTTAAATAGTGATGTGTGAAATGTTAGTGGTCTGTGGGAGCAGAATGCTGGAAGCACTAGTGCCACCCACTTCCCCCACAACCCCTGATTCTGCCCCTCAAGACTAGCAACTTGCAATCACTCTCTCTCCCGAATAACGATTTGGTCAAAGTGTTGAAGAGCTGTCACGGGATTGCGGTGCCCACAGGAATCTACACCTTCAGCAGGGTGGAAATGGTTGGGAGAGGGGGTAGGATTTAAATGACACATTTAACACCTGCTGTCAGTGACTATAAAGCGACTGTTCTAGTGGAGCCTGACGAGCAAGGAGGTGGGGGAGTAGTTTAATTAGAATTTTTACTGAAACTGTACTTGGTTAGCAGACTGCACTTTGTGCAGTGTCGGGTCTCGGCAATCACCTGTTAGCGTGCTGTTGGCTTGACCCTGTGCTCTGCTCGGAATCCGAGCCAATGAGTTTCTGGCTGCGAGCCTGGTCTGCCTGGGACTGGTGTTCATTCTATCAGCAGAGTGCAGATCATTCCAATGTGTTTCTGACTTGACTCTCAAACCAAGCCTTGCTGCTTTTGGCTGGCAGCTTCAGGTACTGCAAATTAGAGGCATGTGGAAGAAGATTAGGGTGGGGGAGAGAGAATAATATCTTGGGTTTTTTTTCTCTCTAACCTATAGAGTCCATTTTCCCTGGAACTAATTCCCAGTGCTCAATGGGTAAATGCACTGTCTGGGTGAATTTTAAAAAATACATTGCGATTTTAGAGCATCATTTCAGGCCACTTGGATATCTCTCCAAACCCTTAACAATGAGTTATGCTGAGATGCAAGCAGCTGTTTTAATGTAGTTAAACATGGCAGCCATTGAGCACTCTGTACAAAGCACCCACAAAATAATACTGTTGAAATGAATGATTAGTTACTTGTTTGTGCTGTGTTGTTTGAGAGAATTGTTGACCAAGCCTTTGAGACCTCTTTTGCATTTCTTTATGATGTCCTGGCATTTTTATATACCATGAAAGAAATGCATCTCCAACATTAATGTGGCACGTATCTGGAATTTCAGTTCAAATTCTGGAGTGAGGCTTGAATCGGCTAGAAAGACTCACACTTATATAAAGCGTAGTTTATTCCCTCAGAACATCCCAAAGCTCTTGGACAGTGAAGTACTTTTGAAGGTTAATCACTGTTGTAATGTAGGAAATTTGCATGAAGAACACATCAATAAGAAACAGTCATTTAATCTCTTTTTGCGTGATTTTGGTAGAAGGATAAATATTGGCTACAATATGAGTAAGAATACACACAAGGACATGCACACTAACTTGCACCTTGCCAACTTTCGAACACTTCTTCTTACCTGTCCTTGGATCTTGACCCCAGTGCTGAACATCAAGCTATTGTTTCTGGGATTGTCACCGACCTTATTTCCTTTGGAGATCATCCCTCCATAGTTTCCAACCACATAGTACCTCAACCCCATACAGTCCACTTCTACCTCCTCCCCAAAATCCACAATCAGGACTGTCCTGGCATTCCCATCGTGTCAGCCTGTTCCTGAACCACTGAACTAATTTTTTCCTATCTTCACTCCCACCTACACTAATTTTTTTCCTATCTTCACTCCCACCTCTCTTCCCACCTACATTCCTCTGATGCCCAATGCCACATCACCAATTTGCAGTTTCCTGGCCCTAACCTCTTCTTTATGGACATCCAATCCCTTTACAGCTCCATCCCCCACCAGGAGAGTGTGAGCAATTCTTGTCCACCAGCACTCTCCTCCACCTAGCTGAATTGTTCTGGCATTCAATAGTTTCTCCTTTAACTCGTGCTTCTTCCTGCAAATAAAAGGTTATGGCTATGGGTACCAGCATGGGTTCCAGTTATGCTTGTCTTTCTGTGGGGTATGTGGAACATTACTTGTTCTCGTCCCTTTCAGACCCCTTCCCACACTTCTTCTGGCTTATCGATGACGGCATTGGTGCCACTTTATGCTCTCTCCTGGACCTGGAAACATTTCTCTTTTTTTTAAAATTAATTTTCTTTTTTTGCTTACACTTTCCTCCCCTCTCACTCCTTCACATGATCCATCTCAACGCTTCCCTTCCGTCTCCATTTCTGAAGGTAGGCTGACCACCATATTCATTACAATCCCCCACTGACTCCCATAGTGATTGTTGCTCCTCAGAAGATTCAGGACCCATATGTGGAGGATGTAGGGAGGATGGGGAGTCTGCAGAGTGGAGTATTAAAAAGCCAAGGGAAATCCCACTAGCAGTGAGCTTTATATTTATAGATTTTGATTGTACTGGGAGTCTTTGCTTTAAAGAAAAAATTCTATTGGGATGTAACTGATGCTTAACCAGGCCACATTTATTGTCAATACCTAATTGTTCTGAGAGCATTAATAGTTCCGAGAGCATTAATAGCCAATGTAGCATTGGAGGCTGGACCAGATAGTGGTGGCAAATCCCTTTTGTTGAAGGATATTACAAAACCTCTGTATTATTTGTCCAGTACCAGAACAGCTTTCCTTGCATACCATATTTACCACCAGTCTTTTGACTACACACTAGCAATGGATCACCATTAGCTTGTCCTTTGAAAGCTGCCTCCCTCATTTTAAGTTATGTGACACAACTCGGCGTCCCTTGCCTTCTGGGTGGTGAAACTCAGCAGGAGTGGAGCTGGAGACGGGGATTAACCCAGAATGCACTGTGGACTGGCCAAAGGCAGGATCTGCCAATTCTACTGACCTCAAGTCAACAAGATTGGCATCTGTCTCTCTTCAGCCCACTTGCTTGTACTGGAAGCTTGGCCTGTGGTGCCAAGCCTCAATGTTGACATACAAGGGTAGATTTACCAAGAACTACAAGGCTGGTAAGCCGCCCACCTTGAGGGGAATAATAAATTGGAGAATCCGTCACTAAGGTCAATTACCCTCCTCCTCCTACTCGTGTGGGAGGGAGTTAGTTTCAATTTTCCAGCAAAATATATAGGAAGTGGCACAAATCAAGTAAGCTGATATCGTTCTTTGGTTTTCCATTCATCACTCACACCAATCTTCCCCACTCCTTGAGAGTTAAAATTATCCTACAATTTAGATGTTTTACTGATTATTGTATGGCACTTGTATCACTGAAGACCACGCCTGATAGGTAGTTTTACTGATTTTTGCCCTCCCATTAAGGAACCACTCTCACTCTGAGCATACATGATAAATTAAAGTGTATACTGTGTTTAACCTTCTGACACAGTATATACACCGATTTCCAATATCCACTCCCAATGACTGAGTTACCTTTCAGGGAGCACCAAATTGGAAAAATTTCCCTACTGGAATACTGTGCTCTGTTCTACAGGAAACAGGGTTTAGGTATTGGCCTGGGTCTAGAGAAAGGCAGCCGTATTGACTGAGGAGGATAGGGCTGGGACAGAAATTGAAGTTCTACAGATTACAATGACAGAGCTTACAAAAGATGATTACACTGAGCTAAATAGAATTGATTACCCCAGGGTGAACCAGGATAGTAGGAATGTGGAAAAAGGAAAGCATGTTTTGTATTTGCTTCTGAAATGTGTGGAGAGACCATATGCGCCAAAATCGCGCTCAGCGCGGGGGCAGAGAATGGGCGTCAGACCCGAGATCGGGTCTGATGCCGCTCGCGCAATTCTCCGGTCCCTGGAGAATTGCCGGCAGTCGCAGTTGACGCGGCGTCGGTCGGGAGCAATTGACAAAGGCCCCCACGGCGATTCTCCAAGGGCAGCTGGCTGAGTTCCCGCCCGTGTCATTCTCTCATGGTTCCACCCGGCGGGCAGTCGGCATGGCAGCTGCGGACTCAGTCCGCGGCCGTCCTGGTGGGGGGGTGGAGGGATCATTCACGGGGGGGGAGCCTACAGGATGGCTAGACTATGGATCGTGGGCCACCTATTCACGGGGCACGTGATCTTGGGGCCTATCTTCTTGGTGCCGGTCCGCAGTGTGGGTTGGCCATGTCATGCGGGGCGGCCGAACAGAGGCTGCCGCCGTGCGCATGCGCGGATCCCCGACCGAAAGTGCAGCGTGCCGTATCTGGAGCCGGAGCTGCCAGGGGCACTCCAGGGCCCTGCTAGACCACTGCAAATCGCGGAATCACCCTTCAATAATGGGGCTCCCCACGCCCATGAAAAAAACAGTGATTCGCATTTGTTCACGGGCGTGGGGACATAGCCCCATTATTCGAGAATCCCGCCCCACATATATTGTTCATCTTTAGTTGGTATCCAAAGGTAATGATAGTGTTCTTCACCAATTAGTAATCGTTTTTACAATCAAATCGCTTGTTGGGCCACTTCATAGGGCATGAAGAACCATAATGTGTGACTGACATCACATTTAGTCTATACCAGATAGGGGTGGCAGGTTCCCTTCCCTGAAGGACATTCATGAATCAACTGGGTTTTTACAACACATGCGAGTTTTCAAGGCCAGTTTCATTTTCTCCTGATGCCAACCCATAAATTATTTGAATTATTGACAACCAACTTTTTTAAATTAATTTTTACGGGAAGTGGGCTTTGATGGTTAGACCAGCATTTGTTGCTCATCCCTAGTTATCCTTAAGTAGGTGGTGGTGAGCTGCCTTCTTGAACCTCTGCAGTCCATGTGGCATAGATAAATCCACTGTGCCGTTAAGGAGGCTGTTCCAGGATTTTGACCCAGTGACAGTGAAGGAACGGTGATATATTTCCAAGTCAGGATGGTGAGTGATTTGGGAGGGGAGCTTTCAGGTGTTGGTGTTCCAATGTATCTGCTGCCTTTGTCCTTCTTAGTAGAGTGGCTGTGGGTTTAGAAGATGCTGTCTAAGGAGCCTTGGTAAGTTCCTGCAGTGCATCCTCTGGGTGGTACACACTGCTGCTACTGTGCATTGCTGGTGGATGGAGTGAATTTCTGTGGAAGGTGTGCCAATCAAGCAAGCTGCTTGGTCCTGGATGGTGTCAAGCTTCCTGAATGTTGTTGAAGCTACGTTCATCTAGGTAAGTGGGGAGTATTGCATCACACTCCTGACTTGTGCCTTGTAGATGGCGGACAGGCTTTAGGGAGTCAGGAGATAAGTTACACCCCACATGATTCCTAGTCTCTGACCTGCTCTTGTGGCCACAGTATTTATATGGCTAGTCCAGTTCAGTTTCTGCTCAATTGTAGACCCTAAAATGCTGACAGTGGGGCATTTAGGGATGATAACGCCTTTGAATGTCAAGAGGCGATGGTTTGATACACTCTTATTGGGGATGGTCATTGCCTGGCACTTGTGCATCACAAATGGGATGAAATGAATTTGCTGAAGATTGGCATCTTTGATGCTATGAACCTCTGGAGGGACCGAGATGGATCATCCACTCGGCACTTTGGCTGAAGATTATTACATATGCTTCAGCCTTTTCTTTTTCACAGATGTGCTGGGCTCCTCCGTCATTGAGGATGGGGATATTTGTGGAGCCTGCTACTCCAATGAGTTGTTTAATTGTCCACCTCCATTCACGACTGGATGTGGCAGAATTGCAGAGCTTAAAACTGATCCGTTGTTTATGGGATCATTTTGCTCTGTCTATCACTTGTTGTTGATGTTGTTTGGTATGCAAGTAGTCCTGTGTTGTAGCTTCACTAGGTTGACATCTCATTTTTTGGTAAACCTGGTGCTACACCTGGCATGCCTTCCTCACTCTTCATTGAACCAGGGTTATTTCCCTGGCTTCGTAGTGATGGTAGAACGGGAGATATGCTGGGCTACAGTGGCCCACAGTGCCTCATGGATGCACAGTTTTTAGTTGCTAAATCTGTTCTGAAATCTGTTCTGAATCTATCCCATTTAGCACGATGGTAGAGCCACACAATACGATGGAGGGTATCCTCAATGTGAAGACAGGACTTTGTCTCCATAAGGACTGAATGGTGGTCACTGCTATCAATATTACTGTCATGGACAGATGCATCTGCGGCAGGCAGGTTGGTGAGGATGAGGTCCAATATGGTTTTCCCATGTGTTGGTTCCCTCACCACCTCTTACAGACCCAGTTTAGGAGTTATGTCCTTTAGGGCTCAGTCAGTTGTGATGTTAACGAGCCACTCTTGGTGATTGACATTGAAATCCGCTACTTTCTGTGCCCTTGCTGCCCTCCGTGCTTCCTCCAAGTGGTGCTCAACATTGGAGTACTGATTCATCAGCTGACGGTGGACAGAGTGTGGTGATCAGATGATTTTCTTGTCCCTGTTTGACCTGAAGCCATGAGACTTCATGGGGTACAGAGTCAGTGATGAGGACTCCATCAACTATCCCTCCCAACTGTATAGCACTGTGCTGCCACCTCTGCTGCTGGCAGGACATACCTAGGGATGGTGATAATGGTGTCTGGGACTGTCAGGCTAGGCTGTTGCTTGACTAGTCTGTGAGACAGCTCTCCCAATTTTGGGCACAAGCCCCCAGATGTTAATAAGTAGGACTTTGCAGGCTCGACAGGTCAGAGTTTGCCGTTGTTTTTCCAGTGCCTGGGTCTGTCTGGTTTCTTCCTCTTTAGACTTTGTAGTGGTTTTGATACAACTGAGTGCCTTGCATTTCAGAGGGCTGTGGATCTCGAGTCACATGTAGGCCAGACCGGGTGAGGATTTCAGATTTCCTTCACTAAAGGACATTAGTAAACCAGCTAGGCCTTTTAATACAACAATCGACAATGGTTTCATGGTCATCCTTAGACGTTTAATTCCAGATTTTTATTGAATTCATGTTTCAACATATACCAGGCCGGTATTCAATCCCGGTTCCCCAGAGTATTACTCTGGACCTCTGGACCACCAGTCCCGTGACAATACCACTACACCACCACCTCCCCAACTCCTGGTTGTCCGCCCCGGCTCATATTCATTCCTTTGCCATATTTAGAAGCTGCTTTGCTCAACAGAGATAGATGTTTAGATTAACCTGCCAGACAGGATCATTGAGATAATAAGGACCTTCAGAGGGACGTAATAATGAAAGTGTTGTTGTGCCAGAGGCTTCAGTAGGCTCATGTAGACTTTTCGTACTGTTGATTTATCATTTTTTTTTCTTATAAAATAACTCTGGCTCATCAACGACATGTGTTGGGTGTGGAGAGCCGCAGGGTAAAAAAGTCAGAAGGTTTTGAGTTTAATCTCCATTCTGCTGAGTTAGTGGAAACTTTGTTAGTTTTCCTTCTGTGGCACATGAGGCAATCCATTTCTTCTATTGCAGCCTGCCCAAAGCAAGATGTTTGACTCCCTCGAACTATCATCTTGCATTGCATTCAGCAGGTTGCAGTTTTCGACAATGTGTTTATATTTGCCAGCCTGTAATAGAATTGCCCTCGCTGGGTTGTTTATGTAACCAAAGGCATTTTTATGTGGAACAGTCTGATTCTCAAGCTCCTACCAGGGGAGCTGGTGGCTGACTCCTCACTTACTTCCTGTATAGTTTGGTTTTGGAGTTATAACCCCTGACAATTTTTAATCTTCCCTCATGGAAGCCGGCAGGGCATTTGACCAGAGCAAGAGGTTGTTTCTCGGGAAGGGGAGTCCGTGACAGTTGTCCTGGCTGGGTTCGGAATACACTTAACAATCCTTGCCAAGTGACTGGAATCTGATTTCCTTCTAATTGATGTCATTGACCTCTGCTAACATCTCAAAGGATCATTTCCTAGTTGCTCATTGTGGAAGCTGGAGTTTATTCTTCATTATCTGGTAGAAAGCCACAGTTTTGCATTTGAATCATCTCAACCCAATTCTCTTCAGACTTACATTTTGTTTCACACAATATATTCTGTCATTTAGTTATCTTCCTGTCAGAGCTGCCTTAAGATGAAGCTGTCACGTAAGTATTGACGGTTTTGCAAATGAGGGAATCGCAAGGGATCAACACAAGCAAAGAGTTACAGCTGGGGACAGCAATAATTATCAGTTCATACCGTCTGCAAGCCCTAATTAATAAAACGGTGTGGAGGGAAATTTTAGATGATCTAGCCCATGATGTACCTGGGCAGAAAGTGTTTGAAGGAACAGTGTAGAGACAACTTGACTTTGTATATAATCCATGCTGTATCTGACCTGGGAGTGCTCAATGGAACATTTTAAAGAGAGCTTGATTCTGGGCCTAATCTAGGCAGCAACTATCAAGTGAATGTTTAATGGGACACTGCAGAATAAGTTTTATTCTGAATGTAATCTGATCTGGGAATCTTTGACGGGACAGTGTAGAGGGAGCTTTACTCTGTAGTTTTAGCTATATTGGGTTGGTAAACTACTTGACAATAAAGTTAGAATCCTGTTTCTCATCACTTTTTCTCCATGATGCTCTTTCCAGCTTTGTGAGGGTGCTGACTGTTTCCTGGGTGCAGGCTGACTGGGCATTCAGTCGCGGTATCACACCCATAAGTCCCAAGTTACCTATGTACTTCTGCAGCTCAGTCAGGCTGCCTGCCTGATATCAAATAGCATGGTGTAGATGTTTGTGGGGTGGACCAGGGAAATCCTGTCTTCCTGGTCTGTATAGCCCAGTGCTATAAAACATAGATCATTCACTGAATGTGGCTTTGGGAAATTTGTATTTTTTACAAGAACATTTCATAAGGAATGTACATTGCAGATTGAGCAAAGGACCCACCAAAAATGCAGAGGAAAACCAGAAGCGCAGCCATGGAGAGGCTTGCATACTTAAAGAGTAGTAAACAACACCATGTCAAGCTGGAGGAAGACCAACAACCATTGTTGCTTTTTGACCTTGTGATCCAGGAACCTATAGAGTATATACAATAAGATAAAACATATATTTCACCTTTCCTTCCTTGAACATGCGAACAGTCCGATGTTGGCTATCACAAACCATTTGAGGTGGGCAAGCAGAAGTATGATCTGGTTTTCACCAGATGCCCATATACTTTCACTATCCAGGTTATGTCACTGGTTACCCATCAGGAGCGCACAAGCCCACTGCAGGGCCCCAACTCTACCCTGACATGAGAGCAGTTCAGTCAATGTGCAGGATTTAAAGTCTGTTCACGCCGGCACAAAATTCTGGTCCAACATTGGCACATGGATTTCCCAGCGATGTGCTGTCACCGGGAAATTTCACTGACAACAGTGGGGTCGGTAGATGTGTAAATGGGTAGTCAGTAAATCCTGCCCAATATCTGCCAGGGTCCTTCTCTATTTCCCTATCTATGGAGAAGGCAACACCATGCCATTATCTCCTTACACCGTGCACTTCACTGGCAGCAATTGTGGGCAGGAGGCCTCTGCCAATACCATGAGGTGCCCAGCAGCCAGAAGGTGCATAAGAGTGGTATTTGGTTGACTAGATGTGCTTTCTTTTCTTTAGCACATCTCCTGTGGCATTGTTATGGTAGGGAGAATTTGTCCCAGATTGCAACAGTGATGGTCGACAGGTGATAATGGGTTTTTGACATTCCACCAGATGGTACAGGTCGAGAGTTCAGGTGAGACTGTGGCCTGAATTTCTACTCCTGAGTTGGGAGTGCAGAATTGTGAGATTTCCTGGCTGCATTGTTCAAACCCAGGAGAAAGTGGCCCGGATGGTCGGATTTTCCTTCTGGGTGTCAGGCCAGAAAACCTTGAATGAGTGTGGAAAGTGCTGGTACAGAGGTTTAAAAAGAAAACAACCCCTCCAACGTTACCCCTCATCCCCTCACACACTCCCCATGACCATCTATGCCAATGTTTGCTCCTCTACCCTTCCCCTGTGGACTTTAAAGCCCCTATGCCAACTTCGTTTTAACTCATGCCAACATATGCACTCCCCTCTTGCACCTACCATGCCACCATGGACAGACGTCTGGACCCATGCTGAGATTAAGTTCCAAGTACCTTTTTGCAAACTTTGGGCAGGATTCTTGGCCCCGCCACATTTCTGCTCTGACTGGCGGGATTCTCCGTTATGCTGGCCAGTCAATGGGGTTTCCCGTTGTGGGGCAGCCCCACGCTGTCAGGAAACCCCCGGGTGCCGGTATAATGAATCCCGGCGGCGGAGAATCCTGGCCTTTATTTGAAAAAACACTGATTCTAGTGAAATAGCAAGCAATTAAATATTTTTGGCTCCAGACAGTTTTTTCCCCCAAAAGTTGTTTTAAATGCCTTGTCAGTTCACCTTGACACTTTAACGGTTATTTTTTTATTGTTCCAGTGAGTTTATGCTCATCCATGGCTACTATTGCACTCTCAACGGGCACTCAATTTCCCCCAATGGTGTCTGGGACCATTACCAAAGAGGTACCCTGGCAATCCAAATAAATTCACACGGTTCAGACCTGCTTCTGCCAGGTCTAATCTGCCTCCACAAAATGCCACTTTTACGACAATGGAAAGGCTCTCCATCATCGCAAAGTCCAGATCTGTGTGTCAAATAAGGATCTTAAAATAGTGTTTCACACAGATAGTAAATATAATTAATTTATTTAGCCTGTTTATTTCACTTTTGTCCCTGCACTTGTGACTACTGTGGCAGGAATACAGTTCACATGTACTCTTTTATCATTCTTTGATAACGTAACTAGGAACCAAGCTTGATCTTGTGACCTACTTAATGTTAGCAGGGCATTTGAATGTGGAACTGTAGAGATTAAAGCTGAGTTCAGTCCTGTCTACAAACAGACTCCCCTCTGAGAGGGTATACTGGTTAGGGATTAGAAGTGAAAACCCAAGCTTATTTTCCCGATTGTAGTCTGAGGACATCTGGCACTAACTGCAGCCAGTAGTCAACCCAGGCAAGACTGTCAATATGATTCAAAATTATTCCAGGAACTGCATTCGCCCATGATCTCCAAGAAGGCATCTGTTGTCTCTATTGAAGCTCGTTCTGGAATAAAAAGGAAAAAGATTTGCATTCATGGCCACAGGACATCTCTCAATGTTTCATCAATGTTTCAAAGTGTATTGACTGTTGTAATGTAGGAGACACAGCAGCCAATAAGCATACAGCAAATTCCTACAAACAACAACATTATAATGACCAAATCAGTTGTTGTTTTATGATGGATAGATAAATATTGGCCAGCACACAGAGGTTAACTGTCCTACCCTTCTTCAAAATAGTACCATGTGTTCTTTTTCATCCACCGAACATGTAGATGGGGCCTCAGTTTAACAGCTCATCTGAAAGACGGCACCTCTGACAGTGCAACACTTCCTCAGTATTGCCCTCCCGGAGCATCAGCCTTGAATTTTGCCTTTAAACCCCGGATTTGGACTTGAACCTGAAATTTTGTAACTTGGGCAAGAGTGCTAACTAACAACTGGACCATGGGCTGCCAGAAAAGGGACTGAACGTTCAGATGTCTAGGTAGTGTCAAATTTCTATTCCTATCTATATGGCTGGAACATTTAGCACTAAGCCCTCCCCAATCTCTCTGCTGTTTATAAGGGTAGAAAGAATATTTTATTGATGAGCTAGCAACATAAAAGCTTTAAAATTTCAACACTTGGCTCAGTGACCTCTGCAGGTGAAAAATGCGGATCCAAATACCCCTCTATCAACCCGAGCAAGTAATCCAGACTGACACCTCCGTGTAGTGCTGCCCTGTTGGAGATGCCATCTTTCAGATGAAACTTTAAACCTGCTCTCTCGGGCAGACAGAAAACATTCCATGACACCATTTGAAAAAGAGCAGAGAAATGAACAGATTGGCTGCTGCATTTCTTGTATTACATCAGTAACTAGACTTCTTTGGTTGTAAGGTATCTTTGAGATCACCTGATATTATGAAAGGCACTAAAGTAAGTGCTAGTTCTTTCTGTTTCAGCTTTGTCCCAACAGAGGTGGCAGTCTTTACCCTCCACCCCGGCCTTGCTCCATTACTGTTGTGCATTCCAAGACGTATTATACATTACACCACTTCTTTTTGGTGAGACTTGTACAAGCCCTTTTCAAGATGCGTCTGTTCACTGTCGTGGAGAGTTCACCTCCTTCCTGGGTCAGCCTAAAGCTGCTGCCATGTTTCTTCTTTTATTTGGGGCAAAAGGCAGGGTCAGTCTTGTCTAGTGTTTCTGTCAATTATAGCAATCCAGATGATTGGACTAATAATACAGAGAACATCACTTCAATTCCAACTAAATTAAGAATTTGAATTCCGTGCAAATAAAAAGCTGAGATTGGTAAAAATGCCATGAAGCCATCAGACTGTCATTTAAAAAGAACAACAATTGGTTCACTAATGAATTTTTGAGAAAGAAGTCACCCAGTCTGGCGGATATGTAACTCAAGAGCCTCGGCCCACCACCATCGCTTGGAATAAATAGGGATTGGCAATAAACACAGGCCTTTAGAATGAATTAAAAGTTCTGGATCCAGAAAAATGATCCTGGAGGAATCTGTCTCAGGAAATCTGGGATGCTGCCATTATCTGGAAATTATATTTTATTTGTTCATGGGATGTGGACGTCGCTGACTAGGCCGGCATTTAGAACTCTTCACCGGGATTATTGTATTTAAATCCTCAGTGTGCCCTGCCCCACTGTCAACTCCAGTACGGATACAAAGCATCTGTGGTATTATCTGTTGGAAAAACAATGTTGGGCAGATCGATGAGACCTTTTCATTTTGGTCTGTGTGTGGCTGAGGGTCACTTACTTCAGTTGACTGGATCTTCACGCAGAATGACGCCAACACCGCAGGTCCAATTCATATACCGGCTGAAATTATTCACTAAGGCCTCGCCCTATCAACTTTGTCCCTCGCCTGAGATGTGATGACCCTCAGGTTAAATCAGCTCTCAAAGGGACAAGCAGCATCTGGTCCTCTGAGACTACGGTGACATTTACATTTATTTACATGTGGCTGGTTTACAGCATTGCTTTTTGAACGGAGGTGCAGTGCTCAGGCTGATCACAAGAGGGTGCTGTACAGCTCATGCCTTTCAAAATAAACTTTACGCCTGGGAGGGATGGTGGAGGTTAATCATCGCATTCCCTGACCGCGTATAAACTGCTCCAGCTTTCTCAATAATTGTTGTGTAAACTGTGTTTTTGTAAGGCATAATTACTATAATTGGAAATCCAGGCCACGTGACTGCAAGATAGTATTTCCTCCCTTGACCGGAGTGAGCGCGAAGCCCTGTCTGTCTGTCTCCCCCTGTCCATGTGTTGTCTGTCTCTGTCCCTCTGTCTTTTCCTTTTCTGTCCAGTGTGCTGCTACTCAGTAGATTTATCAAACTCTTTCACTCTGTCTGGCTCTCTCTGTGTTTGCCATCCTGTCTCCAACAATATCTTTCTCTGTTACAATGTCATTCCTTTTGTGCCTCAAGAGTTAGACTCTACTATCATAAAATCACAGCTAGTGCATTGGAAACCAGGCTTTAAATTCTCACTGCCAGAAGAAGAAATGTTTACCCATGGAGAGATCCAACTATATTTAACAGCTTCTCCCTTCCAGATCCTTTTTAGCAAAGGGCGATTGGAGAATTATTTAAATGCTCCATGTATCTGGATGTATATCCAGGCTTCTGGTGCCCATTATGCATCAGGCACCTATCGAAACACAATGTATCCCTCAGTCTTTTTCTCCTTGTGTGTCAGTTTTCTCTTTGTCTGTTTGTCTGCCCACCCCTGTCGCTATGCCTCACAATGTGTCATTTTCTCTCCCTAGTCCCCATGTTTGCCTCGCTCCCTGACCCCATCCTGCTTTTTGTTCCACACTATTCAAAAGTAGATAGATGGGATTGAGTCAGTATCCCTCATTCCCACCTACCTGCCTTTGGGGCATATCCTACATCCCTTTCCCAGAGCAGTATTGGCTCTTGAACAGACTTGTACTGCCTTTGCACAGTGGCTCGCCATGTAATTTATTCCACAACATTATTTGCCCTGACAATACCCCTTATTCCTCACTTATTCATTTTTAACTTGGCGCTCTATTTTATTTTGGTCACTTTTGTCAGTTTTCGTCAAAGTAATAAAAAAAAGTCACTTCAAAAATTCCTTTCTGCGAATGGGCAAAACCAATTTCCTTAACATTCCATCACAACTGCTACCTGGAATCATCTTGGGCGCTCCCTTCAAGGGCAGTCGTATTCCTAGCCACAATCAGGCAACTGCACATGTGCTCCACGTGAAGTCTGGCTACACCTTTTATAGCAGCCTTCTGTTTCCCATAAGTTAGAAATAATCACTTTGAACTTAAACATCATTGGGTGTATTTCTTGCCACTATCCGCGTGGCTGATATGTTTTTGTTCAACACGTGACTCCAGGGCAGCAATGAAATGTGGAAATCCAGCTATACCCTCACATAACTATTAGTTTCTATTTCATTGTGAATAATATATATCATACAACACGCCTCTTCTAATTTCTCAGTGCTGGTTGGATGGGTTCTAGAGCCTTGACTGGGTCAAGTGCCTGAACGTGCCTTTATTGGAGTATGATGCCATGGAGCACTCTAGATCATACCATGCGTGGGATAATTTCTCCATCAAGAGAGCACCAATAGTTAAGTGAAACCAGGGACTGGAAAAATGCTTCAGTAAAGCAGCTGCAGCTATAATGCTTCCTTATAAAAATAAAATGAGATGGGCCGGTGCCAACCTGCAATGAGGAGAGCTGTCAAAAATGGTCTATTGCCTTCAACTAAGCCAATAATGTCATAAGGTAATGATGTCATCAAGACTTATTCTGAAGGGTAATGGGCTAGGTTAGAGTATCTCTGGGACTCTCTCTTTCGAGACTGGAAGGCAGTGTATGTTAGAATGCTACCCTTTCACCTCCTTGATCTGTGTCCAAATCCAGCCTAGAGTGATGAGATGGAAAATCATTGTGGGTTAAAACCGTGTTCATTCCTCTCCTTGACCTGGGTTCAAATTTATATGATACTTATGGGATAACGAGATCGCTCGCACACAGTCTCTCTCTCTCCTCTCATTCACACATCTAGATAATCAGTCTAAATTTGTAAGGAAGGCTGCACATAACTGGTGCAGGAAGTAAAGACACATGTTTGTGTTTAAGGTTGGGGACACACGGATGCTGGGACTGAGGGGTACTCTTGAGGCTGAATGGGTAAAGTTAAACTGATTTGATGTGTTTGTGATATCACTTTCCCTAGAGCTCATTATTTAACGTCTAGAGTAGAATGCTTGAAATGATGAATAAATTGAGACGGTTGCACAGTATTAAATTGAATAGATTTTTGTTAAATCAAGAGAATACCACAATTTGGAAATGCAGGTTTTGGCGAAGAATGTCAGTCCTTGAGGTCCAAATATTCCAACAAGTGGGATGTCTCTATTAACTGAGTGTGTTGATTGTCTGAGAGATTGATGTCATTGTTACAGCAGTTGTATCTGAGGAAATTCGAGACGTTGTTGTGCTGATACACAGTAGTACAGCGTCTTGTGGAGGCGATGGGGGTCTTGGCTGTTGGGCCAGAGAGCCGGCGAGATCTCCACGTCCTCTTCTTTTCAGAAAGGCCTGCTGCATTTTGTGCCACTAGCGCAGGCCAGCAGTAGATCAAGGACCCTGAGGGTGGAAGTGATGCTTGCCAATCTGAGGCAGGCAACCCTTCCGTGCTCAGCAGCACTGTGGGGCAAGTGGTAGCTGCTGCCAGTACTTCACCTATCCGCCATCTTGGGTGTGTGATGGTGGGAATGGGGCTCAGAGTAGGGGTCACAGAGAAATAGTGGGGAAAGGGGTAAGCAATTAAGGCAGAGGGATTAGGTTTCATGGGCCTAGCCCTTCCTGATGTCGGATCTGTCAATCAGGCCTTTGAATTGGGGACCACAACCCTTCTCCCCAGAAACCCACAAGCAAACAGATCAGAGTTTACATGCTGTACTCCCTATGTGGCAAACTCTCTCTCTGCTGCAAGGTTGATAACCCTGGGGGTAGGATGCAGCACTTTAATGAGTATTAATTGCCCATTTGAGGACCTCCATTGGCGGTGGGGCAGGAGGTCATCCATGGGCCTTCCCACCATGGATGTCATTGGGTTGGAGGCAGGAAGGTGCCTTGATCCCTACCTGCAACCCCGTCACCCGCAAACTCACCACGGGGTGAGGGTACGAGATTCGTCCGATAGTTTTGGGTGTAAATTCACCCAAAAGTGGGGTCTGATCCCCATTTGGCTTTCATGTGTGCTGCCATTCGATTGGTAAAGCCTTTAGCTGAGATGCTGCAGCAGGGGAATTCAGGTCTGCACCCACTGCAGTGTAAGTTTGAGCCCAGTGCAGCATTGGTCAAGGTTGTCCCAGCTGAAGAAAAAAAGAGAAGAAAAGTGAGTGGTCGAATTTCTGTGGGGAGGAGTTCAGAGGGGATTCTCAGTTGTCTGTTTTGACCACAGTGGAGACCAGGGAGATGATGTGTGAACTGGCATTCATTCACAAACTTTGGCAGTTTTCTAATTATTCCGCTAAAGTTACGAGGGACAATCAGAAGAATTATCATGGAAATTCTCGGTTGATATTGCACCTTGTGAATCTCAAAGGCAGGGCACTTGGATTGGTTCAGCCCCTTTAATTCATTTCTTGGTCTTTTTCTCCCCTTCCTCGGTGTCTACTTTTAGTGCTCTGTTCTGTAAACGTTTTGAGACATCTTTCAGCAAGTGGGGCCCTGCCATAGAAACCTAAGCTGTTGTTGTGGATTCCACTTGGCAACTGCTCACAGCAGCATGTTTCAAATCAGCGGCTCATCATGTTGGGAATCCGAGGCACAGAACAGCGTCCCGTCACCCTGTGATGCAGTAACCCTTGGAGTTATTCTCAAGCAAAAGATATTTGATTTAGAGTTTGGAATTTAAGCCTTTGGTTAACCACAGTCTTTTCCAAAATCAATAAGGGAGGGAACGGAAAGTGTGTCATTAAGTCTGTCTAGGGCAAGAACTGGTGATGGGTTTGGTAAGATAATCATTGTCCCACTTTTGGAATTTCGATCCAGCTCACAATAATGTGACAAAGATCTCTTACTTATGCAGCCCATAAAAGTGCTAAATCTGGCATTGGGCCACTGTATGTGTGGCCCTATGTAAATGAGAATCCCACCCAGGGAAATAGCTTAGAATAGTTAGAAAATGGGGGAATAAGATACTACACTGCTATATTGTGGGGTGCTTTTCTGAAGTTGGGTATGGGGTATGCTATTGGGATTGCTATTGGCGAATGTTTTATTTACATCTAACTGTGCCATACCTGACGTAAGCGAGCTTGATGACAACAACTAGCACTAACCTCCCTTACCTTAGCAAGCACAATTTTAACAAGCACAACTTTATCTTTGCATGCCCTGCCTCACATATTGTTGATAGTATCTTATAAGCAATGAATGAGATTCTAATCTTGCCCCAATTGTTTCATTCAAATATTTTCCATGGCCCCATGGATGCATTATTGAAAATATTGGCATAAACTAAGAAGGAGTGTTGGAAAGAGAAATAAATGAATCTTGGGATATCCTGGATAGTTTAACAGCCAATTAAGTATTATTAAAGTGTAACCATTATTGTAATGTGTGAAGCACAGCTGCCAATTTGCCAAAAGCAAGGTCCCACAAAGAGTAGTGAGATAATAACCAGATAATCTATTTTGATGATGTTGGCTGAGGGATAAATATTGGCCAAGACACAAGAGAAAAGAGAAAACACCACTACTCTTCTTGACACCCAACAGCGAGACCTGGTGGGCCTTATGTGTAACCTTTCTGAAACAGCGGTTCCAGTCGCGCAGAACCCCGCTAAGCACAGGGCTGGAGTGTCAGTTTGGGTTATGCACTCAAGTCTCTGGACTGGGACTCGCTCTTGGGGATTTTATGATTTTTTTCCCCTTCAATGGGTTGTGGGTGTCACTGGCAAGGCCAATATTTGTTGCCGATCTCTAATTGACCTTGGACTGAACAGCATGCTCAGCCATTTCAGAAGCTGGTGGGAGTCACATATCTGGAAACGGTTTCTTTCAGTCAGTATCGCAGTGAAGCAATCTGGGAAAGGTGACCTTCAGTCAGTATCGCAGTGAAGCAGTCTGGGAAAGGTGACCTTCATTCAGTATCGCAGTGAAGCAATCTGGGAAAGGTGACCTTCATTCAGTATCACAGTGAAGCAATCTGGGAAAGGTGACCTTCATTCAGTATCACAGTGAAGCAATCTGGGAAAGGTGACCTTCATTCAGTATCGCAGTGAAGCAATCTGGGAAAGGTGACCTTCAGTCAGTATTGCAGTGAAGCAATCTGGGAAAGGTGACCTTCAGTCAGTATCGCAGTGAAGTAGTCTGGGAAAGGTGACCTTCATTCAGTATCGCAGTGAAGCAATCTGGGAAAGGTGACCTTCAGTCAGTATCGCAGTGAAGCAGTCTGGGAAAGGTGACCTTCATTCAGTATTGCAGTGAAGCAATCTAGGAAAGATGTCCTGCAGTCAGTTCTAGTTGAAAAAAATCAACTGAAGCACAAGGATAAGTAAAAGTCAGAGCTAGCATAATAAAGCATTATGATCAGTAATTATAATAAGTAATATAAGAATCAGTAGAACTAGACAAGAAGACTAAGTTGAAGTAGTAAGAGGAGTATCTTTTAAGCCTCAGTAATTTGGAAAAATTAGCAAGTTAGGCAAATATGTTTATGTTTAAGACCTGTCCAAAGTTGTCAGCCAAGTCAAATGTGTGACCTGTCATATGGGAAGTCAGGGACCATACCGGCATCCTAGATGACCACATACGCAGGAAGTGCTCCTAACTGCAGAAATTGGGGGCGGGATTCTCCACCGGCGGGATGCTCCGTTTTGCCGGCGTGGGGCTGCCTCACAATGGGAAACCCCATTGACCGGCCGCCGCAACGGAGAATCCTGCTGGCGGGTCGGGGCACAAATGTGGCGTGGTGGGGCGGAGAATCCAGCCCTGGAACTCTGGATTTCAGAGCTTGCACAGCGGCTGGAGACACTGTGGCGAGTCCGTGAGGCTGAGAATTACATGGATAGCACGCTGGGAGAGGAACAGGCGGGGAGTGCAAGAGACCCCTGGGGTCCCGCTCTCAAATTGGTATTCCATTTTGGAAGCTGAGGGTGCTGGTTCCTCACGGGAATACAGAATCTACAAGTAGTTCTGAATCCACAAATGGCCTGACTGTACAGGATTAAAGGAAGGAAGAACAATAGGGATAGGGGATTCATTAGTTAGGGAAGCAAATAGGCGATTCTGTAGCTGCAGACGTGACTCCAGGATGGTCTCTGGGGCCAGGGACAAGGATGTCACTGAACAGTTGCAGGTCATCCTAAAGGGGGAGGGCGATAAGTCAGAGGTCGTGGTACATGTTGGTGCCAACGATCGAGGTGGAATGAAGGATGAGGTCTTGCATAAATAATTCATGGAGCAGATTAAGAAGCAGGACCTCCAAGTATAATCTCTGAAATACTCCTGGTGCCATGTGCTGGTGAGTACAAAAATAAGAGAATAGGGCAGATGAATGAGTGGCTTAAGAGTTGGTGCAGAAGGGACGATTATGGATTCCTGGGTCACTAGGACCATTACTGGGGAAGGCAGGACATGTGCAAGTGGGATGGTCTGCTCCTGAACCAGGATGGGACCAATATCCTTGTGGTTGGGTTTGGGTTTGCTAGTGCTGTTGGGTAGAGGTTTTGGCAGGGGAGTGGACAGAGCCTTCGTGCAGCAGGCACACAACATACTACAGTAAAGGAACCAAGACAGAGGAAGTTCAGCCATGTTGAGTTCCAAGGGAGTAAGTTAAGACTGGGTGGCCTCTACATTAATGCCAGGATTATTACAAGTAAGCCTGATGAGTTAAGGGGGTGGATTGACAAGTGGAATTGTGATATTGTTACCATCACCGAGACATGGTTGAGGGAGAGGCAGGACTGACAACTCAATATTCCAGGGTATAGGATCTTCAGGCAAGACAGGGGAGGGTGTAAAAGAGGAGGTGGTTTTGCATGATTAATTAAGGAGTCAGTTACTGAAGTAAGGTGGGACAGTTCCTTGGAAAGGAACTCAAATGATGTTTTGTAGATAGAGCATGTGAATAAAAAGGAGGCAGTCACATTGATGGGAGTGTATTATAGCCCCTCCCCCCAAACAGTCAGCTGGCAATAGAGGAGCAGATACGTAGACAATTCACCTGAGGCGTGTAAAATTAATAATAATAAGGTAATTATATTAGGGGATTTCAACTTCCCCGACATTAATTGTGATCATCATAGTGTAAGGGTTTCTTAATGTGGTCAGGACAGCTTTTTATTATGTCAATATGTAGAAGGGCCAATAAGGGATGGTGCAGTGCTAGATGTAATTCTGGGGAATGAAGCCAGTCAGGTGTTTGAGGTGGCAGTGGGGAAGTTTTAGTTCGAGCAACCACAACACAGGATGATTTAAGTTTGTTATGAAAAAGGAAAAAGATGGGGTGGGATTCTCTGTCCCACTGCACCCGTTTTCTGGTGCCCCCCTCCCTCCACTGGCAATGGGATCCACTATCCTGGTAGCCGGCCAATGGGGTTTCCCGTTGTGGGCGCCCCCACGCCACTGGGAAATCTGCAGGTGTGAGTGCGCTGCTGGCGAAACGGACGATCACTCCGACGGAGAATCCAGCCCATGGTCTCCAAAAAAGGGTTTTGGATTGGGATAAGGCAGATTTTATTAAAATAAGGCAGGATCTAGCCAAAGTTTAGTGGGAAGAACTTCTTATGGGAAAAATTGACAGCAGAGTGGGGGGGGGGGGGGGGGCAATATGTTTCCTTTAGGGAAAAATATATGAGCAACAAGCCCAGAGAACCCTGGGTGCCTAGGAATATTGAGGACTAGGTAAGAAAGAAAAGAGAGGCTTTTAATTGGTGCAAAGGGAGCAAATCAGCAGAGGCCTTAGTGGAGTGTAGAGAGTGCAGGGGGAATGTAAAGCACTTAGGAGAGTACAGTGGGGGCATGAAAAAGCACTGGCAAGTGTCATTAGAGAGAATCCCAAAATATTCTTTATGTATATTATGGGCAAGAGGATAACCAGGGAAAGAGGAGGATCCAAGGGGGCAATCTGTGCACGGAGCCGGAGGATATTGGGTGGGTATTAAATAAATACTCCACATCTGCATTCACTCTGGAGAAGGAGTATGTAGGTATAGAATTGGGGGAGGGACAGACGTGTTTGAGTTATGAGTTATACCCCAGGCTGCTGTGGCAAGCAAGAGAGGAATTTGCCCAAATCTTTAATTCCTCCCTTGCCCCAGGGGAGGTGCCAGAGGATTGGAGGACAGCTAATGTGGTTCCACTTTTAAAAAAGGGTGGCGGAGATAAACCGGGGAATGACAGAGCAGTGAGTCTCACATCAGTGGTAAGGAAACAATTGGAGAAAGTTAATCTCCACTGGGAGAAGCAAGGTTTGATCAGGGATAGTCAACGTGGCTTTGTCAGAGGGAGGTCAAGCCGAATGAATTTGATTTAATTTTTCGAGAAGGTATAGAGGAGGATACTGCAGTTGATGTTGTTTATATGGATTTCAGCAAACCCTTTGACAAGGTCGAACATGTAAAGAAGGTAAATGCCGATGGGATCCTGGGCAACTGGGCAAGTTGGATCCAAAAGTTTCGTTGAGGGGACAAGCAGTGCTTATTTGTGTGACTGGAGGCCGGTGCTGGGTGGCGTCCCACAAGGATCAATACTAGGTCCCTTATCATTTGTGATATATGTAAACGATACAGGATGATGAATAAGTTTGTGGAGGACATGAAGATTTGCAGGGTGGTTAATAGTGATGAAGAACATCTTGGGTTGCAGGAAGATATAGATGGATCCTGTTTTGGGCATATTTAGCGGGGTGTTTCTCCGAAAATGGCATTGCTATTAAAGAGGACTTTGTTTTGGGCCCCGCCAATAAGAATGCAGGGGATTGGGGTGCCATTTTTAAATGCCGCCCTGATCTTTTGGAACCTTACTAATCTCCAATTTATTAATTAGGTGGTCCTCTAGCCCCTCCACCCCTCTCACCCCATTTAATAAGGACAGGGCATCTCCGGGTCCAATCCCTGGCACGGGAAATATGCCACCCAGGCACCTTGGCACTGCTCGCCTGACACCCTGGTGTACCCCTGCCAACCTGGCAGTGTCAACTGGGCACCCAGGATGGCACTGCCTGGCTGCCATGGTGGCAGTTCCAAGGTGCCAGGCTGGCAGCACCAAAGTGCTTGGATAGCATCGAGCTGCCAGGGTACCACCTACCCAGTGCCTGACCACCCATGGCATTTGATCGCATGGGAGACCATGGTCCACGTCTGTGGAAACCAATGCTAAAAGCTGCCTCGGCGAGGTCTTCCAGGCCCGCCATTTGATCCTGAGCCTTGGGAGAATCAAGCGTAGACACATTTCGATGAAGCTAACTGCTCACTTCAATCTGCAAATCTGGATCCCGCCCAGTGAGGGTGACATCCAGATCGCGAGTCTCGTAGGACTTCCCTAGCATCGTAAATTGTGCGAGAGGCCTCTCGTGAGATTTGCTAGCCTAGTCACAACATCGAGTCAGGGGCGACAAGGCCGTACGATCACGCGCTGTTTGCAAAATGTTTCTTCTCAGCCACATGGTGTACACTGAGTAAAGCAGCAGTCCCACCATACACCTGTCGGCCTGTTTCCATTGCGTTTATTGGGTGCTTTAGTCTAGTTTTTCTATTCTTATAAAAGGCATTGGTTACACCCTATAGTTTTCAGCCATGGGCTTTTATTCATGAAGGTGTTTGACAATCTATGTCAGTTTGTCTCTGAGCCAAGACCATTCATGTCCTCATCTGGCATCCGTTGATGTATGTTTCTTGCTATGGTCATCAGCAGCAAACATTCTGGATAAGTCTTCCCAGCCCTCTATCCCCAAAGACCAAAAGGACAATTGGGGCACAGGCTCCAGCTGAGACCAGCAAATGAACTAGAGTCTGGTTCTTTTCTGCTCTTTGTCTCCAGATGGAGAGTGCTTTGAACTTTTGGATCGACAATGATTTGAGGCAGGGCCACCTTTTGTTTTCTTTACCTTTTTTTTTTCAAATCATCTGACCGAAACTTGTATGGCCATTATAATAACTTCACCATGCACCATTAATTTCTATCGGGATTCTCCCAATCGACTGATGCAATTTAACTGGAAATCCATGGAAACCTTGAAGAAATCATGATAAAAGAGCAGTTCAGAAGCTTTGAATTCTGTGGAGAGTAACTCACCACTGCCTACCCAAAGCCTGTCCACCACCTGCAAGAAATAAGTCAAGATTGTTTTGTTTTAGGGCAGCATGATGGCCTAGTGGTTAGCACAACCGCCTCGCGGCGCTGAGGTCCCAGGTTTGATCCTGGCTCTGGGTCACTGTCCGTGTGGAGTTTGCATATTCTCCCCGTGTCTGCGTGGGTTTTGCCCCCACAACCCAAAAAAAATGTGCAGAGTAGGTGGATTGGCTACGCTAAATTGCCCCTTAATTGGAAAAAATAATTGGGTAATCTAAATTTATTTTTAAAAAAAAGATTGTTTTGTTTTCACTCATGCAATGTGGGCGTCATTGACTAGGCCATTATTTATTGCCCATCCCTAATTGCCCTTGTGAAGGTGGTAGTGAGCTGCCTTCTTGAAACACTGCAGTCCATGTGATGTAGGTACGATGATCACCAGTGAAGGAATGGTGATATATTTCCGAGTCAGGATGGTGAGTGACTTGGAGGGGAAATTTCAGGTAGTGGTGTTTCCACCGGGTTGGAGAATCGCTGGGGGGGCGGCGTGAATCCTGCCCCCGCCGTCCGTTGAATTCTCCGGGACTGCAGATTCGGCAGGGGCGGGAATTGGGGCGCGCCGGACGGCAGCCGCTCGCAGCAGCCCCCCAGCGATTCACCGACCCGCGATGGGCCAAAGTCCCACTGGCGTAAATTGGACTAGGAATCAGCAGGACCTGGCGGCGTGGGCGGGCTCCGGGGTCCTTGGGGGGGCATGGAGCGATCTGGCCCCGGGGGATGCCCCCACAGTGGCCTGGCGCGCGACCGGGGCCCACCGATCCACGGGCGGGCCTGTGCTGTGGAGGCACTCTTTTCCTACGCGTCGGCCATGTCAGCCTCCGCGATGCACGGGGATGACATCAGCAGCCGCTGACGCTCCCATGCATGCGCGGACTCGCGCCGGCTGGCGTAGTCTCTTCGGCCCCGGCTGGCGTGGCGCCAAAGGCCTTCCACACCAACCGGCGGGGCGCAAACCACTAGGCGCCAGCCTAGCCCCTGAAGGTGCAGAGGAATTTGTGGCGGGTTGACGCCGGAGTGGTTCACGCCACTCCATCCCGCCGGGACCCCCCGCCCCGCCGGGTACAGGAGAATCCCGCCCCATGTATCTGCTGCCCTCGTCATTCTAGGTGGTAGAGATCACGGGTTTGGAAGGTGTTGTTGAAAAGCCTTGATGAGTTGCATCTTGTTGTTGGTACTCATGGTTGTCACGGTGCATCAGTGGTGGGGGGGGGGAGTGAAGTTGAAGTTGATGGGAAATAATATGGGCTGTTTTGGCCTGGGTGTTGTTGGAGCTGCACTCATCCGGGCAAGTGAAGAGTATCCCATTGCAATCCTGACTTGTTCCTTGTAGATGGTGGATAGGCTTTGGTGAGTCAGGAGGTCAGTCATTCACCAGAGGATTCCTAGTCTCAGACCTGCTCTTGTAGCCATGGTTTCTATCAGGCTGGTGGGAGTTTCTAGTCAATGGTATCCCCCGGATGTTGATAGTGGGGGTTTCACTGTTAGCAATGCCATTGAATGTCAATCTATAATTCTTTCTTGTTGGAGATGGTCATTACCTCACACTTGATGTTACTTGCTGCTTATCAGTCCAAGCCTGAATATTGTCGAGGTCTTGCTGCATATGGACACTGATTGCTTCAGTAGCCGAAGAGTCACAAATGGTGATGAACATCCTCACTTCTGACCTTATGATGGAGGGTAGGTCATTGATGAAACAAATAAAGGTGGTTCAGTCTAAGATACTGCACTGAGCAACTCCAACAGCAATGGCCTGGGATTAAGATGATAGACCTTCAAAACCACAACCATCTTCCTTTGTACTTTGTATGGCTCAAACAAGTGGAGAGTTTTCCCTCTGATTCCCTCGATTTAAGCTTTCAGTTTTGCTCGGGCACCTTAATGCCACACTCTTTCAAATACTGCCTTGATGTCAAGGGCAGTCACTTTCAACTCGCATCTGGAGTTCAGCTCATCTGTTCATGTGTGGATTAAGGCAGTAAAGAGGTCGGAAGTTGAGTGGCTCTGGCAGAACCCAAACTGCAATTCCATGACCAGGTTATTGCTGAGCAAGTGCCACTTGATAGCGCTGTTGACAATACTTTCCATCATTTTCCTGATGGTTGAAAGTAGACTGCTGGAGTGTTAATTGGCCATGTTGGATTTATCCTGCCTTTTGTGGACAGGACATAAGCTGGACAATTTCCAAATTTCCTGGGTAGATGCCAGTGCTGGAGCTGTACTGGAACTAAGTCTACCTGAATATTGTCCGGGCCCATAGCCAGTGCCTTCAACTGTGATACCACAAGAGTCAATTGAATTGACAAAAAACTGGCATCAGTTTTGCTAGGGACCTCAGGAGGACAACGGGATTAATCATCCACTTGGCAATTCAGGCTTCAGATGGCTGCAATTTCTTTTGTTTTATTGTTTGCACTGATGTGTTGGGCTCCGCCATCATTGAGGCTTGGGATAATTGTGGAGCCTCTTCCTCCAGTGAGTTGTTCAATTGTCCACCACCATTCATGACTGGGATGGAGTACACCCCACTTTGCCTGGATGTACAGCCCCAACACCACCCAATAAGCTTGACACCGTCCAGGACAAAACAGCTCGCTTGATTGGCACCCTCTCCACCACCTTAAACATCATGCCCTCGACCATCAACGCACAGTGGTATCAGTGTGTACCATCTACGAGATGCACTGCTGCAACTCAAAGGCTCCTTCAACATCACCTTCCGAACCTGCAACCTCTATCATCTCAAAGAACAAGGCCAGCAGGTGCATGGGCGCGTCATACATCATCCTGACTTGCAACTATATCGCCAGTCCTTCTCTATCTCTTGGTCTAAATCCTGGAACCCCCCCCTCCCTAACAGCATTGTGGCTGCACCTACACTGCATGGACTGCAGTGGTTTAAGCAGGTGATTCACCACCACCTTCTCGGGGGGGGGGGGGGGGGGGGGGAATTATTGTTGGGTAACAAACGCTGTGCTAGCCAATGACACCCAAATTCCCTGAAATACTTTTTTTTTAAGTTAGATACAGTGATCTGTTTTCCATGTGATGCGCTATGGCCCATATTAATTAAAGCCCCTCAAGCACGCTTACAGACGAACAGTACTCTTTGAAGTCCGATTCTATTAACATATAGGCAAAATTGGCATCCATTTTAGAACAGCAGAATCCCACTAACCATCATCAAGGGAGTTGTATTGCAGGATAACTTAAATTATTTCTCGATGTGCTGTCCACAGAACTCTGTCTTGATTTCATAATTCTGCTCAGATCAGGTTCATTTCTCACTCATAGTAAGTTGATGTCACTGCCAGCTGTTTGGTACCAAGTTCGCAAGCATTGGCTTGAGGCTACTCCTTCTCCAGCTGAAGCTTTTGGCAAATGTCGAGGAACTGCAGAAAGTTGATAGATGATGATGCAGTGAGAAAGTGTTTAACATTTCCATGGTACCTCATTAGTTGTGAACTGCTTTGGGATATCCAATAGACACCGTTGTTACACAGGTGAAAGCAGCAGCCATTTTATATGTGACAAATCTTGAAAGCTGTAATGAGATGAATGACCCCTTCTATACAGTGTTATCGATTGAGATATGTTGATTAAGCAACTCCCTTTTTAGATTTTGTGGCAACCTAAATTAGCAGGTACCCACGCAAACCGAGAGATAGAGCCACACTTCAATGTCTTACCCAAAAAACTGCCTTTTTAAAATTAAACTTGGGATGTGGCCATCACTGACACCTTCTCAAGGACAATTAATACTAATCTTGCCAGTGAGCCACTTCCTTGAACTGCTGAAGTTCATATGGAATAGCTATTTCTAAGAATGCAGCATTGTACCAGAGCATCAGCATGGACTTTTTTTTAAATGTACCTGTCGGATGTGGCAGCACTGTCTAGGCCAGCATTTATTGCCCAACCCCAGTTGTCTTTGAAGGAGGTGGTGAGTTGCATTCTTGAACTGCTGCAGTCCATGTGCTAAAGTACACCCATAGAGCTGTTACGGAGGGAATTCCAGGATCTTGATTCAGTGACATTGAAGGAACGGCAATATATTTCCAAGTCCAGATGGTGAGTGACGTGGAGGGAAACATCCAGGTGGTGGTGTTCTCTGGTATCTGCTTATCCTTCTGATGGTAGTGGTCATGAATTTGGAAGGTGCTGCCTAAGGAACCTTGGTGATTCCTGCAGTGCATCCTGTAGATGGTACACACTGCTATCACTACTCATTGGTGGTAGAGAGCGTGAATGTTTGTGGAATTGATAGCAATCAAGTAGGCTGATTTTCCTGAATGTTGTCGAGCTTCTTGAGTGTTAGAGCTGCATTCACCCAAGCATCAGAGGTGAGGTGAGAATGGCTGCCCTGAGTATGGCATTAAGGAGCCCGAGCAAAACTGCAGTTAATGGGAATCAGGGAGAAACTGGCCACTGGTTGGCGTCATACCTGGTACAAAGGAAGATGGCTGTAATGGTTGAACGTCAATCATCTCAGCTCCAGTACATCACTGCAGTAGTTCCTCAGGATAGTATCCCAGACCCAACCATCTTCAACTGCTTCATCAAGACCTTCCTTCCAGCGTAAGGACAGAAGTGGGGATATCCACAGCTGATTCATGACTCCTCCGATACTGAAGTTGTTCATGTCCAACTTTGGCAAGACCTGGACAACATCCCGGTTTGGGCCGATGAATGGCAAGTAACATTCACGCCACACAAGTGCCAGGCAATGACGATCTCCAAAAAGAGAGGGTCTAACTATCGTCCCTTGACATTCAATGGCATTTCTGAAATGCTGAATTCCCAACTATCAACATCCTGGGGGTTACCACTGATCAGAAACTGAACTAGACGAGGCATATATATATATTGTAGCTACCAGAGCAGGTCAAAGGCTAGGATTCCTGCGTTGAGAAGCTTACCTCCTGACCCCCCAAAAGCCTGGTGGGCAATGGTGGAGGAGGGAGTGGATTAAGGACCTAGTGGAATATGCACAAATGTTTTTCTCCAAGGAAAACCTGCCTTTTCTTCGCAGTTTCAACCCTCATTTTTATTTTCTCTCTCCTTCCCTCACAGTTTAACTGGTAATGAACCACTTACCATCTTGCCTCTGACACAAGAAACAGAACAGACTCACGGGAAAGCCCACTTCAAGGTCTGCGACCGTCTGAAGCTGGAACGGAAACAGCGGCGGATGTGCCGACGGGACCCCGGAGTGGCAGAGACCCTAATGGAAGCGATAAGTATGAGTGCCCTCGAGTGTCAGTACCAGTTCAGATTTGAGAGGTGGAACTGCACCCTGGAGGGACGTTACAGGACAAGCCTTTTGAGGAGAGGTCAGTTATGGCTCCTTCTGCACTAGAAGGTTTTCTATGTCCTTTATGTCTTATACTGTGTGTACGTTGAGTATATTTTTGAAAGGCAATATAGGTGAAGGGATGCTGTCACATCAATATTCGTTTAAATGATAACTACTCTCCAATAAGCAGTTAATTTTCTTTTTTGGAGAGTTAAAATAATTTTGGAATATGGACATGTTTGGGTCTCAAAAATTTGTTTCCCCACCCAAAACCGCTTCAAACCCACCCATTTTCCACTTTAACTGAGGTTGGAAAGTATATGGGGAACAAACTCACTCCAAAGAGGCATTTGGGATTTTAAGTATGGCCATGAGGCTGCAAGTCTCATCGCCATTTACATTTGCACCGTGAGTTTGGTCTTCCAAATTTTCTTGACACCCAAGAATCACAGCATCTTCCTCCAGGTGAAGACTTGGTGAAGTCATGGTTAAGTGTCTTCACACCAATTTCCTAGATCCAGGTGGCTGCCCGAGGATGTTTCCTAATTGGGCACCACCAATCTCCACCCCCAGGGCTCTTGATCCTCCCACGAGGACTCTGACCTTCACCCCTCCACACAATAAGCCCTGATTTTCTTTCTCTCCCACCCAAGCCTCCAATTTTCCCTTTCTTTCCTTCAGAACTCTGACTCTTTCCACCCCTCACAGAAAGAGGCCATTCATCCCATCTTGTCAATGCCGACTCTCCGAAGGAGCAATTCCGCTCGTGCTACCTTCCTGCCTTCTCCCCCATAGCGCTGCTCAATCTTTCTTTTTCAGATAATAATCCAATTCCCTCTTTAATTGACTTGACTCCACAACACTCAGGCAGTGAATTCCAGACCTTAACTTGCTGTGTGAACAAAAATGTCCTTCCTCTTATTGACATTGCTTCTTTTGCCAATTGCCTTGCCCTCTGCTTCTCAATCCTCCCACAAACAGGAACAGTTTCTCCCAATCTACTCTTATATAGCAGGCCAACACTGACCTCTGGGGAACTCCACAAAAAAACTTGCTTCCAATCTGAAAATCATCTATTACCTGCTCGACTGTTTCCTATTATATCTGTGTTGTTGCTGTCCGTTTTATTCCATGAGCTCTAAACTTGCTCAAGTTTGTTTTGTGGTACTTTATTGAATGCCTTCTGGAAGTCATGTAGGTTGCATTAACAGCATTATATTAATCCTCTGTTATCTCATCAAAATCTCAAGTTAGTTAAACAAAATTTGCCCCTATCAAATCTGTGCTGGTTTTCATGAGTTAACCATCATATCTGGTCCTTTTGCCTTTTTGACTTTAAGTGCAAGCAGCATATCTAATACATCCTTCTTATCAATTACCTCATCATTCGCCATGATCTGTGCATCATCATCATCTTCCTTGGTAAAGATAGATCCAAAGTATTCATTTAATACCTCAGCCATGTCCCGTGCCACCAAATGGATAGTGGTATTGTCGCTAGACTAGTAATCCAGCAACCCAGGGTAATAATTCTCTGGAGACCAGGGTTCGAATCCCACCATGGCAGATGCTAAAATTTGAATTCAATCGAAAAATCTGGATTTAAAGTCTAATGGTGACCATGGGTCCATTGTCGATTGTCATTAAAAACCCATCCGGTTCATTAATGTCCTTTAGAGAAGGAAATCTGTCATCCTTACCTGGTCTGGCCTACATGTGACTCTAGATCGACAGCAATGTGGTTGACTCTTAAATGCCCTCAGGGATAAGCAGTAAGTGCTGGCCCAGCCAGCAAAGACCACATCCCATGAACGAACAAAAAAAATGCAGATCATCTTTTCATACCTAATTGGCCCTGCCCCTCCTCTGCTTAACATTGTTTTACTATTTATACCCTTGCAGAAAATGTTTGGATGTCCCTTTTTATGTTGGCCCCCAATCTCTCGTCGTATGCTTTGCCTCTCAGATTTGCCGATTAACTTCCTCACTGATTTTTCTACATTCATCTGGTTCTCCGGTGGGGTTTTCAGCCCAGCCAGTGGTGGGCATTGTTGCGGGCTGATGGGGAAATTCTGTGAAATTTTCACATCCTGCCTGTGGGAGTGCCCACCGCTGGTGGGGCCAAAATATCCCAGCCATAGTTGTGTTGTCAACCTGACATCTGTCATAAGTGCACTTCATTTTGTCTTCTTTATCTTAATTTTCATCTCACCTTGTCATCTGGATATGTTTGCCTTACCTTTCCCCTCCGTGGAAATAACCATGACTGTACTTGAACTATCTCCTCTTCAAACACAACTCATGATTCAGTTACAGTTTTGCACGCCAATCTCCCATTCCAGTTTATCTGGGTCAGATCCATTTTTACCCCATTGAAGTTGGATTTGCTCCAGTTAATTATTCTTACATTGGCTTGTTCTTTTACCCTTTCCATAACCAACCGAAACGAAATGAGCCAATGATCACTGTCCCGTAAATGTTCCCCTACTGACACTGGCCCACCTCACTCCAAAATCCAGGGGCTATAATTTGTGCCCCACTTGAGTATATTTTGGGCAGGGGAGTACATAAAATTGGCAAATACTCAGCCCATCACCTTCCAGCCCACCACTGAGCTCACCCTCACAATACAGGTGCCAAACTCAACAGCGCATTCAATATTTTAAAATAACTAATTGAGCCAATTAGACTTGGTTGAGAATAATAATATGCTGCCAATGCCATCAAACGTTTGGATTGGACAGTCGGGCAGCAGCAGGCTGCCTGATTTATTTTTAACAAAGTTCTTAAAGGAAATGAAGGGGATGTTTGATCTTTTGGATGCTGCCGTTTGCTGGCTCCATCACCCTCCAAAGATCAAAGTACTCTCCACTTCCATCCTACCCACCCAGAGCCTAAAAATTACTGACCCCCTAAACTCTCCCTGGACTTGCCTACTCTGGGGATCCTTGGGCCTTCTTCCTTCTCCTGTAGTCCCAGCACTGGCCACTGGAGTGCTCTTGGCACTGCTGGGAGTGATGGAGCTACAGGTCAGTCAGACTGATTGGCAATTCCTCCTGGTTGAGAGGCGGGTGTCCCACTTGGCCCTCATTTAGCCTGCCTGCGGTGTTTTATGGCTGCGAGGCAGGGTCAGCATGAAGCATTTCAGCTCTACACTAACTTTGCTTCTTTGGGATTAGCCCACCTCGTGTCCCTCTGTATTATTCAGCCGAGGTCTAGTAATGCCTCTTTTCTGATTAGTGGAAACATACTGCTGCAGAACAATTTTCCTGAACACACTTTAGGAATTCTTGCCCTTCTCTGCCCTTTTAATTATCTGTATATAGTCTGAAATAGTAGCAGTACAAAGTCCCCCATTATACCTACTTTATAATTCCTGAGCGTCTCTGTAATTTCCTTGCAAATTGTTGTTTTGTATCTTTCCAACTAGTTGGTGATTACCTGCCAAGTTAGTTTAAACACTTCCCAATAGCACTAACAAATTGCCTCGCAAGGATATTGATGCCAGCTCTGTCTAGGTGTCACCTATCCAGCCTGCAGTGGTCCCATTGCGCCAGAGCTAGTCCTGTCACACCAAAAATCCAAGCCCTCTCACCTGCGTCATCTGTTCAGCCACACACTTATTTGCTTTATCCTCCTATTTTTGTAATAGTTTGTACCTGGTACCAGGGGTAACCTGCAGAATCCCTGCTTGCTAATTTTCCACCTAGCTCCCAAAAGTTTGACTGCAGTACTACATCCATCTATCTTTCCGTCTAAGTTGTTGGTACCAATGAGAGTTGGCTGTTCCCCTTCTCTCACCCCCAACCTCCATTGCCTTCCTCCTCCAAGGTGCTGTGTAGCCATTCAGTGATATCCTTGATCCTGGCACTGAGGAAGTAACACACCTGGATTTGTGTCTCTGGTGGCAGAAATGCCCGTCTGTTCCCCTATCTATTGAATCTCCTATAGTTATTGCTCTTCCAGTCTTCTTTGTTTGCTCTTGTACAGCTGAGCCAAACTTGGTGCCATGGATTTGGCTCTGGCTGCACTCCCCAGACGAAGCATCACTTTAAACCTAACTGATCCACTTACCCCTACCAATGACACTCCCATTGTGATCAACGTCCCCTGGCCGATCTCCCTCACTGGCACAGACTTACCTGCTCTTGTGACCATCATTGACCTGCTCCTGCCTGATTGGAGGTCCAGCTTGTTGATCAGCCTGGTCTCTGAGTGGGGGGGTAGTGATCAGTGACATGTTACAGATTTAAACTTAGCAACATGTGGTGGAATCTTTAATAGTGGGTCCCCTCTCACCACCACCATCTCCGTCATTACCCCATCAACTCATCCCCTGTTGATCAGATCAATAAAAAAATTATCCATGCAGTAGGTAAGTCTGAAAGAGAAAAGGCAGGTTCATCTTTGGGTGCGACACTTCAAGAGGCATGGTAGATGTAATTTAAATATAATGTATGATATTTTCTGCTGTTATTTGACATTTATTTTCACCTTTGCTCTGGTCCCCCTTTGTCCTTCGCACTCTCTCTCGTTCTTTCAGTTTTCTCTCTTTGACTTTAACCAGGCCAACTTGCTCCGGTTTCTGAATATTTCTTTCTATCTTCTCTTGCTTAAGACAGAAAAAAGCTAGAGGACACTGGGGGTCAGGCTCCCTCCAACTGAAGCAACACATGAAAGCCCTTTATTAAAATGACAGGCTGTATAATTCAAATATATGTCAGTGCGTTTAGATGTCAGCCTTGACTCAGTGGTAGCATTCTCACCTCCTTGAGTCAGTCTCTATAAAGAAATAAATCTTTCGGAGAGAGAGCCTTTGACAGAAAGTTTGTGTCCTGTTCAACATGGCCTTTATCGTCTAACAATTTCTACGGTCCATCTAGTTCACGTCCTGCCATCCTGGTGGTTGCATGAGGCAACAGTAATGGAGTTGTTGATTAATCCTGACAATCAATCTCTATCAATTAGTCTACACCAGAACCAGACATGAGGCGAGAAAAACCTCAGTGGTGGAAAGGATTGGGAATCATAGGTCAAAATCATGTGCTCCTCCCAAGCTCGCTACACTTGGCACACGTCGTGTCTGAAATGACTCATGAACTGTATCCCAAAGTGTTCTTTTCTGAAAGAAACCCATCGCATTTTCATTTGAACGAATCAATACTGACTGCTTCCACCGTCTCCTGGGAGCCTGCTCCATGGATTGATCACAAGTGCCTTGGACCTTTTTATTTGCCAATTGACCGCCTCTTGTGGCTCACTCAGCACATCACCCACTTCAACAAAAATGTCATCGGGGACAGCACCGAAAAGACACAGCTTGCTACCAGAAACAAAATCTCTTTCACAGGAGATTGATGGTCCTGGTTGGCATTTTTGGGTGAACTGGGAGAGCTGATTTGAAATGTGGTGAGCTTGATCCAAGTGCATTATAGACATGAGTCCATGGCACCAAGCTGCATTCTAATTCAGTTCAAAATTGAGCATTCTTACTCTGAGAAACTCCAGAGTAGATGATGTAGGAAATTAAATATCACACTGGTGGAGTAATGGATATTTTTCTTGGAGTTGATGCTGAGTCACATTTTCTGGAACCAGGAAAGGTTTTAGTGGCAATTAAAGTTGTTGTGCTGTACATGAACTGGTGTAGTGGGAGGGAACTGCCTGTCGAAGGTTCTATGTTATTAGCTAACAGAATCAGTAAAAGTTGCCGTGAGGGATGCACATCTTTTTTGAAAAATAATTTTTATTGAGATTTTTGAAAAATGTATAACAACAGAATAATAATAATAATAACAATAACAATAATAAACACCCCCCGGCACCCATAACAATGCATAAAACGGACCCCCCCCACCCCCGCCCCCCCAACCCAATAAACAACAAAATAAATAAACAATAAATTAAATTAACATAAACAATGCCCCCCTAAACCCCCTCCCCCCCGGGTTGCTGCTGCTGCTGACCTAGTTCCCTATCTTTGAGCCAGAAAGTCGAGGAAAGGCTGCCACCGCCGAGGGATGCACATCTCAACAACTTAGAACACAGTAGTGGAGTGGGACAGAGAATAAGGGGAAGAAAGGATGTACATCATCCAGAGGGAGAGAAAAGGATATAGTGGGGGGTGAAAGGGCCAAGGAAGAGGGAACTGTCAGGCCTGATGAGAAAAGGAGAGTGAGAGAAAGGCAAAAGAACCTACGAGAGGATCATCTAGAGTGTAAGGGGCAGACAGGGATAGATAGAAAAAGAGAGGGAGAAGGGCACGCAGAGAAAGAGAGCCACAGAAGGGAGGCATAATTATATACAAAATATGCAGCAAGAAAAAGGAGGCAAGAGAGAAATAATAGAATATGTTTATCACTGGAATCAGGGTTTGACGGTGCATCTTGAGGGCAGAAAACAAATCGAGAGGAGAAAAAAAGACATTGACCTAAGCTGTGGAATGAAAGCGCAAAAAATAGAACATTGAGAATAATGTAGACCATTATGATGCCAATGGGGCTTCCATTCCTCGGATATCCAACGTTCCTGTGCCCAATCAAACTGACTTTACACGCTAATGTGAGATCAGCTCGCTCAAATATTTTTTTGGTGGAAGCCATAGGGATTTTTAACTGTGAAACTGATCACCAGCAATGACACTCTAGGTACTTTATTTACTTTTGTTTACGTAGTTAGCGATATAGGGGCATGGGGCAACAGAACCAATAACAAAGGGTGGGATCCCTGTTTCACAAAGTAAGCTTCACCCAGGGTTTAAGTAGCATAAGACTCCACTGTGTGTGGCTTGTTGTCTGCAACATTTCTCAAAGTGTCCAGTCACATTTCAGAAAACCCCTGATTCAGATGAAATGCGGGATCTCACCATTGATATGCAGGGCTTTATTACTTCCAGCATTTACCTGTATTTCCTGGAGAGTGGAGCAGGCCTCAGCCCTCTACTTCTAATTATCCACCAGTCCATACCACTGGTATGGATTGGAGGGGCAGCACGGTAGCACAGTGGTGGCACTGTTGCTTCACAATGCCAGGGAGGGGGGTTCGATACCCGGCTTAGGTCACTGTTTGTGCGGAGTCTGCACGTTCTCCCCGTGTCTCTGTGAGTTTCCACTGGGTGCTCAAGTTTCCGAACACAGTCCAAAGATGTGCGAGTTAGGTGGATTGGTCACGCTAAATTTCCCCGTAATGTCCAAAGGTTAGGTGGGGTTATGGGGATAGGATGGATGTGTAGGCTTGGGTTGGGTGCTCTTTCACGTGCCGGTGTAGACCCTGTGGGCCGAATGGCCTCCTTCTGTACTGTAATTTCTATGACATATTATCTACATATCTGACTGCATTATCAGCCCTGAGAAAAAGATGATGAGAGGATATTTCTCCTCGTGGATGAGCCTTGGACCAAAGGACATAATCTCAAGGAGTCACCTATTTAGAACAAAGACTAAAGTAATTTCTTCTCTCAGAGGGTAGTGAATCTATGGAATACTTTACCGTGGAGAGCTGTAGAGGCTGGGTTGGTAAGTATGTTCAAGGCTGAGATAGACAGATTTTTAATCAGCAAGGGAATTGAGAGTTATGGGGATAGATAGATAGAGAAATACAGCACAGAACAGGCCCTTCGGCCCACGATGTTGTGCCGAACTTTTGTCCTAGTTTATTAATCATAGAATTTTGGACACTAAGGGCAATTTTTCATGGCCAATCCCACCCAACCTGCACATCTTTGGACTGTGGGAGGAAACCGGAGTACCCAGAGGAAACCCACGCACACACGGGGAGGATGTGCAGACTCCACACAGACAGTGACCCAAGTCGAAATCGAACTTGGGACCCTGGAGCTGTGAAGCAATTGTGCTATCCACAATACTACCGTGCTGCCCTTAATAAGGCAGGAAAGTGGAGCTGAGGATTATCATATCAGTCTTAAACACATCGAATGGTGGAACAGACCCGATGGGCAGAATACTTCTGCTCCTACGTCTTATGGTCTTCTAGAAACAAAGTGAGTAAAATTAAAGTGAGATCAATAAGAGGGTACCCCAATACTGAGATGGGACTGGCAGCAGCAGATAACCAACTTGGAAGGATAAGATGTACATTTTACATGGAGTGAGAATGTTTATGGCACTGGACTTTAACCCAGAGAATGTAGTTAAAGTTCTAATATGGCAGTTTGGAAATTTGCATTTAATTTTAAAATTCAGGAAATACAAAGCTGACTAGTAAGAGTCACCACTTAGCTGTTCATCGTTATAAAGATTCAGCTGGTTCACTAATGTATTTTAAGGACAAAAACCTGTTGCGCTACCTGGTCTGGGCTATTTGTGACTCCAGTCCCATAGCTCTTTCACCTCTGAAGTGCCTAGCAAGCAACTCTGTTTTATTAAACCATTACACTGTGCGTATTCAAAAGATTGCCCAGCATCACCACTCGGGTCAATGAGTGAAGGGCAATATTTAAATGCTGGCCCTGTCGAAAACGCCCACTCACAGGTATAAATGAAAGGGGTGGAAAACAAAGAACAAAATACTCAGTTCAATTCTGGCCTTGGGTGACTTGTCTGGGAGTTTGCACTTTCTCCCAGTGTCTGCATGGGTTTCTTCCTTGTGTTCCGGTTTTCTCCCACAGTCCAAAGATGTGCAGGTTAAGTGGATTGGCCATGCTAAATTTCCCTTTTGTGTCCAGGGATGTGCAGGTTAGGTGGGGCTACGGGGATAAGGCAAGGGAATGGGCATAGGTAGGGTGTTCTTTCAGAGGGTTAGTGGTGACTAGATGGCTCAAATGGCCTCCTTATGCACTGCAGGGATTCTATTAGTTGTAAAATAGATCAGACCAAGGGGATGAAACTTCACAGAACTTCCCATTTAGTGCTCAAACTAATATTTGGAAGATCAGTTCGAATCAGTCTAATCAGAAGGAAAGAGTGCCGCAGTGGGTTTACAGACAAGAGGTGAAAGATGGACAGATGTATATATCAGAAAAGGGCAGACCGGGGAAAAAGTCAAAGTCAGTTGTAAGATTTCCAGACGGGAATCGACTGGCAGATTAGTACATCAGGCAGTCTTGGTACTTGAACCCATAATCAGAAGGCTAAGGAGCAGACCTCAATTGTTTCTTCCATTGAAAAAACGATTAAACTTGACTTTTCATTTTTTTTAAATATGAGAAATTAAAATAGCATTTTCAGTCCAAGAGGACAAGTACATTTGACTGTAATTATTTTTTCCATTTTCAATTGCTTTGCCAGCAAAAAGGTTATGAGTTTATTACAGCACATCTGGCAAGCAGCGTGCTGATTTATGAGCCTATGACTTCTGCAAGCTGTACACTTCAGATAAACTCCACATATGCAATATCATCTAATTAAAAATTAAATTGCACACTTCGCTTTCTCTTATGAAACATGTGCAAAGAATAAAGAATTTCTCACCACAACTTGTGACTTGTCCAATATAAAATTGACCAAGAGTCACAATGTCCACTCATTGAACAAGCCGGTGTCAAGTATCTGGCTGCAGCATTTTAGCAGATACATTGAGCTGTGTATTTTAAATAGCTCTGCACCGCTGGTCAAACATGGGGAAGGATGTTAATTGTTCAAGCAGTAAGACGGCTGATGGTAATTGTTACGCAGCTTTTCTTTTGTTTGGGTGCGAGAGACATTTTCTCCTTGCAAATTAGGAATTTCAGTAGTGAGGGGGGAATGCAGTATCTGCCATTCTCTACTCTGATCTCATTCGATGTGAGAATTGAGGACCCTGGCAGGTACAGCACAGGTTAGCTACAAAGAAAGATTTTTACCCTGTTCCATGAAACGCTACAGCCTAAAGATTTGGGGCACCTTACCACATTGTGCTAAGAACCCATGCTTGAAGGGAAAGTTCCAAGGAGGACCTAATTATCAGCCATGGGCCTTGGCCATTTTCCGGTAGAAGCGGAGGTTTGTGAGCCTAAGTTCAGATGTGTGATTATGGAGGAGGAAGACTGGGTCTTTGTGCAATTGGGTGTGGGCTAGGAGATCGGGGAAAAAACATCACAGTGTCGACAGTTTTATGCTGGGCCTTGGAATGTGAGTGGGGTAGTAAGCCGGGACCAGGGCTTGCCAGAGGTATGGGTGGGTCTGATAGTTGGAGTTAGGCTAAACAGCTGGCTTGTAATGCAGAACAAAGCAGCAGCGTGGGTTTCATTCCCGTACTGGCCTCCCTGGCAGGCGCCGGAATGTGGTGACTAGGGGCTTTTCACAGTAACTTAATTGAAGCCTACTTGTGACAATAAGCGATTATTATTATTATTAGCACTGTTGCCTCAGCACCAGGAACCTGGCCTCAATTACAGCCGTGGTAATTTTCTGTGAGGAGTTTACACTTTCTCCCCAAGTCTGCGTGGGTTTCCTCTGAGTGCTCCGGTTTCCTCCCACAATCCAAAGATGTGCAGGTTAGGTGGATTGGCCATGCTAAATTACCTTGTTGTGCCCAACAAAGGTACAGGTTCGGTGGGGATAGGACGGGGAAGAGGGCCAAGGAAGGGTGCTCTTTTGGAGGGTTGGTGCAGACTCGATGGGCTGAATGGCCTCCTTCTGCACTGTAGGGATTCGATGAATCTGCTTTGCTACTGGCTGCTCCACAAGCAACCCTGGACTTGGCATGGGTAAAGGTGCCTTTTGGGCTCCCCATTTTCAGTTGGTTCTATGTTTCTTCAGTCTGTTACTCCTTCAATTTATAATATGTGACTAGGGCATTGAGGACCTGGGTTCGAATCCCGGCCCTGGCTCACCGTCCGTGTGGAGTTTGCATATTCTCCCCCTGTCTGCGTGGGTTTCACTCCCACAACCCAAAGATGTGCTGGTTAGGTAAATTGGCTATGCTAAATTGCCTCTTAATTGGAAAAAAAATAATTGGGTGCTCTAAATTTATAAAACAAAACCTTATAGTATGTTTGGAAAGCTGCAAAAAATAGCATACACAGAGGAAACAAAGGGATGAAGGGCATCAGTCTCTCTTTGGGCACCACTTTCCCATACTGGGTTATATAAAGGCAGAGCCAAGTTGGTTCCACAGTGTGCCTCTTCTCAAACCTCAGGAGCAATGCTTACTGCACCACTGTGGCACTTCAGTTTCCCACACAGATATCTCTTGGGGCCTCGCTCAGTAAGGTTGCCAACTTAGTGGAATTTTTGTAATGATTGATGAATAAGTTGTTGCTGTGGACTTGTGCCCACTAGCAACTGGTATGGCAAAGGCCCAAGATCCCTTATAAACCAGCAAAGAGGGAGAGGGAAGGTGTGGGGTGAGAGTGAAGATTTTCAACCCAGCAATTTGGGCTGAATTAAACCTAGATTTCAGTGTTGTAGCTGATTACGCCATTCATTGAACCACCTGCATTAATATTGCTCCCCCCCCACTCGATGAACTACCATGGCTTCACCCGACACATCAACAGATTTCCAATTCTGTAAACTTGCATGCAGCTCCTTGCATCTTGGGGAGCTACCTGAGAGGGACTTGCCTCAGCTGAATGGCTGGTACAAGCTACCCTCTCACCTTAGGAAATTACCTGTGAAGGATCTCATAATGCTCACAGCACAAAAGGAGGCCATTCAGCCCATTGAATTTAAGCGCAGTTTAATTAATCCCACTCCCTGGCTCTTTCTCTATCCTTCTGCTGAAGCCTTTCCTTCAGTTGTTTATACAATTTCCTTTTGAAAGCTGTCGTCTCCACGCACTCAGCTTCCAGTTCCTCACCACTCGTTCTTCCTCCTGTTGCCTTTGGTTCTTTTGTCAATCACTTTAAATCTGTCTCCTTTGGTTCCTGCCTCTTCAACCAATGGGAACAGTTACCCTCTATGTACTCATCTCATGATTTTGAACCCCTGTATCAAACCTCCCCTCGACCTTTTTTCAGGCCAGCATCTGCAATTTATTCATGTATCCTCATCGCTGGAAATATTCTCATAATCGCAAAATTCAGAACCAATTTGTGATTAATCGCTCTCTCGAACTTGCGCAGCGATTAAGGATACTAACTGATTCTTGCAGACATCCCTGACGTCTGGTGTTTGACCTCCCCTCTTTCCTGCTGTTTCTGGCTACTGCCTGTGTCCTTTGGTGAAACTATATTTGTCTTCAACTTCTCCAGAGATCGGCAACTGGTATCCCACCTTGCGCTAAATCCTGGATTCCATTCATCCCTTTCTTCATAGGCTTCCTGACCCACAGCCTTTATAATCATTGGCCGTCGGTCAGCATTTTCCAGTCTGATTGAATCCCACTTTACAGTCAACTGAGTAGGCTTTGTGCTCGCTCTATTATTGGTCTCTTGATCCTGGTTGATTCTTTGTTTCCCAACATCAGGCTAACTTTTGGCCAAGGAGAGGGTGAGTTTGTGGTCTATTGGTTACATTAATTTCGCCATCCGATACCTTGGACAGGATTTTCCTTGCCCCAAAGTGCCGGGCTGGGAGGCGTGCAGGGATGAAACATAGCGAGGAGCTGCTTATTGACAGCTTTGCACTGCAGTTCTGCTCTAGAGAAGTTTCCCAGTGGTAGGACCAGGCATGGATAGCCTATCCACTGTATGGAGGTGGGCAGCCAATTTAAATAACCTGTAGGCCCTGTTAAGGGCAATTTCTCCCAGGCCACCAATATTTCTCTGGCAGCAGGGTGTCCCCCCCCCCCCCCCCCCCCCCCCCCCACCGTGCTGCATGGGGGGAGGGTGCCATCAGTTCAGTATGCCAGCCCAGTGGCATTGCAGCTGGAGACTCTGTAGGCTCAAAATCCCGTGTTCCTTACACACATGCTACACTTGCCACATATCACTTAAATTACTCATCGCAAAATATAGTTTCCTGAAAGAAATATATCTATTGACTTTCGTACTGAATAATGTTTGGGCCCAGGGGTTGATAGTGAGATATGCGTGAGTTGTTCAGTAACAGAAGAAAATGAATTGTTCCCCTTTAAACAGGATCTACATTAAAATGAAACAGGTTTCCAGACGGTGGCCAACTGTATCCTGCACTAATTCCACAGGCATTTTTCACTGTTTGATTCGGGCCTGTGGCTGCGTTCTGCTCAGTACCTTCTCTGGAAGCGCAGCTGAGACCTGTAACATTGCATCATTTGGAAACTCTATTATACATAGCAGCATGAAGGTCATCCAGGTTGCCAGCTACAAAAAATAAAAAATAATAATAAGCGATTATTATTTTTTATTTTATTGTTACAATGGACTTGTGCTCACTCTTTTCATGACCTCCTCAGGATGTTACAGGTGTAGGATATCTGGCAGTCAAGTTGTGGGCAGGAAATGACCACAAACAGCAATCCGATCAACTATTTTAGTGATGTTGGTCCAGGGATACATGTTGACCAGAACACTGGGTCCAACTCCCCCGCTCTTCGTAAACATTGTCGTGGGATTTATTTTTCATCCACCCAAGAGAATAGAAGTTTAACATCTGGACACCTCTGGAAATGTAGCATTTGTTCAGAAATGTACTGGGTTGTCAGCTAGTTTCTTATGTTCCACAGCCTTTATTCTCACCACTTTGAAATTCAGATTCATAGCATTATTTGAAATTCAAAATTGGTCTTTCCCAGGAGTTCACCTCCCTCAAGTTTCCATTCGGCCTATAAACCTCTGGCTTTAAAACACCAAGTCTGAACCAGAAATTCTTGCCTTTCTCTGTTTTCTATCCTTATGTTTTAAGCCCTCAGTTCTGTTCTTTATGCCAGAAAAACTCATCAATTTTGTTTTTTGACCCCCCCCCCCCCCAGGTTTTAAAGAGACTGCCTTTCTGTATGCCATCTCTTCTGCTGGACTGACCCATGCCCTGGCCAAGGCTTGCAGTGCTGGGCGGATGGAGCGCTGTACCTGTGATGAAGCTCCTGACTTGGAAAACCGGGAAGCATGGCAGTGGGGAGGCTGCGGGGACAATCTCAAGTATAGCAACAAATTTGTCAAAGAGTTTATGGGACAAAAGAAATCCAACAAGGATTTACGAGCACGCGTTGATCTGCATAATACCAACGTTGGTGTCAAGGTGAGTGGTCGCCAGTGATGACAACATTAAGTGGTTGTTTTTTTTTGAAGGGGTGTGGAATATGTATAATCTTGAATGCAACATTACTGTTCAACTTGGATCAGTTGATAGAGTTCTCACTGTCGAGTTGCACTTGACTCCAGGATTTGAGCACATCAGCTAGGCAGATATTTCAGGTTCGAGCATGTAAATGGTGGGCTTGCGCACATACCCTGATTCTGATTGCTCCACCCCCAAGAGTCGAGAGGAATTCTCAGAAGAATGTCCATCCTAACATTTCTGATGTTTAAAATGAATAATGAGCTCATCAAGAATGTCATGGAAATGAAAAAACAAGCTAACGAAAAGGAAAAATGAATGAATGAATTGAGGCACAACTGCTAAAATTGCAGTGGTTCAAGAAGGAGGACTACCATAAGTTATCTGCATTTAAGGATGGGAAATAAATGCCAGCAACAGTATGATGAAGGAATCTGCCTGTACTTTGCTTGAGGGAGGAACATTGGCTGAGACAGTAGAAGAACTCTCTGTTCTTTGTCAAATGGTCTTATGGGATTTTTAAGATCAAGGTAATGCCTCATTCAGAACCTATGAAAAAGTTAAAGACCCTCGCAATTGCACCAAATGTGCCAGCCTGGATTCTGTGTTTTGGTGTGCGGTTTTCAACTGACGAACTTTAGACTCTTGAGGCAAGGATACTACCCACTCAGCCCCTTTTCTATTTGCTTCTGATTTGTCTAAATTATGACCCAATATTCAGGCCACTCAAAGGACGCAATCACCAGAGCAGGATTTTTTTTTCTGCGTCATGCTTTAATGTGCCAGAAGAATTAAAAGGTCTTGTTAACCGCTGCCCAAAGGGTGGTGAGTTGCACACCAGCTGCTTTTGCAGTGATATCATGCGTAAGCAATGGGCGTCTATGTCCATGAGTTGAGTTGGATCATCACATCAAACAAAACAAAACAAACTGCCAAACGCTTTCTAGGAAGATTTTCTGGAATACTTAACTCTATCTTTAAAACAGTGGGTGCATGGCCACTCCTGGATTTCTACATCACCGTGGGACTCTGCTATGTGCAGCTGACTTCAATAAAACCCATGAGTTGCCAAACTATTTGCCTTTGTAGTAGAGAGAACCTAATACGGCTTTTAAGATTTTTTTACGCTAATATGTGACTTGTAAAGGGACTATTCTAAAGTAGAAATGTATTAAGTTAGGCCGGAGGGGGGAAAAACTAAGGGAATGGTTCCAGTTCCCACATCAGGAACGAGCTGCTTGAAGGAATTTAGACCAATGCTGTAGGTTCTTCTATTACAGTCCCAGCCCTCAGACATATTGCACAGGAGCTGAATGGAAAGTGTATGTAGGTCACCTGGCTAATTTTCTGCCACTCCTTGCACTAGAATTCATCCAGCTCCATATCACCACCTTCTTCCTTTTTTTTACCCAGGCGCCACACACACACACAATACATTGGTACACCACAATGGGAGAGTGAATTTGTGCGAGGGCAGAGGTTCTCCCACTAGAGTTGAAGTGGGCAAGCTGAAAGGCATAGACAACCTAGGACTACACAGAGAAACACCTTGGCTTAGAAACTGGATCGCTCTGTGTCCACCATACTCCAGTCTCTCCTTTAATTACTCTGACACATCTGAGGCAGCCAATCTTGTGCCTATCTTCCCCCAAGTTTAGTGAGCTGTCTCTGAATCCATGACTGGTACGCACTGCTTGATGGATGAAAATTGGTGCATCGGTCTAATTCAAGTGTCTAACCTTCCTGAATATTGCTGAGGCATGGTAATGATAATAATAAACTTTATTAGTGTCACAAGTAGACTTACATTGGCACTGCAATGATGTTACTGTGAAAATCCCCTGGTCACCACTCCGCTGTCTGTTCGGCTACATTGCGGGAGAATTCAGGATGTCCAAATCACCTAACAAGCATGTCTTCGGGACTTGTGCGAGGAAACTGGAGCACCCAGAGAAAACCCATGCAGACACCGCACAAGCCAGGAATCGAACCCAGCTCCCTGGCACTGTGAAGCAACGCTACTAACCAATATGCTACCAGACACATTGGTTCAGGTGGTGTAGCCTACCAAGGAATGCCTAAAACATGCCTCATCACCACAGTGCCCCTAAGAGCTGAAATGCATGTTTTAGGTCCAAAACCTGTCTACACCAGTCACAGCATGCTTCAGGCCTGCTGCATTCATTGATCACCAGATTTAAATTCAATATAATGTACTATCCTTTAAAGTAAGTTCCTGTCTTAGATATATTTCTGTTGATTCACCGTTGCCGGGTCAACATCCTGGCATTCCTACCATAATCATATTGCGGGAGCACCATCACCGCAAGGCCTGAATTGGCTCACAAAATAGACCCACTCCCACCTTGCCAAAGACATCGAGAGATGGACAGTAAATTCTGGTCTTATTGGCAATGCCCACATATGGAGTATGAATTAAAGAATGTGGAACCAAAAGAAACAATGGTGCTCCTCCCTACACTGCATTTAAAACCACAAACTGAAGGCACCTATTGCTCACCTCTCCTGGCTACCACTCCTCAGACCAGCCTTCATTCCTCTGCCTGGCCTGAGCCAGTCGATCTTGTGCCTAACTCCCCGTCGTGAGCAAGCTGCGTCGGAAACCCTGACTGGTGCCTACACTTCACCAGTAACAAACAAATGAGACCAACACAGCAATTTCCTGTGATCCTGCCACTGCAACCATATTAGGCACATGCAATTGGTACTGCACCAGGATTCCACTCTGATTTGAGTACAATCCTGGTACTAGGCTAATGATCCTCCACTCCTGACCAGTCTGAAGCTAGCTGAAAGACAAACAGTTCAGATTGCCACCAACTTGCTAGACCGTCAATAGATTTTGAGTTGTAGACTAGTTGCTGTGCATTAGTAAACATCCCCACGATCGTTGTATCATGCAAGATCAAGGCTAAGCTAGATGGATGGTAATCTTTTTTGTCTAACGGTTCCCATGTTCTTCTTTACATCACACCAGATAGCTCACCAGTGTGTCAAGGCTATATAGAGAAGAATGAATAAGAATTGTCTATTCGATGCTGGGTTGCCTGGCCAGGAGTTGGGCATGCACAATTATTCTTATTTTCAAATTTCCCTCCGTAAATGACCTCTGGTTGTGTCTGTTGAAATCAATTGGACATTGTGGGGTGGGATTCTCCAATAATTAGGCTATGGCCCCATGCTACCATCAAAAGGCGAATGTTTCACTCCAGATTTTCCTGAAGAAAGTTGCAGGGGGCTGGCAGGGCCCCGGAGTGCTCCTCGCAGCTCTGGCTGTGGCGACGGGGCCCTGCTCTTCCGGTCTGGGGTCTACGCATGCGCACAGCGGTGGGACTGTGGCGGCTGCCCCATGCAACATGGCAGACGCATACCGTGGCGGACCATGATGAACGAAGTCCCCCTGAGATCGCACGCACCATCGGATTGGTGCCGCCCGATCGCTTGCCTGGTGAATCTCCCCCCCCCCCCAAACCAGGGCGGCTGCGGAATGAGTCCACAGCTGCCAACAGCCATTCCCAACAGGCAAAACATGGTTAGAGCCACGCTGGCGGGAACCGGACCAGTTTTCCTGGGAGAATCGCCGCAGGGGCCTCTGTCAATGAACCCCTACAGCGGCGCAAAGACCGCTGAGTCCTGAAGATTCTCCGGGGAACGTCGTCGGACCGGATTCCGCCGTTGACGCCTGTTCTCCACCCGAGCGCCGATCACGATTTCGGCACAGAGGCTCAGAGAATCCAGCCCGTGGTCTTTCATTGACAGACCTGGTTAAACACTGTTGTATCTCAGCAGCCAAATAAAAAGCTAGAGTTTGAAATGGGGCTGATAAAACTACCGGATTGTCATAAAAGCCCACACGCTTGATTAATGCCTACACGTGACTCCAGATCAAAGTGATCTGCTTAGCAGCCCTCTGAAATGGCCCAGTGAGCTAGTGCACTCAGGTGTATTAAAATAATAATTAAACTAGATGGACCACCAGAAGTGAAGCTCGGCACCGTACATGAGAACAGCTCACCGAGCCCAGTCAATCCTGTAAACATTTGGCGACTTGTGTCAAAATTTGGAGAGCTGTCCCACAGTCTGACCAAGCAACAGTTTTGCATAATCATACTCTTTCATGGCTGTTAGCTAATGTCTCAGACGTCTCCATCACCATCCACACATCTGTCTTGTTGAGTGGCATACAGGTGGGAGGAAGTGACCCTGGGAGTCCATAACATTGATTCTAGGCCCCATGAAGTGTCATGGGAACAAGTCAACCATGGGCTAGGAAACCTGCTGATTACCACCTACTGCCATCTGTCAATTAATGAGTCAGTATGCTTCCTTGTTGAACACTACTTGGAAGAAGCAGAGGACAGCAAGGATATGGGGCGGGATTCTCCCATTCGCCGGAAGAGTGTTCACGCCATCGGAAACGCTGTCGCGTTTCACGACTGCATGAACGGGCTGCTGGGGGTACCGATTCTGGCCCCTACAGGGGCTCTACAGTTCGCACCGGCGCCAACCCGCTCATGCGCTGTGGCCTCCCTCAACGCAACATGCGCGGGAGTTCAGGGGCCGATGCGGAAGAAAATAGGCCCAGGGAGCGAGAGGCCGGCCCGCCGATTGGTGGGCCCCGATCGCGGGCCAGGCCCCATCAGAAGCTCTCCCTAGGGTTGGAGCCCCCCCCCCCCTCCCCCCCACAGGCCGCCCTCTGACCCCGCATGCAGAGTTCCCGCCGGCTGCGACCAGGTGTGGACGGCACCGGCGGGACTCTGCCTTTTTAGAGCGGCCACTCAGCCCATCCGGGCCGGAGAATCGGCGGACCAGCCACGTACTGCGGCCCGCGAACGGCACCGCGCCAAACGCGCCAGCGCCAATGGTGCCGATTCGCGTGCCGGCGTCGGGACAACGTGGCCCGGTTGTGGGGATTCTCCGGCCCAGTCCCGGGCTGGGAGAATCCCACCCATGGAATGTTGCCTGAGTGGGGATTTTAATTTCCATCAGCATTGCCACTACTGACCAACCTGACTGAGTCCTGAAGATTACGTCGGTCAGACTGTGTGAGAGCCAACGCCAGAAAACAACCTACCTGATTTAATTCTTGCCAATCTGCCTGTGCAGATGCATCTGTCCATGCTGGCAGTGACCACTGCACAGTACTCATGGAGCTGAAGTGCCATCTTCACAAGGAGGATACCTTCATTGTATTGTGTGGCACCACCACTGTGCTAAATGCAATAGATTCAGAGCAGATCCACCAGCTCAAAATTGAACATCTGGGGTGGTACAGTGGTTAGCACTGCTGCCTCACTGTGCCAGGAACCCGGGTTCGATTCCGATCTTGGAGGACTGTCTGTGGAGTTTGCACGTTCTCCTCGTGTCTGCGTGGGTTTCCTCTGGGTGCTCTGCTTTCCTCCCACAGTCCAAAGATGTGCACTTAGGTGGATTGACGGTGCTAAACTGTCCAAAGATTGAGTGGGGTTACGGTGATAGGGCAGGGGAATGGGCCTAGGTAGGGTGCTCCTTCAGAGGCTCGGTGGAGACTAAATAGGCCAAATGGCCTCCTTCTACACTGGCGGGATCTGATTCTATTAGGTGCTGTTTGCCACAATTTGTAACCTCCAGATCTTGGCATATCCCTCGCATTACCATTACCATCTAGCAGGAGGACCAAACTTGGCTGAATGAAATGTATAGAAAGGCATGTCAGACCAAACACTATTTGTACCTAAAGATGAGGAACAACCTGGTGAAGCTATAACACCAAACTTCATGTCTGCTAAACAGCAGATGCAACATACTATAGATAGAACTAAGCAATTCTGAAAACCCAACAGATTAGATCAAAGCTCTCCAGTTCTACCATATGCAGCCATGAGTGGTGGTGGACAATTAAACAAATAATCCGAGGAGGAAGCTCCGTGAACATCCCCATCCTCAATGATGGTAGAGATTACAAAAGGCACGGCTGTTTACAGCCATCAGTGCCAAATGGATGACCCATCTAGTTCCCCTCCTGTGGTCCCAGCGTCATAGAATCCGGTCTTAAGCCAATTGAATTCATTCCATGTGATACCAAGAAATGGCTGAGTAGCACACTAGAGACGACAAAAGAGCAATAAATGCTGACTTTGGCAGGGATGTCCACATTCTGTGAATGAATGGAAAAATAAAACACTAATGCAGGAAAGGCCACAACAAATTTTGGTTACAGTGCTTAAGAGTTGTGCTCCAGAACAGACATCAACAAATGTTTCAACACCGAAAAAAGACTTTTCAGTTCATCGACCCTGTGTGCTGCTTTTGCCCACGAGCTACTAGCTCCACATCACACAACTTTCACTATCGAAAGTCTTGTACTATTGCTCAGAATAATCCAGATAATGCACTAACTTTATAAGGCCATGGCTGTTATGCCACATAGCCCTAGAGAAGCTGCTCCAGCAGAGCTACAACATGGGCACTTGCCTTGATGACAAAGTGGGAAATTTCCCTGGCATACCCTGTCCACAAAAAGCAGGACAACAGAATCCATCCAGTCAATTATCTTGCCATCTGGCTTCTCTTGATCATCAGCAAAGTGGAAAGTGTCCAGCTATTATGTGGCACTTATTCACTGACAACCTGGTCGCTGATGCTCAGTTAGGATTCTTCCAGAATCAGACATCTCCAGGCCTCACTATTGCCTGGATCCAAACATGGACAAAAGGGCTGGATTCCGCAGGTGAGATGGGAGTGACTGCCCTTAAAATGCTGTTTGATTTTTGAAAAATAAATTTAGAATACCCAATATTTTTTTTCCCCCAATTAAGGGGCAATTAAGCATGGCCCATTCACCTACCCTGCATGTCTTTGGGTTGTGTGGGTAAGACCCACGCAGACTCTGGGAGAATGTACAAACACAGTCAGTGACCCGGGGCTGGGATCGAGCCCGGGTCCTTGGTGCCGTGAGACAGCAGTGCTAACCACTGCACCACAGTCCCGCCCCTGCCATTTGACTTTAGTGTGACATCAAAGGATGCTCATGAAATTTCAGTGGGAATTTGGGTGAACTCTCCAATGGCAGGAATCATACCCAGCAGAAAGGCAGATGGTTATGGTTGTTGGAGGTCACTCATCTCAGTCCCAGGACTACACAACAGGAGTTCCTCATGGTAGTGTCCTAGGCCCAACCATCTTCAGCTGCTTCACAGGGTCTGAAGTGGGAATGTTTGCTGATGAGTGTGTAGTGCTTATTCACAACCCCTCAGAGAAGTCCTGCATGCACCAAAACAAGGACGACATTCAGGCTATGGCTAATAAGTAGCAAGTGATAATTGTACCAGACCATGATCATCTTCGCTAACAGAGAATCAATCTACCTCTTCATACCATTGAATAGCATTAACGTTGGTGAATCTCTCGCCATCAATATCCTGGGAGTCATCATTGATCAAAAACTGAATTGGACCAGCTACACACATACTGTGGCAACAAGAGTAAGTCAGAGACTGGACATTCTGCAGCTTGTGACTCAACTCCTGACTCCTCAAATCCTTTCCGCTATCGATAAGGCGTGATGGAATACTGTCCACTCAAGAAGCACAACATCATCAAAGACCAAGCAGCCTGCTTGATTGGCACCCCATTGATGTCCTCAGCATTTAATCCCTCCATCACTAGGGTTACATTGTGAACTATTTGCATGATAAACTGCCACAACTTGCCAAGCTTCTTCAACAGGATCCCTCAAACATGCCATCTTTATTGGCTAGAGAGGACAAGAGCAGCAACTGCTTTCATAGAATTCACAGCGCAGAAGGAGGCCATTCGGCCCATCGGGTCTGCACTGGCTCTTGGAAAAAGCACCCTACTTAAGCCCATGCCTCCACCCTATCCCCGTAACCCAGTAACCCCACCTAATTATTTTGGGCACTAAGGGCAATTTATCATGGCCAGTCCACCTAACCTGCACATCTTTGGACTGTGGGAGGAAACCGGAGCACCCGGAGGAAACCCACGGGGGGGATGCACGTTGGCAGGTCCAGAAGCTCTCACCTTCGTGAACGGCTAGAAAGCTTCCAGCCATTATTTGGATTATCCTGAGCAATTCCCAGGAGACTCAATACTGAGAAGCTGCATGAGATAGATCAGGTAGCTCAAAGGCAAAAACAGCACCAGTACGATGGGCTAAATGGCCTTTACCCTGTGTTAGAACATTCTTTTGAGCTTTGTGATACCCTTTTTTTGAACTGGCAATACTTCTGACGCTTCTTTATGGCTATTTTTCAGGAAGGCTGGTTCTGATCTGTGGCCTTCAGTTATTCCAGAAATTTGTCTTGTGATGTTTACATTTTTTAAAATCTTTTTTTTTTTAAATTCCTTTACATTTTTAAAGAGCACATCTGATTCCAATAAAACCTGAGACATGTAATTGTTTTTTCTTATTATGAGTTGATAAATGGTAATATATTCCAGAAATCGTAACTGTGGACCACAGGAAGGGAGACGGAAAGGGTGGGGCAGATAGTGCCATTTGGAATAGGAGTCAGTCCGTCAGTTGGGCAGCACGGTAGCATTGTGGATAGCACAATCACTTCACAGCTCTAGGGTCCCAGGTTCGATTCCAGCTTGGGTCACTGTCTGTGCGGAGTCTGCACATCCTCCCCGTGTGTGCGTAGGTTTCCTCCGGGTGCTCCGGTTTCCTCCCACAGTCCAAAGATGTGCAGGTTAGGTGGATTGGCCATGGTAAATTGCCCTTAGTGTCCAAAATTGCCCTTAGTGTTGGGTGGGGTTACTGGTTTGTGGGGATAGGGTGGAGGTGTTGACCTTGGGTGGGGTGCTCTTTGCAAGAGCCAGTGCAGACTCGATGGGCCGAATGGCCTCCTTCTGCACTGTAAATTCTGCTCCACCATTCATTTAATTTGCCAGCTCGATCTTTCTGAATCTAAGTATTTCAGTCAACGTCTGCGCTTAAAGGTTGAGAGTTCATCCTTACTCCAGGGCTTCAGCATGTTATCCAAGTCTTCACATTAATGCAGCAATGAAGGAGTATAGCATTGTCATCCTTGGGATTTTTGTCAGCCTGTGGGATGAGGATGTTGGGGGGGGGGGGGGGGGGGTTGGGGTGGGGGGGGGGCTCTTGGGTTGGGAGGGGGGGGGCTCACCCACTCCAATGTTAAAATTCACCCTCTTGAATGGCCTTGCTGTTCAGGTAGATGGAACTGACCCAAAGACTGGAAGCCTGAGTAGAAAGTTTACTTAGTAGAGAACAAAAATAAGAGAATAACATCACCCTCAGGCAGAGCAAATAAGCTGAAAGGTGAGAAGGGAGGTGGTCAATGCAGGACTGAGGGTATTGTACCTTAATGCGCGCAGTATATGGAACAAGGTAAATGAGCTTGTTGCGCACATTGAAATTGGGCGGTACGATGCTGTGGGCATCACTGTGAAGTGGTTGCAAAAGGATCAGGGCTGGGATCTAAATATAGAAGGATATGTGTCCTATCGAAAGGACAGGCAGATGGGCGAAGGGGGCAGTGTTGCATTCTTAGTAAGGAATGAAGTTAAATCGATAGCAAGGAGCGATACAGGATCAGAAGGCATAGAATCTCTGTGGGTAGAGTTGAGGAATCGCAAAGGTAAGAAGACTCTGATGGAAGTGGTAAGAAGACTCTGATGGAAGTGGTAAGAAGACTCTGATGGAAGTGGTAAGAAGACTCTGATGGAAGTGGTAAGAAGACTCTGATGGAAGTGGTAAGAAGACTCTGATGGAAGTGGTAAGAAGACTCTGATGGAAGTGGTAAGAAGACTCTGATGGAAGTGGTAAGAAGACTGATGGAAGTGGTAAGAAGACTCTGATGGAAGTTATGTACAGGCCCCCTAGCAGTAATCAGGATGTGGGGGGCAGAAAATAAATCAGGAGATAAAGAAAGCATGTAAAAATGGCTATATCACAATAATCATAGGGGAGTTCAACATGCAGGTGGACTAAGAAAATCAGGTTGGTAGTGGACCCCAAGAAAAGAAATTTGTGGAATGTTTAAGAGATTTTTTTTTGGAGAAGCTTGTGTTGAGCTCAGTAGGAACAGGCAATTCTGGATTTGGTGATGTGCAATGAGGCAGACTTGATTAGGGAACTTGAGGTGAAGGAACCCTTAGGGAGCAGTGACCACAATATGATAGAATTTACCAAGGCATCCATGGTTGACAAGAGAAGTTAAGGACGGCATAAAAGCAAAAGAGAAAGCATACAAATTGGCGAGGATGAGTGAGAGGCCAGGGGATTGGTAAGTCTTTAAAAGTGAGCAAGGGATAACTAAAGAAGCAATAAGGGGAGAGAAGATGAAATATGAGTGGAAGCGTGCTAATAATATAAAAGGTAAGAGAGAGGCAAAAATAGACATTGGACCACTGGAAAACGTGGCTGGAGAAGTAATAATAGGAAGCAAAGAAATGGCAGATGAACTGAATAATCACTTTGCATCAGTCTTCATGGTGGAAGACACCTATGGGATGCCAGAGCTCCAGGAGAATCGGGGGCAGAGGTGAGTGCAGTGGCCATCACTAAGGAGAAGGTTCTGGGGAAACTGAAGCGTCTGAAGATGGATAAGTCACTTGGATGGAATGGATTACATCTAAAAGAGATAGCTGAGGAGATAGTCGAGGCATTGGTGGTGATTTTTCAGGAATCACTGGAGGCAGGGAGGGTCACAGAGGACTGGAAAGTGGCTAATGTAACACTACTGTTTAAGAAGGGAGGGAGGTAAAGACCGAAAATTATAGGCCAGTTAGCCTGACTTTGGTCATTGGTAAGATTTTAGAGTCCTTTATAAAAATGAGATCATGGAGTACTTGGAAGTGCATAATAAAATAGGACTGAGTCAGCACAGCTTTGTCAAAGGGAGGTCATGTCTGACAAATCTGTTAGAGTTCTTTGAAGAGGTAACAAGGAAGTTAGAAAAAGGAGAACCAGTGGACGTAATTTATTTAGATTTCCAGAAGACCTTTGACAAGGTGCCGCATAGGAGACTGTTAAATAAGTTAAGAGCCCATGGTGTTAAGGGTACGATCCTGGCATGGATAGAGGATTGGCTGACTGGCAGAAGGCACAGAGTGAGGATGAAAGGATCTTTTTCAGGATGGCAGCCGGTGACTAGTGGTGTGCCTCAGGGGTCTGTGCTGGGACCACAACTTTTCACAATATACATTAATGATCTGGAAGAAGGAACTGAAGGCACTTGCTACGTTTGCAGATGATACAAAGATCTGTAGAGGGACAGGAAGTATTGAGCAAAGAAGGGGGCTGCAGAAGGATTTTGACAGGCTAGGGCAGTGGGCAATGAATTGGCAGATCAAATACAAAGTGGAAAAGTGTGAGGTTATGCACTTTGGAAGGAGGAATTTAGGGATAGACTATTTTCTAAATGGGGAAATGCTTAGGAAATCAGAAGCACAAAGGGACTTGGGAGCCCTTGTTCATGGTTCTCTTTAGGTTAACGTGCAGGTTCTGTCGGCCGTTAGGAAGGCAAATGCAATGTTAGCATTCATGTCAAGAGGGCTAGAATACAAGACCAGGGATGTAATTCAGAGGCTGTATAAGGCTCTGGTCAGACATCATTTTTAGTATTGTGAGCAGTTTTGGGTCCTGTATCTTAGGAAAGATGTGCTGGCCTTGGAAAGGGTCCAGAGGAGGTTCACAAGAATGATCCCTGGAATGAACAGCTTGTCGTATGAGGAACGGGTGAGGACTCTGGATCTGTACTCTTGGACTTTGGAAGGATGATTCTTATTGAAACTTTCAGGATACCACGAGGCCTGGATAGAGTGGACGTGGAGAGGATGTTTCCACTAGTAGGAAAAAGTAGAACCAGAGGACACAATCTCAGACTAAAGGGACAATCATTTAAAACCGAGTTGAGGAGGAATTTCTTCAGCCAGAGGGTGATGAATCTGTGTAACTCTTTGCTGCTGAAGGCTGTGGAGGCCAATTCACGGAGGGTCTTTAAGACAGAGATAGATAAATTCTTGATTAATAAGGGGATCAGGGGTTATGGGGAGAGGGCAGGAGAATGGGGATGAGAAAAATATCAGCCATGTTTGAATGGCGGAGCAGATTCGATGGGCCTCGTGGCCTAATTCTGCTCCTATGTCTTATAGTCTTATGGTCTTAGTACTTTGGCCAAAAACAGACTTAACGAGCTATTTCCTTATCTTGTATCTATGGACATTGCTGCGTGAAAATTGTCCTGCTGCCTTCTAAGTATGTTGAGAATCTCCTTCAAGCTGCTGCTGTTCTGCTACTATACCTACACTGGGAAGTACAGCACAATGGGAAACACAATCCGCTCTAAGGAAGTTCCCAGCCTAGTACTCCACATTCTTGGTTATGAAGCTTTTGGAGGTATGATAATGTGATTATATAAATCCAAATTCTTTCTTTGTGTAAAGTTATTTTTCTGGAGTAATTTTTTAACCAGCTTAGTTTTAACTGTCAGATTATGAACTGACCCGTTCAAGAGGGAACTGGATAGATATCCAGTGCCTGAGAAATAGTTCAACTTGCTGTCTGGGTGTAAAGCTGGTATTAAAGGTTGTGTGTCTATAATATTAAATCTGCCACCATGAAATAAATATTTAGCGGCTTCTTTAACTGGTGCTTGATCCACCATGCCAGTTTGTGCCAAGTTAAAAATCTACTATGTCGCATCTGGATTTAGCAAAGTCAGTTGACTTCACTGCGCCTTCATCCATTTGATCATGGTCTTCCCTCCCACACGACCTGGCAATTTTTGTTTGACAGCAACAGTAGAGAAAGAAGATTAATTTGCACGTGTGAATTGAACAGTGTGAGAGGCATAAGGGCTATTAAAGGCCTTAGGGATGGGTAGAGGCATAGGTTGGCAATGGGGAATGAAGGACACAGGGTGGTATAGGGGCTATGCTGGGTCATAGAGGTGGGTAGAGGCACATACATTGGTCCAGATTTGGACCGTAGAGGGTAGGAGAGGCCATGGGAGCAGTGGGTAGGGTGGGTTGGCATGAATGGACATTGGGTGTGTGTGTGTGTAGTGAGGGCTTGAGGGATGTTTTAAGAGCTTTTTTCATTGTTGAACTAAATGTTTTTAAAAGTGCTGGAACCCAGAGGCAGGTCTTGCTGCCAGCCCGTCTCCACAGGCGGCACAGTGGCACAGTGCTTAACATTGCTGCCTCACAGCTCCAGGGACCCAGGTTCAATTCCAGCTTTTGGGAAACTGTGTGGAGTTTGCACTTTCTCCCGTGTCTGTGTGGGCTTCCTCTGCATGCTTCAGGTCCTCCCACAGTCCAAAGTTCAATAAATCCTTATTCCACTACTGCAGCTTCCTCAAGTTACTAAAGAAATATAGCCACTGTTTTAATGAAATAAGCAGCCAATGTGCACACAGCAAGCTCTCTCAAGCAGTGACAAGAGAACTGATCAGATCATCTTATTTCTGATGTTCATTCAATGCTCTGTTGTTTGAGGGGTAGATGTTGGACAGGGCATCAGATCATGATTCTACAACCTAAGACTCCCAGTTCCGGCTGGGAGCTAGACTGGAGAAACGAGGCTACAGCAGGATTTCAGAATCAGAATTACCGCTTGTACTTCAACTGAGAGGCTGTGTGGGCAAATCAATCCAAGGCCTTGTAGGGAAGGAACTCCTTGGAGATCTTCATATCCTTGATATTGGAGGCCACAGGTATGAAAGGAGTTGCATTGATTTAAGTTTGGGGTGCTGCTTTCTTCTGTTTAGAGAACAATTGGGGAGTGAAATTTGTCTTCATTATTAAGAAGCTGCAAACTAGCTGGTGGAATTTCGATGTTTTTAAATTTGATGACTAACAATCAGACATTTTCCTGTTTCTCATTATAAGAAGTATTCTGCACCCCTCCCCTTCCCATCAGTGACGTGCTTGCATTCAGAAACTCAGTGTGGGGCTTTTTGTGGACCTGTGTTCTGGGAGAATTTGGACATAAGCCCATGACCCACCTTTCTGTATATCAGCCAAGCCAGCTTTCTTCCTTCCTCTCCGAAGGCACTGGCTCATGCTGATACTGTTAGCTCATTCAGTAGCTTTTCTTCGTGTGGGAGTGCAGACGGTGAGGGTCAACAGGCTATTTGCTAATGGAAGGCATCGCAGCCAACCCAACCCTGTCTTTTATTAGGTGTCCACACCTACTAGCTGGGAATGTTGGATCAGAAACAGCAAGCCAGGCTGATTTTTTTTTTCCCCTCCCTTCTCCAGTCTGAGAGACTGGAGCCATTTACAGAAGCTTGCCTGTGCCTCTCAATCATTTCAGCATGAGCTTCAGTGCCGAGGACCCAGATTTGATCCCAACCCTGGGTTACTGTCCATGTGGAGTTTGCACTTTCTCCCCATGTCTGCGTGGGTCACACACCCACTACCCAAAGATATGCAGAGTAGGTGAATTGGCCACGCTAATTGTGGAAAAGAAATGAATTGGGTACTTTAAATTTTAAAAAAATCAACAAGATTTTGAATCAGCAAGGGATTGAACCTCTTGCCTTCCTGGCTTCATGGTTTTGTTATCTCCCTCCTGGCTGGCCTCCCATCTTCTACCCTATATAAACATTCCACCAAATTCTCAATTTTAAAATCCTTGTGCTATGTTTAAATCGGTTTCCTCCCTATCCCTGTAATCTCCTCTGGCCCTGCAGCTCTTCAGGGATTCTGGCCGGGATTCTCCGAGCCTCCACGCCTCACAGGCGCTCGGCGCGGGGGTAGAGAATGGGACGTCGGACCCGCCATCAGCTCCGATGACTTTCCATGATTCTCCGGGGACCGGAGAATCTCCGCCAGTCGCATGCGCGGTTGACACGGCGCCGGTCGGGGGCCATTGAAAGGGGCCCCCACGCCGATTCTCCGCCGACAACTGAGCAAGCTCCCCCGGCGTGGTTCACTCATGGTTCCACGCGGCGGGAGCTCGGAGTGGCGGCTGCGGACTCGGTCCGTGGACGCTCTGATTGGGGGGGGGGGATCCGTAACCGAGGGGGCCTCCAGGATTGCCAGGCGCTGTGTGGGTCAGCCATGTTCCATTGGGCCGCCACCACAGGCGGTCGTCGCGCGCATGCGCAGACCCGCGGCCGGAAGTGCAAGGCTCCATATTGACAGCCCGAGCTGTGAGGACTACTCCAGGTCCTACTAGCCTCCTTCAAAATGGAGAATCACTCTGGACTTTATCCAGGAAAGTCCAGAGTGATTCGTGTCCATTTTCTCACGGGCGTGGGGACATAGCCCCATTATTAGAGAATTCCACCCTCTGTTCTTCAGATTCTGGCCTGTCTCACTTGTGCAAGTCTCACTTCCTTTACCCCATCATTGACTTGCTGTAAGCTCTGGAATTCGCTACCCAAATCACTTTGCATCTTCAGTTCATTTAAGACGTTCCTTAAAACCTATCTCATTCAGCTTCTGCTTCTTTGGCTTGGTTCATTTTATGGCTGATAATGCTCATTGAAAGATTTTTATTCCTTTAAGGCAATATACAAATGCAAGTTTAGTTAAATTGCTCAATACCACACTTGAGTTCAGAAGGCCTGCCATTCTTTTATGTCATGTAAGTCTTACTTCACATATGGGGGTAATGTCCTCACGTTCTTGGTCAGGTCAGTGGTGGACATTGTTCTTGAATGCAGCAAGATGTGCTTTTTCTTATAGGTCAAAGCCCCAATTCTGAACCACAAGACTATAATCTAAACCAATAGATTACCGAGCGAGGGCTGCAGACAGTGTCGGAGCTGATGTTGTTTGGTTGAGATGTGAGGCCCTGACTATGTAAAACACCTTGCATTATCTGAACAGCAGAAAAGTGCTGGTATCTTGGCCAATGTTGTTCCTCACAGTCTGTGTTGGAAAGTGTTCCAAAGTATCCTGAGGTTTTGAAAGGTTCTGTACAAAGTGGTTCTTTCCTTCTTTCTCTTTCTTTTTTTTTCTCCTCTCCTTTATCTTTCTCTTTCTATTCCTTCTCATTCATTTCTTCCAGCGCTTTATCTGATTATTCATCACATTGCCATTTGTGGTACCATTCTATTGTTCCTTAATGTGGCCACTGGGGCTACACGTCAGAGCAGTGAAACACTTTGGCAAGTCCTAAGGTTGTGAAAGGTGCTATATAAATGCAACTTGTTCAGTTCCAACGTGACCAAGGGGAAGACTTTCATCTATTATGTTGCTGCTAGTCCTGTCACACTGCACAATTCAGTTCAGCCAGTGGTTTAATAGGAAAGGCAGCACTGAACGATTTTGAAGCAAAGTTCCACATGTTACATTGGGCTTGAGACCATTAATTATTCAGACATTCAACATCTGCTGAGAGGAAAACATTCCAGACCTGTGTTACTCGTTGTAAAGTCACGATCTAAACATGCCAACATGCAAATCGTCCATTGTATACACCCATCATCCAGACCTGTGCAATCTTGCTCAAGACATTAGTCTTGGTTAACAGACTAATAAATCGTGGTGTCCCCGTTAGTTGTCTGCACAAAGCAGCCCAGGACACCACGTAGTTCAAATAACCCTTTGTGTGCTCATTTTATTCACTTCAAATGGCACATTTTTAAAAACCGTGTACTTGTATAACACTTTCCATCATCTCTGGACAACTCAAACTACTTCACAGGCAAAAAGATACTTTATTGATGCATCACCATTTTAATGGAGGAAATTAGACATTTTGCAAACTACAATTAAATAAATGAGCAGTTAATCGGTTATAGTGTTAACCATTAAGGGGGGAGCTTTGACCAGGACAGTGGATTGTGAGTATTATACTCTCTGATATTGACCATTTACTGCAAGGATTGATGGGCACAAAACTAGGGCAGGATGCCATGTGATTAAACCTCCAAGCTTTGCATTCCCACCCATGTCCAGTGTGAGCCCCTATTATAGAGTCATAGATGTTTACAGCATGGACACAGGCCCTTCGGCCCAGCTTGTCTATGCCACCCTGTTTCTACCACTAAGCTAGTCTCACTTGCCCATTTGGTAATATCCCTCTATACCCACCCTGCCCATGTAACTGTCTAACTACCTTTTAAATGACAAAATGGTACCCGCCTCTGCCTCTGGCAGCCCGTTCCAAATGCTCACCATCCTCTGTGAGGAAATGTCCCCTCTGGTCTCCTTTGTATCTCTCACGTTAACCCTATGCCCTCTAGTTCTAGAATCTTCTACCTTTGGGAAAATATATTTGCCTTATCTATGCTCCTCATTATTTTATAGACCTCTGTAACCTAAGTCTCCTATGCTCCAAGAAAAAACGTTCCAGCCTCTCCTTATAACTCAGACCATCAAATCCTGGTAGCATCCTCGTAAATCTCTTCTGCACTCTTTCTAGTTTAACAGTATCCTTCCTATAATAGGGTGACCAGAACTGAACACAGTATTCCATGTGTGGTCTTGCCAATGTCTTGTACAACTTCAGTAAGACATCCCAACTCCTGCATTCAATGGGCGCGATTCTCCAAGGTGCGGAGAATCGGCGGCATTTGCGCGTCGGCGTGTTTGACGCGGGGCCGCCGATTCTCCAGCCCGGGTGGGCTGAGTGGCCGCACGGATATGGCAGAGTCCCGCCAGCTCCGTTCACTCCTGGTCGCTGCCGGCGGGAACTCTGTGCGAAGTGTCGGGGGGGTAGCCTGTGGGGTGGGGAAAAGGGCTCCTTCACCGGGGGTGGGGGCCTCCGATGGGGTCTGGCCCGCGATCGGGGTGCACCGATCGGAAGGCCGGCCTCTCCTCTCCCCCCCCCCCCCGCCCCGGGCCTACTTTATTGCGCGGCCGGCCCCTGAATCCCGACGCCATGTTGAGTTGGGCCGGCGCGCTGAAGAAATCCCCCTCGCATGCGCAGGTTGAGCTGAAGAAATCCCCCTCACAACTGCCCATGAGCGGATTGGCGCAGCTCCCATTTGGCGCCGGGAAGGGAGGTTGGAGCGGCGTGAACCGCTCCAGTGCCGTTCTGGCCCCATGTGGGGGACAGAATCGGTTGTCCCCGTGCCCCTTTCGCGGCGTCGTGAAACGCGACGGCGTTCACGAGGGCGCGAAAACATAGGGGCCGATTCTCCAATATGGAGCTTGCGCATGAACGCCGTCGCATTTTACGAAGGCGCAAACCGGGCCCGGTTACGACCAATGGCCCAGCACAGCGCTGGAGTGGTTCTTGCCGCTCCAGCCTCCTTTCCCGGCGCCAAATGGGCGCCACGCCAACCCGTGCATGCGCAGTTGGGCCGCGCCAACCTGCGCATGCGGGGGGACTTCTTTAGCGCAGCAGCCCCCATAGTCTCCATTTTGGAGAATCGCCCCCAGTATTCTGACCAATAAAACCCAGCATGCCGAATGCCTTCTTCACCACCCGGTCTACCGGCGACTCCACCTTCAAGGAGTTATGAACCTGTACCCCTAGATCTCTTTGTTCTTTAACTCTCCCCAACTCAGCTGGTTTAGCTCACTAGGGGCTGGTTTAGCTCACTCAGCTAAATCGCTGGCTTTTCAAGCAGGCCAGCAGCAGGGTTCGATTCCCGTACCAGCCTCCCCGGACAGGCGCCGGAATGTGGCGACTAGGGGCTTTTCACAGTAACTTAATTGAAGCCTACTCGTGACAATAAGCGATTTTCATTTCATTTCATTTCCCTACCATTAACTGAGTAGGTCCTGCCCTGATTTGATCTACTAAAATGCATCACCTCACATTTATCCAAATTAAATTCCAACTGCCATTCATCGGCCCCACTGGCCAAATTGGTCAAGATCATGTGGCAACCTTATATAACCTTGTGCACTATCCACTATGCCACCAATCTTGGTGTCATCTGCAAACTTATTAATCATGCCTCCTACATTCTCATCCAAATCATATAATATATAACAAATAACAGTGGACCTAGTGCCGATCCCTGAGGCACACAGCTGGTCACAGGCCTCCAGTTTGAAAAACAACCCTCCACAACCACCCTTTGGCTTCGGCTGCCAAGCCAATTTTGTACCCAATTGGCTACCTCACCCTGGATTCCGTGAGATTTAACCTTTTGCAACAACCTACCATGCGGTATCTTGTCAAAGACCTTGCTAAAGTCCATGGAGACAATGTCGACCGCACTGCCTTCATCGACCTTCTTGGTTACCCCTTAAAAACACTCAATCAAATTCGTGAGACATGACTTTCCCCTTACAGAGCCATGCTGACTTTCCCTAATTAGCTCTTGCCTGTCTAAATGCTCTTCTTGTTCCTCTGATAGTTTGCTTGGTACTGAGCCCCATTGACCAGGAGGGTTGAGTTTGATCCTCAGTTGGTGGTGAGTCAGCTGATCTCAGTAGGGGAAGACTTACAGTTGGCCTCAGAGCCTTTGGGTCAGGGAGTAAAAAGAAATTCCAGGTTTACCATTCCCGTTCTCTATCCGAAGTGGGATTTGAATGTTGTTCTCTGGGTAATCTATCTAGGCCACTGGTAAACATTCCAACATTATTAGGCATCCTCCAGGAGAAACAGGGAGAATGTTTGGAGAGCAATAAATGACAGCAGTGTGAGAAATATTTGCTTTTGTATTAAATAATCAGTTAAACATTGCATTGAGTTCAATTAGAAGTTACAAGTTCAGAGAATGTCTTGATATGGCACATTCTGACACTGACGGTGCCTCTAACCTCTCTTGAACCATGTCTTGAACACTCTCTCGGCTTTGATTGAGTGTTACATTCATGTGTAGCTGGCTAATTCTTAAGTTTACTTATTCCACTGTTGAGTCATTAAGCTACATCTGAATATTTGGTTTCACAGACCGTTAATATTAAAAAAAATGTCTTGTTAACTTCAGACTGGGCGTAGAGGTGGTTGGAACACTGGTCTCTCGCCTCTGGGAGCAGTGTTGAAATCCAGCCCAGAAAGGAGGGAATGAATGTCGTTCTAGCTCACGCTTTCAGACAGTTGTAAGGGTCCTAAATGAGAAAATTGGTTTGGGCAGCAATTATCTCAGTTATTAAATAGACTTGGGTCCGTAACGAGAGCAGTTTTCCCAACTTCTGTTAATGGCACTTACCAGAATTTGGCAAAGTGTAAGGATCTCACTGAAAACTGGCATAGAAATCTCAAGTTCCAGTTTTTCTCTCCAGATCGTGAGCCACTTTGTCAGAAATAAGTGGGTGGGCATGGTTTACGTCGTCACTCTGGTGGGGCGAGGATTCTCCAGCTCCACACAGATCAGGACGCCTTCTTTAAAGGGTGCCCCCGACCAGTGCTGCAACCCCCTCCCCCCACCCCTAACATTCATTGCTCACATCCCCTGCCCCCCCAGGCCACATACATGCAATCCAACACCCCATGATTAGGATGCCAACCTGCCCATTCCGACCTGTGCCAGGGCATTTCCGGGGCATATTCCACTACCTCTTTCCCCCCCTTCCCACCCCCAGGTGGAAGAATAAGCACTGATCCCTGCGTCCCCACAGATTCTAGCCTGGCCCAACTTGTTGTGAAGGGTTTGATGATCTGGCGAGGGAGCGTCATGTAGCAGAGGGAGGTGGGGTCTGGGGGTGGGCAATAATGACATTTAAATTAAGTCAAAGTTATTCAAATCAGGTTTACATGCTTGGGCGTAAATCTCATACTGCCACCGGTGAGGGTCTGGGAAAATCGGGAAACACTGATCTTGCTGGCGAAAATCATGTTTCCCGATTCTCGCAAGACTTTCCGCCCGCGTCGCCGATACCACAGGGGGTGAGGGTAGACCCAAGATTGCGCCCACTGTCTGCTATTTGCTGCACTTGGAAGTATAAATGAATTGATTTATTTGTTCTGGGAGAAGGACTGACCCACATTCTTTTTTCACTGCTGCTACTAGGGGTTGTGGTAGTATTGTGGTTACGTCGTTGGCCAGCAATCCAACGGCCTAGAATAATTATCCGGAGAACAACATTCAAATCCCACCATGCTCGTTTAAGAATTGAGTTCCATTTTAAAATAAATGGAACTATTTATAAAAAATAAATAAAATTGGTATCTTAAAAGATGACCAAGAAGTTATCAGGTTGCTGTAAAACTTCAACTGGTTGACTAACGCTCATTTGGGAAGGAAAGCAAAATCTACATGACTGTTGGGGACTACAACAGTTCTAAAAAAGGCCCGACCGTATTTTTTCAGGGTAACAAGGAATGAGCAATGCACGACAGCCTTGTCGGTGATGCCCACTTTCTGGGAATTCACTAAAAGAAAGACTTGTGTTAGCTTACATTAACATTGTTACAACGGTGGAATAAGTAAACGTTGTTATAACGTTGTTACGTTGTTAACCTGTGCACGCTCAGAATACCTGTATCATATTGCAAAATACAGTCAGGTCATAAGACCATAAGAGGTAGGAGGAAGAGTAAGCATTCACTCCATCGCGTTCGCTCCACCATTCAATAATTTATGGTTGATCTGATTTTATACACACATATATTTTAAAAAATAAATTTACAGTACCCAATTGTATATTTTTTCAATGAAGGGGCAATTTAGCATGTCCAATCCACCTACCCTGCACATCTTTTTGAGTCGTGGAGCTGAAACCCACGCAAACATAGGAAGAACGTGCAAACTCCACGTGGACTGTGACCTGGGGCCGGGATCGAAGCCGGGTTCACAGCGCCGTAGGGAGCAGTGCTGACCAGGTTGATCTGATTAGAACCTTAACTCCACTTTTCTCTCAGCCTCCCCAGAACCGTCGTCTCCCTTATGGAACAAACATCTATCTAACTCAGCCTTGCATCCAATCAAACCCAGCCTTCACTTGTGTCTGGGGCCTGTAATTACAAAGGCTACTACTCTGAGACAGGAAGTTCCTCCTTTTCTCTGCATGAGTGGCAGACCCCTTATTTTATCACTGTGCCCCTTAGTTGCGGACTGCCCCACAAAACTAAATAGCCTCTTGGCATCTGCCCTGTCAAGTCCCCTCGGAATCTTACACATTTCAATAAATTCACCTCTCATTCTTAACTCCAATGTCAATAGGCTCAATCTTCTCGACCTTTCATCATAACCATTCCTTTTTCACAGTAACTTCATTGTAGTGTTAATGTGAGCCTACTTGTGACACTAATGAAGATTATTATTATCATCCCGGAAATCTGCCAGTGAACCTTCTCTGAAATGTTTCTAATGCAAATGTATCCCTCCTTACGTAAGGACGACTAGCTCAGTGTCAGACGTCCTGCCCGATTTTGTACTGGAAATCTGGGTTAATCTGCCTAAACCCATTTTTAACTTGGTGTTAATCTTGCTGAGAGAAGGCGATGTTGGAAATGGGAAAAGTGTCACAGCCGTGCAGTAATGGGTGTTCTTCTGAGTTTGGGTCTGAGACCAGTAAGGGAAACTGTACTCTGGATGTGATTTTCCTAGGCCCCAACTTAGGACTGCTTGACACTTGCTTATTTTGACTTGATAGAGGTGTACATGGTGATGAGAGGCATGGATAGAGTGGATAGCCAGAGACTTTTCCTCAGGGCGGAAATGGCTGTCACGAGGGGACATCATTTTAAGATGATTGGAGGAAGGTATAGGGGAAATATCAGAGTGTTGGGTGCATGGGATGCACTGCCAGCGGAGGTGGTGGAGTCAGAGTCATTAGGGACATTTAAGCGACTCTTGGGCAGGCACATAGACAGCAGTAAATTGAAGGGGTGTAGGTCAGGTTCTCAGATTAGGATAACTGGTCGGCACAACATCGTGGGCCGAAGGGCCTATACTGTGCTGTAGTGTTCTATGTTCTAAAAAGACGGCATCTCAGATCTTGCAATACTGAAGAGTCAGCCGAGAGTTTGTGCTCTGTCTCTGGAGTGGGACTTGAATCCATGACCGTCTGACATAGAGGCAAATGCCTCACCCAGTCTACAGAGCAGTCACATTTTTGTGAATCCCACCTCCAGTATCTCAATTATCCACCACCGCAGAAAGTGATGAGCCAGTTCACACGGCCCATCTATCCCCACCGACTGGGCAAGGTGGCTTCTGCCAGCCTCTTCTCTACTCACTGCTTTAAGGGAAAATGATAATTGGGCAGGTGCGTATAATCAGGAAGCGAAATGCAATATTGGAGTAGCAAGCTGGAATTCTCAGCTTCCTTCTCATCCAAATTCTTACTTCACTTTTACTTGTTTTGTTTCCCTCTCTTTACCTTATTTTTCCCCTTCTCCTCATTTTTCCATTCATCCCAGGCCTTGCTTTTCTTCTGTGTGTCTTCCTTCCTCATTTAAACTGCCTGTACCTATTCGATGTTTACACAAACAGCAATGAGAAAAATGTCCAGATATCTGTTTTTGATGTTGATTGAGGGTTAAAAATTGGCCAGGATGCCAATTTTTCCATTTGGCTTTGTGTGCTTCTCACTTCTGTATTATGTGTCAATATCTTTCCATCTCACTCCATCAGGAAAATTTTCCAGTCACAGGCGGAACAGAAAATTTGATGGACCATTTAAAATCTGTTGACCTCGGGCGGGAATTTCCTGTCTGAGGGAGGGAGGAACTGGAAATTCCCACCCATGTATTCTCTTCTTCCTTCTCCCTCTGTTTCCAGTTCTTCGTCTGTTTCTCTTCATTGTTTTCTCTCTCTCTCTATTTCTCTTTTCCCACCTCTCTTTCTCTTTCCCATCTCTATTTCTCTATCCCTCTTTCCATTTGACTGCAACTCCTCTTCTTTCTAATTCTCTTTTCCTCTCCATCTATCTCCCTTTCTCCATCTTTGTATTTTGCTCTACCTCTCATCAGTCCATATCCATTTTTGTCCTATCCCTCTGTTTGCTTCTCACACATATTTAGTCTTAAGTGCATGTGGAAAGGCAAAAAACAATAGTTTGCAGCACAGATGTTCTGGTTTGAATGCCCATAAGTACTTCAATTAGTTCTAACTCATTGTGAATAAGGGGTTTGTCTGGAGTGAGGATGAGGTAATTAAGAAGAACCTCTTCAACTTTTTTTGTGCTGAGGTTGAACTCCAGCTCTCAAAGAGCCATTTATGAAAAAAACGAATGTCTTTTCTCCTCCCAAGTACACTCTCGTTCTGCTCTTTCCCTGAGAAAAAGCCAGCTGCAAAGAAGCACTAATCCCAATGCAAGTGTGAAAGTAATTTCTAATTCAGGATTTATGTTAATGACAGTCTGAGGTGTAAATACACTCCGGTTCAGGCTGTGACTTTTCGAGCTTCACAGACCCCGTGATAGCTTAACACACTGGTCATTTATTCTCCTTTCCTATTGATTTTTGGTACCTCCAATTTTCTCCCTTCGCCAAAGCATGTTAGCTTTCTGCAGAATAGATCCACAATCATTGTGCATCGTGCATTATTTCTCCCAAGTATCTATGCTGCACATGCAACCCTAAGCAGAACAAACTGTCAATGCTTGGCATTTGTGGAGCTTCACTGAATAGCACAATATTGCTTTTAAACCAATAGCTACACTTGTATACTCAACTTCGTGTTAAGGCCTCTGGTCATTGGTTAGGAGCAGACAGTCCAACTATTTCAAGCGTCTACTGCATTTACTTGTAGAATTACTGCAACTACCAAGATGAGAATAATTAACTCCGAGCTCTCCCCACATCAGGCTCCAAACTGGCACCTGCTTTGTCTAAATGGCCTGGACATTTTATGTCCCGCTAGGTGTGCAGGCATCAATCTCTGAAGTCCACCTGCCATATTTAAATGCATAATTAAAGGTAGATTTGACTTCAAGTCTATTGAGCTGAATTATATGCTGCCCACCATACTGTGATTGGTGGGCAAAGGGAGGCAGGAATGGGTAAGCTGTTTTGTAAGGCTTACATGAATAAAGGGCATGAAGAAAGGGAGGCATCTCATTTGGAGGGTGCCCTAGTGGGCATCAGGGTCACTGCCACCAAGATGTCACTGCTCCCACATTTTAGACCACCTGAGCTACAAAACTCATGATCTGTCCCTGCCCTAAAACCCCAGGACTTGCCTTTCTGGGGCAGCAGCAATGATCTCAGAGCCCTATGGCTCTGAGAAGAATTATTTTATTCTAAGCTATGTTCCCCTCTCCTTTCTTTATTACTCCATTTCAGAAATATTACAGCTGGAGCTGAAACTCTTTCTATTTCAGACAACCTCAGAGGACCACCCACTATGACAACAGTGTGATATTTTACATGCCCCCTAATCCCAGTTTCCTGTCCATACCATCTTGTTGCCTTTTCCGGTTCTATTTTTCCATTTAGTTTTTCCTGAGATGTTGATGTCACTTGCAAGGCTGGCATTTATTGCCCATCCACAATTGCCCTCGAACTGTGTGGTTTGCTAGGCCATTTCAAAGGGCAGCCAAGAGTCAACCCCATAGCTGAGGGTCTGGAGTCATATATAGGCCAGACAGGGAAAGGATAGCAGATTACCTCATTAGTGGACTAATTGGGTTCTTACAGCAATTGATAATTTTATGGAATCATTACGGAGACTAGTTTTATATTACAATTTGTTCATGAATTTTAAATTCCACCAGTCGCAGGGAACGCATGTTCCCAGAGTCTGGGTCTTTGAATTACTAGTCCAGCAACCATACCACTATACCATTGTTTCCCCATGTTAGACTACAGCCTGGATTTTCATCAAGGCCACATGACCTGGAAGCCTTTCAGAATGATGGGCAGGTCTCAATTCCGAGATTTCCGACCCCATTCCCAGGCTATCTGATTTTTAGGAATGCTTTTAAAGGGTGCAGATGGGTTCCTGTCCAAGGTTTGCATTCAATGCTCCCAAACTGGTCAGCTCCATTGAGGAAATTGGAACGTCCTACTCCTCTCTAATTTTCATGGAATTGGGCCACAGCACTTCAGGAATCATGAACCGTAGGAAAGTAAGTTCATGACACTTTTTATAAGATATAGGAGCAGAATTAGGCCTTTTGGTCCATCGAGTCTGCTCCGCCATTTGAACTTGACTGATATGTTTCTCATTCTCCTGCCTTCGTCCTATAACCGCTGACCTCAATATTAAGCAATCCCCTTATTAATCAAGAACACCAGATTTGTGCTTGAGTTGCTGTTGCCTACAGGGCTACAGACCAAGAGCTGGATGGTGAAATCAGACAGAATAGTTCTCTCTTGGAACATCAGAATGAGGAGCAATTTAGCCTCTCGAGCCTGCTCCACCGTTCAATACGATTATGGCTTTCATGTACATTGATTCTACAGTGTGTATAGTGTGTGAATGAACCCTAGAATGACAGCAGGATGTGTTTGAAAAAAAGCTTTAAAAGTAATTAATGCATAACTTTCTACTATGTTCAAAAAGTAATTCCAATGAAGGTGATAAGTGTCCATCATCCAGACCCTTAAACGTATAATCAGCAAAAACCACGAGCCCTTGAAACCATTTAACCCTGTGTAAATATATTTGGCAAAATTGATGGCAGCGGTCAGAGAGACAGAACTATTAATAAAGCAAAGTTATTTCTGGGGCGAAGCTGTTTTAATAGGACTAATGGATGTCTGAATTCTCAGCCAAACCTTATTATGTATACTCAGCTGGAGCCCAGACATCCATTAAGTTTGTTGAAACAGCTGCCCAAAAAAGAAAACATTGTTTCATTGGCAGCGCAGTCCCTCGGATTTCAATTTTACACAAGGTTAAGTGGTTTCAAAGGATTGGGTTTTTGTTGATATTTTAAAGGGTTTGCATGATTAACACTTAACTTAGCAGAAAGTTATGAATAAATTACTTAGAGCTTTTCTTTGAAATACCGCACTGTCACTATATGATTAATTGGTTCGATATAGTATATGGTGGGGCAATAGAAGTTCCAAAGCTTCCATAGGAGTATGAGGGACCATGGGGAGTGGATGAGCCATTGCTTGGCATAGGAGGTTGGTTTGGGGCATGAGCAGTGTGTGTGGGGCGAGAGTATATGAGGGCTGGAAGGCTGCCGTTTTTATTTTGACTGGGACAAAGTCCCACAGCACTGAGGCAGGCCTTTTGAACAGCATTCAGCAGCTCCTGCAGCTGCCCGGTAACTTTTTCCCAGGTCGACAGGCCTGACTATAGATTTCAACTGCCCGCCATTACCGCAATTAAGTTACTGCCAATATGGCCATTTTCTCCTGAGGCGGGCGGGCTGATCTGGAAATTTTCCTGACTCAAAGTTGAAAACTCAGATCTGCGTCGTTACTACATTGAACAACAGCTTTATGCTGGGGATCGATGCATGTACACTGTGAAGTGGATTAAACTTGCTTCATCCGTTGCACATGGGCCCCAAATAGCCAGAAGTTTAAGCAGCCTTTTATTCCATTTGTCTGCACTGGGTTTGAAGCCAGATATTAAAGATGAAAGGTTGTCATCTGTAGCTTTTGAAAGCTGTGGAATAGAAATATGGAAGAGGAAAATGGTGTGGAGTTTCAAAGAATTCTGTATTGGTTTCTCAATGAATATGATGTAAAAGTGATGAATTACAGAGAAAATAGAAGCAGCAATAGGCCATTTGGCCTTCAAGCCATTCATTACGATCATGGCTAATCACCCAACTCAATATCCTGATCCTGCCTTTCTCCCATGACCAGTGATCCCATTTGCCTCGAGAGCTATAACGAACTCCTTCTTGAAAAGTGTTTTAGCCTCAACTGCTTCCTGTGGTAGCACGGATCCCTCTCTCTGGGTGAAGAAATTACTTCTCATCTCAGTCCTAAATAGTTTACCTGCTGTCCTTAGACTATGACCCCCTGGTTCTGGATACCCCCACCATTGGGAACATCCTTCCTGCATCTACCCTGTCTAGTCCAGTTAGAATTTTATAGGTTTCTATAGACTCCCCCCTCATCCTTCTGAACTCCAGCAAATATAATCCGAACCGACTCAACCTCTCCTCATACGTCAGTTCTGCCATCCCAGGAATCAATCTGATAAACCTTCTCTGCACTCCCTCTATAGCAAAACCATCCTTCCTGGAATAAGGAGACCAAAAATGCACACAACATTCCAGGTGTAGCCCAGCAAGCCACTCCGTCAAGGAAACTGGGAATGGCTAGTCTTGCCAGCGACACCCACATTGCCAGAGTTAATTTTGAAAAACCGGAATGTGTTCACGAGTGTTATTTCCCTTTGATACTCCTGTCAAAGTCAATCCCTGATTTAATGAAATGAAAATCGCTTATTGTCACGAGTAGGCTTCAAATGACGTTACTGTGAAAAGCCCCTAGTCGCCACATTCCGGCGCCTATTTGGGGAGGCTGTTACGAGAATCGAAACGTGCTGCTGGCTTGCCTTGGTCTGCTTTCAAAGCCAGCGATTTAGCCCAGTGAGCTAAACAGCCCCTTTTTTAAAAAAATTTAAATTTAAAAGATTCTTTTTTAAAAATTCCAATTAAGGGGCAATTTAGCATGGCCAATCCACTTACCCTGCACACCTTTGGGTTGTGAAGGTGAGACCCACGCAGACACTGGGAAAATGTGCAAACTCCTCACAGACAGTGACCCGGGTCTGGGACCGAATCCGGCTCCTTGGTGCCGTGAAGCAGTAATGCTAACCAATGCGCCATCGTGCCGCCCACATCAAAACCTGATTGAAGGCTACTCAATCCATCAATAAAACACCAGTGTTTTCGCAGCTTAATGCTATCCAATAGAATAACAGGGATAATACTCTGTCTGCAGTAGTTCCACAATTGGATTTCCATCCAACTGTCAATGAGGCAATGCCAAATGACAGCCCAGTGCTGCCAGGGAGGGAGAGAAGCGATGACTGAAAAGAGTTCCATTCATACAGTAAACTTCTGTTGACTCGTTTACAGTGGTATTGGTGGAGGCCTGGCAGCATATTTGGCACAACTGGTACATATGTGTCATCTTGGCTCAGTTGAAAGCACTCCCCTGTCAGGTCCAGAAGGTCATAGATTCAATCCCCACACAAAGAGTTTGAGCTCACAATCTAAGCTCGCACTGCAGTACTGTATTGAGGGAGCACAGCAATATTGCAAGCTGAAGGATGCTGGGAAAAATGTTAAATCAGGGTCCAGCTGGTCTATTCCACTGGACCAAGTGAATCTTAAGAAACCATGGATTTGACATTGGGAAGCGGGAAGGCCGCTGAAAGAACCCACCCGACCCCACCACCTTTGCCTCTGACCCTTCTCACCCCACCATCCCTCTCTCAGTAACCCCCTCTTATGACCCCCAACCTGCCCCCCCCTTCCCCCCACCCCCTCACTTTTGGCCTTGCTGCTCCTCGTGTCTGATCCTGTGTCTCCTGTGGGTGCATTTCTGCTTCCAGTGATCCCTGCAACAGAGTAGCAGCCGCCCTCTGACTGACAGACACTACACAGTTGGCGGGATTTCTTTCCCCCATCAGCGTCTTCAATCCTGGGGGCGGCCTGATTGTCGTCAGTTAAGTGCCTGATAGACACTTCATTCTGTTAGGCCTCCTCCATGTAATTAATGAGGGTTGTCTACAGGTCCCCCAGCTGATTCCCTCAGGCATATAATATCCACTGAGTTCAAATCCAGTCATAAAGCACTGTCTATATTTAGGAACGGGCAAGCACAAAGGGAAGTGGACAGACTAAGAATGGCATGTGGAGTTCAGTGTGGTGAGGTTGTACACTTTGGATCTGAGCAAAACAAATTGGAATTTCTTAATGGTGAGAGACTAGGTTCTGTGGGTACCTATGTACGCAAACCACTGAAACCTAGTGTGCAGGTATAAAAATCAGTCACAAAGCTAATGAAATGTTGACCATTAACTCTGGGGCTTTGAATTCAAGGCCTTGGAGGGGGATACAAGGTAGATTCACCAGAATGGTACCAGAGCTTAGTGCTAAATTATGAGGTCAAACTGCATAAATATTGCTCATATTCTTATGAAGGTTGAGGGGTAATTTAATATTTGTTTTCAATTCATCCACGGGATCTGGGTGTCACTGGCTTGGCCAGCATTTGTTGCTCATCCCTAATTGCCCTTGAACTGAGGCCGTTCCAGAGGGTACAAGAGTCAACCACATTGCTGCGGATCTGGACCAGGGAAGGTGAATAGATTTCCTTTCCAAAAATACATTAATGAATGATAGTTTCCTGGTTTATCAGAGATTTTTAATTCCACGTTTTTATTGAATTCCAATTTCACCATCTGCCTTGTTGGGATTCGAACCAGGGTGTTCCAGAGTGTTCACCTGGGTCCTGGGTTACTAGTCCAGTGATAGTACCAGTAAACAACCACCGCCTGCCCTATATTTCAAATGGGAAACTTATTGAACAGATTGGATACGGAGAAATGATGGCAAGAAAATCAGGCTGATTTCTGATCGCCCAAAGGATAAACGATGGATAAAATGAATGGGAATATCCCTTTTGGTTAATTAAGTCTTCTAAATGTCAGTTCAACACCTTAAATCATTGTGCCAAATACTATTCCCCTGTTTTTCAGACAGACTTTTCCACTGGATGATATCATGGGGTTAACAGATAATGCACAGAGCATGGCAGAGAGTCAACTCATGACATCATCAGTGGAGCAGTCCATTGGGAGCATGGGGGTAGAGAGGAAATAATGTAAATTTGACAGCAAATAAAGCTGTGAATGTTCAAACGCCACATTAACCCTTTCAATATCACAAACTGATGTAAATTGAAAGGATTTGGAAGGAAAATTGCTGTTGATTTGTGTCAGTTTTCATTTTCTATTCATGAGGGTGTCTCGTATTTGATCTCCAAAAGAAGGTTTGATTACATTTAATTCAAAATGCTTCTGCATTGAAATTGTACAATTCTGCACGGAAACAAGAACCTCACACACTTGTGTCAAATTTCTCCGGCTGTAGTCTGGCAGCCGTAACGACTTCACTTCCAACAGTTTAATTTTCTTATCTGTTCTCCGAGTGTGGGTGATGCTTGCAGGGCTGCATTCATTGCCCACATGCCATTTATTTTGACAAAGGAGGTAGTGAGCCTCCCCCAACTAACTGGAGTAATGTGTGGTCTTAACTATCCACTCTCTCCACCACTGGAGCTCTGTCGCTGCACTGCAGCAGCCCTCCCAAGGCAATTTCACAACTTCTACCATAGGGGTTCCCAGCCATCAGTCGAGGTCATGGGATGAGCAACTGGGGTCGCATCTCCTCTGAGAGAGCAATGATCACTGGAGATGAATCTAGGCTCAAACATCTCTTGCAGTGAGCCATTTTGACAGAACCACAGCATGCTGTGCAGCCCAAACTGGCTGTTGGCATGAGATCTGGTGGAGCCAGCCTACATTTTGCTGCCTTGCAGCTCTACCACCTAGAACAATGACAGAAGGTGCTGAGGAACACCATCACCAGGTTTCCTTGCAATTATATCAATCCTGACCTGGATACATAACACCATTCCTTGAACATCACAGGATCAAAATCCTGGTGCTTCCGACGTAACTGCATTGTGAGACAACCTCTGCCACAGTCTGCAACAGGTCAATATGAAGGTCCAAAACCATCGCCTTCTAGGACAACTGGATATAAGGGCAGCACGGTAGCATTGTGGATAGCACAATTGCTTCTCAGCTCCAGGGTCCCAGGTTCGATTCCCGGCTTGGGTCACTGTCTGTGCGGAGTCTGTACATTCTCCCCGTATGTGCGTGGGTTTCCTCCGGGTGCTCCGGTTTCCTCCCACAGTCTAAAGATGTGCAGGTTAGGTGGATTGGCCATGCTAAATTATCCTTAGTGTCCAAAATTGCCTTTAGTGTTGGATGGGGTTACTGGGTTATGGGGATAGGGTGGAGGTGTGAACCTTGGGTAGGGTGCTCTTTCCAAGAGCCGGTGCAGACTCGATGGACCGAATGACTTCCTTCTGCACTGTAAATTCTGTGATTCTATAGGCAATAAATTCCGGATTTACAAGTAGACTCACCCCCATATCCCAAGAATGAATAAACAGTCCAGATGGGTCATAAGGTTTAGGAGCAGAATTAGGACATTCAGCCCATTGAGTCTGGAAAATGAAAATGAAAATTGCTTATTGTCACGAGTAGGCTTCAATGAAGTTACTGTGAAATGTCCTGAGTCACCACATTCCGGCGCCTGTTCGGGGAGGCTTGTACGGGAATTGAACCGTGCTGCTGGCCTACCTTGGTCTGCTTTAAAAGCCAGCGATTTAGCCCAGTGTGCTAAACCAGCCCCTGATCTGCTCCGCCATTCAATCATGGCTGATCTCATCCTGGCCTCAACTCCACCGTCCTACCTGTTCTCCATAACAACTTTTACCCATTACCAATTAATGTGTGTCTAACTGCTCCTTAAATCTACTCACTGTCCCAGCATCCACTGCACTCTGGGCTAGCAAATTCCACAGTTTCACAACCCTTTGGGAGTAGTTTCTCCTTAACTCCGTTTTAATTTGCTACCTCTTATCCTAAGACAATGACCCATTCTAGAATGCCCCACAAGAGGAAGCACCTGCTCCACGTCTACTTAATCCATCCCTTTTAATCATGTTATATACTTCAATTTGATCTTCCCTTATTCTTCTAAAGGTTGCCATCCTTAAAGGGATATCAATGAGCCAAGTTTGTTTTTACAAGAATCTGACGAATTTTCAGGTTATTTCTGGTAACAAGGCACAAGTTAACAAAATTGAATTTCATACGGGGGATTTCAGTTTTGGATGTTTATGTTGCCTTAACTAACGCCGATGCTGCTCTTGCTCATGTACTTGCTTTGTTTGGCCCCTTGTTCAGCACTGTAACTAATCACTGTTTATCGATGTACCATTTGTCAATGTACTCTGTTGATTATTCTACTATGTACGTACTGTGTACGTTCCCTCGACTGCAGAAAAATGCTTTTCACTGTACTTTGGTACATGTGACAATAAATAAATCAAATTATAGACCAACAATGCCTGTACTGGACAGAGGAAGATCCTAGGAACCCAAAACACTTCAATGTATCAATATTGCACAATGCCATTTCAAGGTTGTCACTTACCAGCTGTTAAGTGAAGACTAAAATTACATATTTGTGCTTCCAGTGCCCTTCCCTATCAGGAGGGTGCATCAGAAAATTACAGGAAAACCTTACTCTAAGCTTCCCAGAATGTATATCACCTGGTTCATATTTGTGCCAGATCGAGAACATAGTGACATGGTGTAACAACTACAATCTCTCCCTAAACATCAGCAAAGCTAAGGAGCTGGTCATTGACTTCAGGAAGCGACTAACTGATCACTTCACACATCCTGTACCAGCCTCCCCGAACAGGCGCCGGAATGTGGTGACTAGGGGCTTTTCACAGTAACTTCATTGAAGCCTACTTGTGACAATAAGCGATTTTCATTTCATTTCTGTACTGAGTAGTACTACACTCCATATGCTTCACCCGATGTCTGTGTCTATGTATGTCCTATACTTTTTTTCATGTATGGAATGATCTTTCTGGTCTATATGCAGAATAATAATTTTCACTGTACCTCGGTACATGTGACAATAAATCAAATCCAAACGACTTTACCAAAAACCATGGTTTAAATTCCAAGGGACCCAAATTAGAATGAAAGCTTTCAAGTAATATTATAAGTCAAGCCAAGGCTTTTCGTTATCCTGAAATACGTTACTAGGATAAGCTACTGAATGGAGTGACACTTGATGTGCCACAGAGAACCAAAAGAAGTTATACATTTTTTTGTAGGGAGAATGGAGACGCAATACAAAATAATGGGCAGGATTCTTCGGCCGTGGCTGCCCGGCGACCAGAAATTCCCGCCCAAGGTCAGTGGACCTTTATATGGTCCGCGGTCCGCCTGTGGCAATCTTGCTTCAGGTGAGACAGAAGTATCCGGCCCAAAGCGTGCAATTCTACACAGGGTGTAGAAACAGAGGCCTGGGGCTGGATTCTCCGCAGCCCTGTGCCGAGAATCCACTTTTGCGCAGGTATCGGGCCCGACGCCTCACCCGCGATTCTCCGGTCCCCAGAGAATCGCTCGCACGTGATTTACGCAGTGCGGCTGGGGAGTCATTGCCAGAGGCCCTCCCAGTGATGCTCCGGTCCCGACCGGCCGAATTCCCGAAGGCGTGGTTCTAACCATGTCTGGCTGGTCGGAACTCTTGCATGGCGACTGCAGACTCAGTCCGCGGTCGCCCTGGTGGGGGGGCGAAGGGATCAAGTACTGGGGGGGGGGCATATGGGCGGCAGGGGCAGCGATCGGACAGGTTAGATGTCATGGGGCAGATCGTTGGGAACTTGTTTGCTGGTCCGGGTCCGCTGGTCCGACATCGCGTTTGGCTTGGCTGCCAGAGGCCGCTGCATTGCGCATGCGCGGACTTCGAACTGGAAGTGTGGGGGCCCATATCTGCAGCCAAACCTGCAAGAAGCACCCCGGGGCCCTGCCAGCCCCCTGCAGGTAGGTGAATAGCTGGATATATTTTTAAGGAACGTCTGGAGTAGAATGCCAGCGTTTTTACGCCAGCGTGGGGACATAGCCCCATTTTTGGAGAATCCTGGGTAGGATTCTGCGATCCTGAGGCTAAGTGTTGATGCCGTCGGAAACACCGTCGCGTTTCTCGATGGCGTCAACACAGCCTCAGGATCAGCAATTTTGGTACTTACAGGGGGCCAGCACGGCACTGGAGCGGACCACGCTGCTCCAGCTGCTGATCCTGGTGTGAACTGAGTGCCGCAGGGTTCGCGCATACGCAATGGCACCGAAACTAACGCGCACATGCGCAGTGACTCCCTTCTCCTCGTCGGCCCCGACGCAACATGGCGCAGGGCTAGAGGGGCCGGCGTGGAAGAAAGGAGGATCCAGCAAGAGAGGCCAGCCTGACGATCAGTGGGCTCTGATCGCAGGCCAGGCCACATCGGAGCCCCCACGCCGGGGTCGATCCCACCCCCTCCATAGGCTGCCCCTGGACCCTTCCACGCCGAGGTCCTGTCAGCACCGTTCACACTTGCTCACAGTCGTTGGGACCTCAGCCGGCTGAGAGCAGATGTGAATGGCGCCGGCGGAACTCAGGTTTTTTGCGATGGCCGCTCTGCCCATCCCAGGCTGAGAATCGCAAGGGGGCCCCTGTAGAGCACCCCCCGACCGGCGCTGCGCTGACCGTGCCAGCGCCAATGGTGCCGATTCTACATTCTGCGCGATTCGCGCTGTCATGGGGAATTCTCCAGTCCCACCCCGGGCTGGGAGAATCCCGCCCCCAGCCCCTGGAGTGTTTGTGCACAAATTTATTTTTTTATAAATATTTTTATTCTCCATTTTCACATTTCTTTCAGAATTTATACCCCGCCAACACACAGTAAACGGTAAAGAATACAATGTCAATCCCCTTGTTAACAACAATGATCCCATCCGCCCACCATCCCCCAAACAACGGCTCACCTGACAATATAAGCATCAAATAAAACAAACCCTCCCAAGGTAGGAAAAAAAAGGAAAAAAGAAAAAGGAATTAGGAATCGCCTATGGTCACCATTGACATACGGTCCACCCCCCAACTCCTCCCCCCCCCCCCCCCCCCCCCCCAATATTCAATGCCATCCAATCCCTGAAAGAGTACCGTGAATGACATCCATGAATTGTAGACCCCCCCCCCAACCCCCTCACAGACTCCTCCCCTCCACTTCCTCTAGTAAACTCTTCCCCCCAACCTCGGTTCCTTCCCCCAACTTTTCACCCTGGCTAGGCTCACCAAAACCTGTTCTACCAGGCTCCGATGGCTACAGCCCCTCCCCCCTCCTCACTCCCGTTCACTGGCCGGCTTAAAACGGCAAGCGTGGAGGCCCCGTCTGGGTCTGCTTCCCCCTTGTCCGGTCCCAGGAAAACCAAGAAATCTCCTTTAGCACACAACCCCCGCATACACACCCAAGTCCCATAGAACCATCTTTGCAAATGAAAGTCCCATCTCTTCCCTTGTCCAGATATATACAGCGTCGACTCATTTAGTACATACACCAACACGCAGTGAAAAAAATAAAGTTACATGAGGCTACATCGGTACATGGCCATTTCTCAATTCTGCCATAGTCCTTCTGCCTTCACAAACTCCTCCGCTGCTTCCGCCTTCCCAAAATAAAAGTCTTTGGATTTGTCGGTCACCCTCAACTTAGCTGGATTTACTATGCCGCACTGCACCTTGCTGATGTGCAGTGCCTTCGTCACCCGGCTGAAGGCAGCCCACCTCCTTGCCAGCTCCACCGTAAAGTCCTGGTATATGCACATACCAGCTCCAGCCCACTGCACCACCCGCTTCTGCTTTGCCCAGCACTGGATTTTCTCCTTCACACTACACCTATGGAAACACAAAAGTTACGACTCTTGGCAGCTCACTCGCCTTTGGTATAGGCCGATGAGCCCGATCCAGTTCATATCGGAATGGATTGTCCCCTTCCCCCAATAGCTTTTCCAACATTGTGGCAAAATACTCCATCGGCCGCGGGCCTTCCACCCCTTCGGGCAGACCCACAATCCTCAGATTCTGTCGCCTGGATCTGTTTTCCAGGTCTTCCATTTTGGCTTGCAGGCCCTTGTTGGTCTCTATCACCTTCCGCAACTCCTTCCCCATCGAAGTGAGTTGATCACTGTGCTGCGATAATACCTCTTCCACTTCCTTCAGTGTCTCACCTTGCTCCTACACCTCTGCCGCTGCGCTTGATACCGCCGTCCTCACCGGGGCAATCGCCCCCTCCACCAGCACTTTCAATACCGCCTCCATCTCCTTCTTCATTGTTTCCAAGTGTTTTGTGAACTGTTTTCACAAAAAGTTCCACAGCCATCACCTTGGTCATTTCTTCTGCTTGAGCAATGCGGCCTCCCCTGGTGCTACAGCCTCCTCCTTCCTTACAGTTCCTGCGCAGACAATTTCAGTCCCCGGCGGACTTCCGTTAACCCCATTTTTCACGGCCGTTTTTCTCCCAAACTTGGACATTTCTCCTCACTGTGCCTTCTTACAGCCTTTTCAGCCTCCGTTGTCCCAGGACCTGGCATTAAAATTCCGAAATTCCTATTCCCGAGCGGCCTCCCGCCCGCCATCACCACAAGTGCTGTTTGTGCACAAATTGTTGAAGGCAGCAGAACAGGTTGAGGGAATGCTATAAAGACATGTGATCCTGGGCTTTACAAATAATTGCATAGAGTAGAAAAGCAAAGAAGTCATGGTGAACCTATATATAAAAGACTTATTCAGCCACCTCTGGAGTACTTTGTTCAATTTTGGTTGCCACGCTTTGGGAAGAGTTCGGAATGGATTGATGAGAATATTTCCAGTGATTGGGGACTTCTGCACGTACATACATTGTAGAAAGCTTGGGCTGTTCTTCTTGAAGAAGACCACTTAAGACAAAAAAATTTGAAATGTTTCCAAACCCAGAAGCACCAAAGTACCTGACCAACCTGTTATGGACATAACTAATGTCTCTGTAGAAGCAAGTAGTAATGAATTGCCTACTGCATAAGAGATACTCGTTATTGCAGTTCCTGTTAATGTCTATCCTGTGGAAGCATCTCAGACTACAGGATTACACCACTCTGTGTTGCAGAAACAACCCTCAGACTCTGAGCACGATCAAAATGCCTCATCATGCCTGACTTGGTGGTGCGATAGGGCCATTAAATCTCACAAGAGACCTCTCGCAAGATTTACAATGCTCGGAATACCTTGTGCGATCTAATGAGACTTCGCAAATCATTGCGATCTCGCCCTCGCCGGGTGAGATACAGATTTACATGTTTAAACAAGCCATTAGGCCTGGAAGACCTCACCAGGGTGCTGTTTAGCACTGGCCCACAAATCATGGACCAGACGTAACGGCACCTGGGGTGGTCTCCCAGGCCATCGGAAGCCTCCGGGTGCCAGGCTGTGGGCAAGGTGGTACCCTGGCACTTGTGCCACCCAGGAACCATGGCAGCGCCACCCTGGCACTACCTGGGTGACACTGCCAGGCTGATGAGCACGGCCCAGGATGGCAGTGCCAAAGTGCCCGCGTGCCAGGTTGCCTGTTCCAGGGATCAGGCAATGGGTGCCCTGCCTTTCAGAGATGGGGTGGGGGCTCTAGGACTCCCATAGAGGTACGTCAAGGCAATTGGTGGGTGGGGGGTTCGAAGACTGCGTTGGGAAGTCCGCAGGAGGTTGGGAGATTGGGGTAGCATTTACACCCCCATCCATTTCTGCACTGATGAGCTCATCAGTGGAGGAAGTGAGTTAATTGCAATCTCGGTGGAGCGTTGCCGACCGAGGCCCGAAAGAATACGTCCCAGTTTGATAGCGGGGTCGTTCTCAGCACTGCAGGTGCTACACAGATCCAAAATCGGGGAGGGGGGAGTCTGTTTTTGGGGTGTTAAATCACACCCCATTTTTATAATTGTCCAATTTGCATTTATAATGTATGGGTGGAATTTGGGACTGAGTGGATTGGCTATCGAAGATTGTGTATAGGAGTTAAAATGGGAGGAATGTGTGGTGATTGTGCCTTTAAGAGCAACACAGCACAATGTTACCTGGCTTGGGTGACCAATTGGGATTTAGAGTGGGAAATCACCCAAGGGGCTGGAGTCCTCTCTTCAGCAGGAGACATGTAGGGAGCTAGGTGCAGCCATGAAACTGCTGTGTTATTATTAAATCCTTTTCTGTTCACAAATGAAGCAAGCACCATCACTGCATAGCTGTCATTTATCTGCTGTTTCTGGGATATTACTATGCATCGATCGGCTACTGCATGTCCTACATCACATAGTGACTACATTTCACGAAGTACTCACTTGGCTGTGCCACACTTTGAGACATCCTGAGGTTATGACAGATGCTAAATAAATACAGTTGTCTTGTTGAGGTCGAGAAGAGGGAGTTCCACTTCTAACCATCCCATATGTGACCTCAGAAATATTAGAGGCTGATAAAGTTTCATTTCCTGATGCTAATGTCTCAACCCTGAGGCGATACAATCTCTGGCAAAAACCTATCAGAGGCTCTGGGGAGGAATTTGACATAACTGGCCACTTCTACTTCTACCCCTGGCCTGCTAAAGTAACTGTGAACTCTGGCAATAATTGCCACAGAAATGTTGCCTGTTGATGTTTTGGAATGGAATAGTCCTTTCAGGGAAAACTCTCAAAGGAAGCTATGTGAAACCTTTTATAAATCATTGGTTGGATCGCAATTGAAATATTGTATCCAATTCTGGGGACCGAACCTTAGAAAGGATGTCAAGGCCTTAGAGATGATTCTGAGGAAATTCCCTAGAACTCTACCAGTGATCAGGGACTTCAATAATGGGGAGAGATGAGAAAAGCTGGGATTTCTCTCTGATAGAGTAAATAGAAAGAAACTATTTCCACTGTCAGACAGGTTGGTAACCAAATGAGGAACCATTTTTTTCACATCATGAGTGGCTTTGAAAGCACTGATTGAAAAGGTAGTGGAAGCAAACTCCGTAGTAACTTTTAAAAATGAATTAATTCGTTCTTATAAAAGAGAATTTTCCTGGACAATGGGGAAGGAGCAAAGAGAGCAAAACCTGAGTCAGCATCGCTACATTGGGCCAAATGGTACATAATTCTATGAACCTAATGCTACTTAGAAAGGGTCCAGAGGAGGTTCACAAGAATGATCCCTGGAAAAAGGAGCTTGCTGCATGAGGAAGGGTTGAGGACTATGGGTCTGTACTCGTCAGAGTTTAGAAGGATGAGGGGGGATCTTATTGAAACCTACAGGATACTGCGAGGCCTGGATAGAGTGGATGTGAGGAGGATGTTTCCACCTGTAGGAAAAACTAGAAGCAGAGGGCTCAATCTCAGACTAAGAAAACAGATGAGGAGGAATTTCTTCATCCAGAGGTTGGTGAATCTGTGGAACTCTTTGCCGCAGAAGGCTGTGGAGGCCAAATAAATCACTGAGTGTCTTTAAAACAGAAATAGATAGGTTTTTGATCAAAAAGGGGATGAGGGGTTATGGGGAGAAGGCAGAAGAATAGGGATGAGAAAACCTTCAGCCATGATTGAATGGTAGAGCTGACTCGATGGGCCAAGTGGCCTAATTCTGCTCCTATGTCTTATGGTCTTACTTCCAATGTGCTTTCTACTGCTGCATTGCCACAAATGGTTCTTTTATGTTGACTGATGTCTGTGTTTGTGTCTCGTCTGCAGGTTATCAAGTCGGGGGTGGAGACCACCTGCAAATGCCATGGTGTTTCTGGTTCCTGCACCGTTCGGACTTGCTGGAGGCAGCTGTCCCCTTTCCATGAGATTGGCAAGTTACTGAAGCTGAAGTACGAGACTTCGCTCAAGGTGGGCAGCACGACCAATGAAGCAACTGGAGAAGGAGAGATTACACCGCCAAAAAAGACCGTGGCTGCTGCTCACCACCAACAGAACCAGATTCCAAGGACTACTGACTTGGTCTATATCGACGACTCGCCGAGCTTCTGCCGGCCGAGCAAGTACTCACCAGGCACTGCAACGCGCAAGTGCTACAAGGACAAAAACTGTGAGAGCATCTGCTGTGGCCGAGGGCACAATACTCAGAGCCGAGTGGTGACGCGACCCTGTCAGTGCCAAGTGCGCTGGTGCTGTTACGTGGAGTGTAAGCAATGTACTCAAAGAGAAGAGATTTACACCTGCAAAGAATAAAGCTTCCACTTTTTAATGGAGAAGGCTCTGGGGATCAACAGTGAGGAATAGGAAAGTTCTGCCTGAGGAAATACTGCAACAAATTCCAATCGTCTTTTCAAAAACAAAATGCACAGTGAATTCTGTTTTCAACATCCAGAAAATGTATAAAGTGCATCACACACCACCTCTTGGATTCAAAGAGCCAAATTCTAAAGTAAAATAACACAGAACATAGATAAATATTGAAAGGTGCAATGCCTCGTTCTAAACAAACCCGTTCACTGCAACACGCTGGATATGATGGACCACCTTAAGCATTTCACAAGTCAACAGCAAGTGAACATGTCAACAAGGTCTTCAGTAGTTATCCCACTGGCCAGAATCTACAAAATTCACTTCCAATGGCTCACAATTGGGCCTGTTAAAGGTCCATTGCATGTTACTTAATATTCAGTTAGTTAATTATTGATGTTACATGGGAACTTTCTAAATATTAGAGAGAATGGGTTGAGACGGAACAGCCAGCAGGCTCCATTTGGGCTGAAGAGAAGAGTAAAGAAGCTGTTTTAAAGGACATTGTGCAACAAGTAGCCAAATCTGATTGGGTAAAGGATTACCAAAAAGGTACAGCCACAACCCAAATATTTCATATATTTGGTGGGAATTCAGGCCAAGCCCAAGGCATAAATGTGCAACACCTATTTTATGTAAAATGCACCCTACATATCTTCATAGAACGCTGGAGTGTTAGGGAGTAAAGGTAATATTTGATATTGCGATGAACCATTTAGATCAGAGAAGACTCTGATTTAATTTTCTGTCCATACTGAATTAACTAATCTCCACCGAGATACAGATAGGACTACTTAAACGTCCCAGGACTAGGAGAAAGGAAGTAGACTCTTGTGTCGATTTCTGAATGCTCTCCAGTAACCTCTTGCTTGAAATGTACCCGTGGAACAACTCCCATAAATGTTGGGTGTAGTAGCAGAGAGGATCAGCTACTTGCATCTGATGTCCCAGCAAGAACCAGTGTCTCAAGGACGTGATAAAAATGTGGAGTGAACACAAATAAAACGAGTTGGTGAATAGAACTACCCTTTGAGTAGCTGAGGCTCAATTCCTCAGTACTCAATTAGCTGATCTCAATTGGGTAAAATGATAGCAGTGCTCCAGGGTTAGAGAGGGGGCAATGGGTCATGACCCATCATTCCAAATTACTACACTGTGCCATTTGCTGGAAGAATAATAGCAAGGTGATGGGTGGCCTGTTCCTAGCGTATTGTACTCCACTGAGAAGAATGGGGCGGTTGGAGGGTGGGAGTGTGGACTAGGAGGAGTAACGAGAAGGAAAAAGCATGAGACATTTTGTGGATTTATTTAGAATCTCGCAATTTCTTGGCAAAGCTTTCCTTAACCTTAACATGCCTTTTCCGAAGGGTCACTTGGTTTTCATGTTTGTTCTGCAGGGTTCAGATTGGGTTGTTAAAAGAAAATGGGTCTCGATAGTGCAATTAGAACAAGGAGTCAGACAAAGCAGCTTTTATACATGTAAAGGGTTTAGCGAAGCGTGCTAATAAGTTCAGGTCCTTTCATTCCTGGGACGTACATTTGAATCCAGCTGAGGCGTCAGGTAGATGAAAGTCTCCTCACTCCAGAGGCTGTTAATTGTCAGGTTCCCAGAAGATGCAGGCTCACTGTGTAGTAGTATCCATGCCAATAGACATTAATGATCTGTTTATATTGGGTCTGGGACCATCCCAGGTTAATCTTAATTGGCGTGAAACAGCTCATACAAAATGGCCATAAATTGTGAACTCTAGACTGTTATGTGGCCCCAGAGTACGGCTGTGGGTTCCCACGCTTCAATGACGTAATGATCTCATTACGTTGTGGTATTCATAATAAACAAGGCCTGTGAGCTAAATGTTCGGCAATAGCCTGTGGTCTTCTGCTGAACAGGCAGTTTGAGGTACTAGGAAATCAGGATTTGCGCATGTAAAAGATTTGAGATGCAAACCAGACTAGAAATGTGGCTAATACTTTCTCAACTACTTACCTTAAATATCGTCTACCAGGATCCAGAGACTATCGTGATGTACCATCCCAGGGTATCCTTCAGTGGAAACCAGATTGAAAATGGACATTGCAGTTGAAAGTTCAGAATGCTCTAATTGTCAGCTGGAGGAATAGTCAGAACATTATCCATCATTCTCACTCTACGACTGTCATGGCTCAATTATACATGACAGAAGAAAAACTCTAGCCAATAAAGTTAACAAGCTTTTATAAGATTATGCACAGACTTGACTGTGGAAGGCCGTTGGATGCAGAGAGGAGTAGATTTTATTCCTATTATTGTGGTTCTTCAGACTGAAGACCGGCAGACTTTTATGTAGACATGGTGGACCATGTTACTGGAAACGCTGGTCTCTGATACAATTCTACTGTGTTTAAGTGGATTTAATTGCATGGCGGTCTAAACAACTGACAGTAATTTCATATTCCACACTCTACTTTAACAATTTGACGTATCACCATGCATGTTCACAAACTGCTATTTAACCCAGGCACCCCTATTTTTTGCAAGATGGTTTCAGATAGTCGTAGCTCTATTGGGAACTGAAGTGACCAGACTGCAAAAACCAAGGATCAGCAGGAAGATGAAACGCCATTGTGCCTCACCCTCTGAAGCTTTCCTTGTGTTACAAGCATGCCTTGTAAATAGTATTCACTAAGTATGCTGCCGACATCTCTAATGGCAGAATATCAGCATTGCATCGACTTTTAAAATGATTAAATGGGTGACTTGAGTTCATTGGATCCAATTAGAATGCCGATCCAATGTTGAAGGATCAAATGTCTGGTTAGATCTAATTCTAATCAAAAATGACTAATTCTTATCCAGAAATCGGCAAATATCGGACTGATAAGCAACTGAAACTCTTTTAGTTGCTCTGCTGAAGTCCCTTTCCACACTGCCTGTACACCTCACATCAGATTGGTATCATTCATTCGGACACGATGTCATGTAACATCAGATTATTTGACAGTACATCGATCCAAACCAAGATTTCTCACACCTTGGGTTTCAGAACATACTCAAGATGGTTTCTTTGGATCTAATTTGGGTGACGACATGGAAACCACTTGGGCCAAATTAATTCAGTAAGATATGGCTGAACAACACTGGGAATAGGTCTTCGAAAGCAATTTAAAAAAAACAATCAAAAGAGCTACGTTCATTTAGAGTGGAAATGGGGACAGAGGGTTCAGTGCATGCAGATTGTGGTGAAAAGCCTCATATTAGTTGTATAGAATTATCAAAAACGTTGATAGATATTTGTAATAATTGTTATTAATGTGCTATATGCTTACTTATAACACACCCTAGTATTATTTCCTGTAGATCATAAGTGTGCCAGGGAACTAAACATTCCTTCAATGGCTAAGTTCCATGTATGGAACTGAAGCATGCAAAGCAGATAGGTTCAGGGTTTCATTCCCTGAGTAAGCTGATCTCAGCCAGTAAACCCTGAGAGGTGCTACATTGGCCTCCTTGCCTCTGGACTAGAAGGACGGAGCCAAAAAATCGAAGTGTTTCTGCTCCAGTTTGCTACCAATGACTCCCAACTGGCAGGCACTCATGTGTGTGTGTAGATGTTGGTTCAGTACAAGTCTGGGCTCAGTTGCAATTTCTCCTGAGTTTGATTGAAAAATTCCATCTGGTATGAGGCACCTAAGGGCAGATGATGCAAACGGAACCACAGCTCACCAGTCAGTGCCTTCAAGAGAGAGAGGAGGACAGTAATTTGGAGCTGACAGAAAAACATCTGAAGAAGGTTGTCCCTTAGTGATTTTAAACGTGTGTTGACACCAAGATGTCGACCATAAACCAAATTGTTTTTAGAACAAGGCAAAAATAAAGATGACGCAGACCCATACTATTGCGGGGTGTGTTATAAATGACGAGCACAGTGCAGAGTATATCGACCTTGGTAGAAGTATTTGAAGGGCTTTAGTTTAACCTTCTACCACCATGCACCACTGGCTGATAAAAGTGTGCCCATTGCTGTAACCCATAGTATCACGGTCACAGAACCGGTCAGTTCTAATCATAAATATATATTTTATATATTATAAAATATGTAAATGTTAGTGGGAGGGAAGGGGTGCAATGTGTGTGTGTGTGTGTGTTTGTGTGTTGGTGGTGTGTGGAAATACATAAGGCAAAGGTTGTCTCTGGTCACCGTGTGTTAGTGACAATAGTAAAACCTAAATGTAAGATTTTGAGACATCGTCCATTACCGATGAAGCCGCAGATCATTCCAGTAGATTTACATCTCTAATACACAGTGAGCCAAGGAAATCTTCCTTCAAATCAGCTCTGTGGATAACTTAACCAAAAGAATGATTAAAAAACAAACACGAGAGCAAGGAATTAAAAACAAAACAGAGCAGAGGCTTTGATTAAACACCACTAAATAGTACTTGCAACACTTCAATAATAAGACTCCTTACTGCAGTCATAACATTGAATTCAGACAGAGATGTTGTCACCTGTGAAAGATGTTATATGGTTATATGCACCAAACAGAAGCATGCATTCAAAGTGAGTCCAGTGACTTGGGTGAGCTGTATGTTGGGAAAGTGATAGGGAAATGGGGTGGCTCATGTATGTTTAAAATCCATACAGCAAATTGCCTCTTGGTGCTTATACATCAGATAACAGTCTGAGTGGAGTGTTCAGGGGAAGGTCTTGGAATGAATTGTATGCTCATTAATGAACAAACGGAAAATAATGCACATTGTGGAGCCAGAATTGTCTATACTGGTGTGAAGACTATGGTTCTCGTTTAATCACCGCAGAGGTTTGGAGAGCCTATATTCTGTCCATACACAGAAACAGGCTGTAGCGGGGTCTGTATTTCAGCTTTGTTCCTTCGTGGGCGGCATGGTACCACAGTGGTTAGCACAGTTGCTTCACAGCTCCAGGGTCCCTGGTTTGATTCCAGGTCTGAGTCACTGTGTGCGGCATCTGCATGTTCTCCCCATGTCTGCGTGAGTTTCCTCCGGGTGCTCCGGTTTCCTCCCACAGTCCAAAGATGTGCAGGTTAGGTGGATTGGCCATGCTAAATTGTTCTTAGTGTTCAAAAAAGGTTAGGTGGGGTTACTGAGTTATGGGGAAAGGGTGGAGGTGTGGGTTTAATTAGGGTGCCCTTTCCAAGGGCTGGTGCAGACTCGATGGGCCGATTGGCCTCCTTCTGCACTGTAAATTCTATGATTCGATTCTGATGATAGCCCACGATAGTCTCTTGTGTCTAATGACCTGTGAAGATTGGAGAATTCACTTCCTAACTTTCCTAGTAGTAATACCTAGAAGCCCAACCCCAACTTGTGGTAGTGTTCAGGTTACTGGAATGGTATCACCAATGTGATAGCGACCATTCAGTCATTTAGAAGAGTACAATTGACCTCACACTGTCTAAGAATCTGAAATTGTGCCGAGGTCCCCATGAAACCTGACCACCGAATAATTCATTCAAACCATCGTCAAAATCACCTATCGGAGTGAGAGGAAATCCGCAGATCTATGCAGCTTTACCCGTTGATGGAGTAGAGTGCCCAGCATGATATCCATTTTAAACACTTTTGAGATTGAAGTGATCCACTCTTTATGATTGGAGTCAACAGGTAAATGCTGACTCCTCCAGCTTGGGAAATGAGAGAACGTGGGACAAAAAGTAGGAAAAGAATTCAGAGTCACGCACAAGGGCTCTTTTTATTCTTGGGCACTAAATGAAGATCCAGAATTCGAGGAACATTTTGTTGGGGAGAGATTAATGTTGATTTCCTATTGCCAAATGGGCTAGCTCTGTAGACTGTTCAAGGAGGAACTTTTGAGGGATCTGAGGAACTGTATTTAGGGGAGACCTAAAGAAAGAGGAAGAGAGGCAGAGAGGGTTAGGGAGAGAATTCCAGAGCTTGTGGCTGAGGCCATCGGCCAGTGACAGGGCAATGGAAATGGGGGCCAGATTAGGAGGAATGTAGAGTTTGCAAAGGGTTTCGGGTCTGGAGGGGGATGCATAGATGGTGAGCAGCAAAGCCATGGAGGAATTTGAATCCAAGATTAAGAATTTTTTGAATCAACGCTTAAGTGAGCTAGGAGCTAATATAGTTAGAGGAAGACTGGGATAGTGGGGCATAGGACATTGGCAACAGGGTTTTGAATGACCTTAAATTTATGGAGTGTGGAAGTAGGAGGCTGTCTAGGAAAATATTTGAATAGTCGTGATAAGAGGTAGCAAAGGCACGGAGTAATACATTTACCTACTGAGCCAAAGATTGTCTGATTTTAGTTGTATCTTTGGCTAATTTATGATGAATGACAGGCAATAGTGTTTTCAGAAGACTCAATCAGAAAATTATTAAATGTATAGCAATACACTTTTTCCACATTTTTTAGTCAAATTTGGATCAAGTTGGGCAGAGCATTCAGGTAAATATTAAAACTCAGACTTCCATTACAATTGAAATGCTTATCTTTGACAGAATTGAGGTCAAGCCTCAATGTATGAGGGTTAATGAGTTTATATCCAGAGTTTCCATCACCCTCATTCATCGACTCCTCTTGCCCATGTAAGCTATGTTCAACATTCTTGGCCTAACTCTCAAACACCCCTACGAACTCGCTGCTGCTGTGGTTGTGATTTTCTCCTGTCGCACATTCCAACGCTCAGCTCATCTTGTCTCGACTAACTGACTCCCTTCCATCATTCTCCAGGACAATTACATTGGCTTGCCATCTAAATCCATGGATGCTCGGCGCCTTTTGTTTTTGACTTCCGAATGTTTAGTGCATTGAGATACTTTCAGTATGAAGGATGAAAGTTGTGGTCTGCAATATTCATAACTGTTACTCACCTCCAGAGGAAACAAAATGGATTAACCCCTTCATTAAAAGAGCTTCATGGGGGTAATGCATTGAAATAGTGTTGTTTCTCCCCCAAAAGTGAGAAGATGGGAAGAATCTGAGGTCCTATGTGTTTTTTTTATGCATTGTGTGAGCAGGGGTGTGTCTGTGTGTGGGTGAGGATGTGTATGTGTGGGTTGGGCTGTATGGGAAGGAGTGTAAATGTGAGGCTGCAGGTGTATGTGAGGGAGGATGAGGGTTGCTGTGTGACTTTAAAGCAGATTCTCGCACTGAACCTGGATGCTTCCTGTAATTATTTAAATATATACTATTTAATGTGGATATATTTTGCTCTTGTAAATTGTAAATACTGAGTTTTCTCCTGTTCTCCTGTGGTATTAATACGTCTCAGTTAGTGCGGCACATATACTTTATACTGACATTAATTAGGAGTGCAATGGTTGCAGTCTTTCTCTTTCCAAGACAGTTCCCACCATTTCACTAAATCTTTGACCTGCCTCCTCCCGAATCTCCACCACTTCAAACACCTTGAACCAGAGTGACCAGTAGACGAGAATGTCTCAAGGATGTGGTCAGGTGGTGGAGACAAAATGAGAAAAACAAACATTGAACATCTGTAATAACCAAAATTTCTGTAAATACACAGGAGGGAATTGCCAGCACCTGAGAATATTTAGGAAGAATTCTTGTTTCTGATAGAAAGGCCTGTATCTAAAGCGTATCCGCCATTGTTTGGTGATTGATCTGCTGTTTTGATTTTATTTCTTAGTCCACACTACAGAATATTGCTGGATGATTTGGCCTAACAGTTCGGAACTTTCTACTGATGGAGTAAAGGCCTAAAACCATATTAAGTCCACCCCAACAGACATGGGAGCACAGTGGTTAGCACTGTTGCTTCACAGCTCCAGGGTGCCAGGTTTGATTCCCAGCTTGGGTCACTGTCTTTGTGGAGTCTGCATGTCCTCCCTGTGTCTGCATGGGTTTCTTCTGGGTGCGGTTTCTCCCACAAGTCCCAAAAGACGTGCTGTTCGGTAATTTGGACATTCTGAATTCTCCCTCTGTGTACCCGGTCAAGCACCGGAATATGTCGACTAGGAGCTTTTCACAGTAACTTCATTGCAGTGTTACTGTAAGCCTACTTGTGACAATAAAGATTATTATTATTACTATGTGTTAATCCTATCTCTATTCATCTCCAATTCATTATTAAGCAAGTATCACTGACCTGTAGTGAATTTGAAATTTTCCCTTCACTGGAAAGAGTGGCAGAAGGAGTGCAGTGAGCAGGGTGAGGACAGGTAACTTGTCTCAAAATTACTTGCACCCAGTGTTACCTGCTCCTGAGCAAAGAGCCAAACTCTCACCATTAAGTATACCTCTGTCCATTGGGGCTTTGTTCATCATTGCACAATGGATGCAGCCTGCAATGTGGGCCATTTGAAAGCCTATTATTTCAATATTTGACAGTTTGAAACAAAGGGGGTTGAAATAGATGTGAATGTATAATATGGCCACAGCCACATTCACTGGGAAGCAATATTAATATTGGATAGAGTCAAATGAGAACATTCTGCTATATTCCAATGCAGTTATTTTGATGGAACCTCTGATACTATGTAGTATCCCAACAGTTTGAAGCAGTGATAAAAGGGTGCATTTTTAAAACGGGCTTCTCAACTTGCCTCACTCTAGGGATTGCCATATGGGCTTCATTCTAGGTGTTTGTGCAGTGAACATTTTGCTCTCATGGGTTGGGCTTCAAAAAGCCAGTCTGTGCTTTTAACAGTCCTACCCTCGAAAGTTTCAAATCGCAGTGCCCAACACCAAAGAAGAAATCAGAAAAATGACTATCGCTTGGGAAATATTTTAAACCAGTTCATATTTAAAAAATAATGGGCATTACTGACAAGGCCGCCACTTATTGCCCATCTCTAGTTGCCCTTGAGAAGGTGGTGGTGGGCCTGCTTGAACTGATATATTCTGTGCAGTGAAGGTGCTCCTAACAACACAGGTTGAGAATTCCAGGTTATTTACCCTGTGATGATTAGTTAAGGGTAATACATGTCCAAGTGGGAATGATCTGTGACTTTGAGAGGAACCTGAAGGTGATGGTGTTTCCATGCACCTCTTGATCTTCTCCTTCTAAATTACCGGTTTTGTGTTTGGCAAATGATTTTGAAGGACTGTTAGCAAGTTACTTTTAGTTGTAATGAATTTAAAATACAGTCACTTGTTAAACACGACAGTCATTTTGCAAATGCGATTGCAGAAACAGTGATGAGTTGAATAACCAATTGATGCACGCAAAGCTCTCTGATCTCCTTCTGGTCTCGCAATGTGATCTTTGTAATGTTCCACTGGACAAGCAGATGGGATCTAGACTCAACATTTCATCCAATTGACAACACCTCTGGCAATGCATCATTCCCTTGGTACTGCACTGCAATGTTAATGAGCATATATAACCCAGTTAGACAAGGTGCAGAAATCTGGAATATTGGGATAGAGTCCTTTGCTGTACGTACATTACAAATTTAGCTGAATAGAAAGTGGAAAAAGAAAACCAATCTTGTGGCCATTGCACTCCTGACACTAACATACCCAGGTTATGTGTGTTTTTTCTCACAGAGTCTAATGGAGCCTAAATTATTTGTTTCTACCTCATGTGCATAGCTTGTAGGTAATGTACTGATTCTTCAGAGTGACTGTGGAGGATGTATTTAAGTTATTTAACACCTTGGTATAACAAAAGCAAGAGAATTTTGGAAATAAATGAATTGTGAATTATTTTTCAAATGTGTTTTGTCTTCATCCTTCTCGCTTCTAAAACTCAGAAGTCACAGAATGAGGGAATGATCCATAGATGGGGAGGAATATTAGGAAAGGAGACATGGATTGTGTTTATCGAAGGCGGGGGAGGGTCTTCTGAAATTTGGGTGCTCCAGGGTGGGTGAGCTGTGCCATCCTGTTGAACTAGCCGTCATCACCTTTCCAAGCCCAGGCTCAAATCTAGTGTGTGATTAATGAAAGTAATCTTCCCATTCTGGCTGTTTAAGGTCATAAAACAAATCTGAATTTTGCTAGAGTCACGTCAGCTCCAAATTACAACAGCATAAAGCTTTACAACCAAAAATATTACCAGCATGACTGGTCTGAGGCATTTAGAGTGAAGTGGTGTTCTGCAGTTCGGAATAAGATACTTTGTTGGGGTATAAGAGATAGATATATACTCTTCATCTAATGATTCTTCACTGGCCTGAAGGATTCAATGTGGTGGGATTGACAGCGGGCAGAAATATTAGGGCCAGTTGAATAGTTAATTGATCTCTCAAACTAGAATGTGGGTTTAAGTGCAGCACTGGCTGATGGGCTGGAAGTTGTCTCTGCTGGCTATTCAACTCACAGCAATTAAGAGGATCAAACACCTCCTCCGCCTGCAGTCGTCTACATCAACTCATATATATATCAACATGTTTTCATGTACAAATGAGAACATTCCACAGATTACTGATGCTTTACCATATGTCAGACTTCACATGTCACACATTACACTCCACATTTCACATGACAATCCTCACACCTCACATAGCATGGACTGGATTCGCTGCTTCGCCATGCCAGAAGTGAGAATCGTGATCAGCCGGAGAATTGCGTGAAATGGAAAAAATATGTTTGTGCCCCGTGCCGGTGGATCTATGCAAAACCGTCATTTGCACGGATTTTAATATCATTAGTGGCTTGGACACTTCATGCTCCACCCTTCCACGATGCTCTGCCCCTCTTAGGCAGAAGACTCGGCGCAATTAATGCATGTATAAGTGAGACCTGGGCGTCACGGCTGTGGAGGGGAGCGAGAGGATTAAAGAAAAACTGAAAAAGCCTCAATGATTGTCGGGCTTGCTGGGTGGTGGCTCCCCAGGCTGGGGGCAGTAGCGGGGAACGACTTGGTGCCAAATCTATGGACTCAGGATTTCCAAGGATTATTGGGGCCTGGCTCAAACTGTCATTACTGCAGTATATGTTTTAAACATACTCATCTGGTGCTACTTACTGACTCCTGGCTGCTCACACTGCTGAGTGCTGCCTGTGTCCTTTGAATTCTCTGAAAGCATCTGGTTATCTATGAGTCCACCCAAGCCATCCCTCTGGACTCCCTCATACCTCTGCTGTTTCATCAAGGAGATGGTCGTGGCCAAGCTCAATTAGGGGCCCACCAGGTGTTAGAACTCCTCCGAAGCCCTGCCCCACTGCAGAGGAAGCAAGGGATTAGCAGAACTCACCCCAACTGAAGGACACCTGCACCGTGGCCCTTGGAATCCTCCCTGGTTCTCTGCCCCTCTCAGACAGAGGCCTCACCAGTCACCCCCAACTCTCAGGATCACCAGCTATCTCCTCCTGGGGAGGCTGGTAGGGCTGTCTGCCTCTGCCACTCCCTCCCAGGCACTGTTCAGGAGAGCAGGCTTGAGTCTGCATGCCATCCTGGGGAAGAGGATGTACCTCCTCTCCTCTTTGGCATGGAGCTGTGGGTTCACCTCAGATTCCCAAACTTGGGGGCGGTGGGTGGGGGGAGGGGGGCAGGTTTTCTGTAGGCCACCTTCATGGCTGCTGTGTGTGTGGTAAATTATGCGCATAAAAACAGCACCAGCTGGTGCTAATTCTGGCTCGAACAATTACAATGACAGCTGAACCGGGAATTTCTCTGAATTCGTGCAGGCAGAGTTTTGATTGATTTGCATGTTCCGATTTGCATACAGTATAGTGCCTCCAACAGAAGTGCGAATTGTCTGCTATCCAGTCCCGGTGAGAACACTTAGTCTTCCAAACGGAAAATTCCAGCCCTTGGCACCCGCAGACCTCTGCCGAATAAGGGTCATGATATGGAGATGCCGGCGTTGGACTGGGGTGAGCACAGTAAGAAGTCTTACAACACCAGGTTAAAGTCCAACAAGTTTGTTTTGAATCACTAGCTTTCGGAGCGCAGCTCCTTCATCAGGTGAATATGGGTCAAGCATCGCAGGGGGTGGAGCATGAAGTGTCCAAGCCATTAATGATATTAAAATCCATGCAAATGATGATTTTACATGCATCCGCAAACTTCGATAACACTGCTAGCAAGGGACCAGCGAATGACGTTGAAATCGGCGCCAGGTGCAAAATGTATTTTTTCTGTTTCGTGCCATAATCTGCCTGATTGCGGTTCTCACTTCCAGTGTCACGAAGCAGAGAATCCAGCCCAATATACCACATGCACCACACATCAGATGGTGCCGGTCACAATATACATTTCTCACTCTACATACGTCTGTCAACAATTCCCACTGCCTTGGAAAGGCAGCCAGCATAATTAAGGACCCCACGCACCCCGGGCATACTCTCTTCCACCTTCTTCTGTCAGGAAAAGGATACAAAAGTTTGAGATCACGTAACAACTGACTCAAGAACAGCTTCTTCCCTGCTGCCATCAGACTTTTGAATGGACCTACCTCGTATTAAGTTGATCTTTTCTCTACACCTTGCTATAACTGTAACATTATATTCTGCAGTCTCTCCTTCCTTCCCTATGTACGGTATGCATTGTCTGTATAGCATGCAAGAAACAATACTTTTCACTGTATACTAATATATGTGGCAATAATAAATCAAATCAAATCAATGCAAGTCAAACATGTGATACATTGTATAAATTTCCAACAATTTGCGAACAAACAATTTTCAAAATAAAATATACACAAAGAGAAAGAAAGCCAATTGTTTTTGATTGGTTTTCTAACTTTGAGATATCTCCTTATGGAGAGGAGCCGAGCTGCTGCCAGTCTAATATACATCCAGTGGCAACAATAATTAGAATCATCAATTGGTTGTGGCACCAATGAAGGCTATTTGGTCTGGTGTGTCTGTACTGCAAGAACAAATCGGCCAGTCTCACACCCCTGCAATAGTCTCAAATTTACCTTTTCAGTGCCTATTTATGTTGTTGCAAGAATGAACTCTACTACAGTTTAAATTTTCCAATTAAGGAGCACCCACCACCCTCCTTTTCCCCTCTCTCCCCACCACCCCGCTTCCTTTCCCTTCTGTTGGTACAGAGGCGAGGGTATCTGGTCTCTCCAGCGCAAAGTTTAGTGCTTGTACCATTTGTTGTGAACTTTTTTAATAATGAGAGTATCCACCTCCCCATACCTTGATACAGAGGGGAGCGCACCCTGTTTGTCCAACACAAAATTAGTGTTTGCACCTTTTGGCCTTGTATATACTTTTTACTGTTTTAATAACAAGGTATGACCAATCCACCTACCCTGCACATCTTTGGGTTGTGGGGGTGAGCCCCACGCAAACATGGGGAGAATGTGCAAACTCCACACAAATAGTGGCCTGTGGCTGGGATTGAACCTGGGTCATTGGTGTTGTGGGGCAGCAGTGCTAACCACTGCTCCACCACGCCGCACACTACAATTTAAATTGACAGGATCAGTTAGGTCTTGAATGCTAACCACACTTTAGGCCCCAGACTACCTGTAAAATGTGCATGAGAAGAAGAAAAGCAGCACCATTACATTATTCTCACTGTTTGAAATATGTGGGGATCAGAGGTGATGAAATTGCACCAGATTCCAGTAGAGAAAGTGACCATATTATCCACAGGAAGATGTCATAATATACATCTATGTATATAATGGAGTGCAGACAGGCAGTGATTGACACACAGGATGACCAGTAAGCACACAGAACAGAGCAGCCAATTACCAGACAGGACACTACCACTATAAAGCCAGAGGGCATTAGGTTTCCCGCTCTCTCTGGACCCAGCCACAGAGACAGTCAGAGTTCGTGAGCTAGACAGTGCAAACACCATGCGGTAGCTAGTAACTCTGGTTAGGCTAGTACTAGGTCTCCAGTCAAGTCAGCATAGTGTCAACCCACAGTTGAACATGTATAGTAGTTAAGATGTTAAATAAAATTGTGTTGCATCTTATCAAGTGTTGGAGGTCTGTCTCTTGCTACACTGTATCAAGTGCAGTCCACATCGACCCAGCCTGCCCAACACATCAGAAGTGTGACCACATATATTATTTTAGGAAGGTTGGCATTGGTTTTTAATGCCAACAAGAGTGGTCATATTTCTGTAGGGAGGGTGACCGTGGTTTTTCTCAGGAGGGTGGCCAAGGGTTTTGTAGGGAGGGTAGCCATGGGTTTTGTAGGGAAGGTGGCCATGGGTTTTGTAGGGAGGGTAGCCATGTCTTTGTAGGGAGGGTGGCCATGTTTTCTGTAAAGAGGGTGGCTATGTTTTCTGTAAGAAGGGTGACTATGATTGGCTCTTTAACAATTTGCCCCTAACTTGTTACGACACCCTGGGTGAGTGTGCGGTTAATTCCAGTCCCACAGACCCCAGAGCCCCAACATAAGTGAATTAACCAATACTTTGTGTATTTCCCAAGGGTCCTTAACCCTTGACTGCTCCAATGAGTTACAGGCCCCATATTTATAAGTAAAACATTAACAAACGCTTTATTTATAACAAGAATAAAAGATGAACATATAATGGAAATAATGGAACAATAGTCTACTAGTCTAACTATTCCGAAAACCTTGTTCCACCCACCCCCACCCAGACACACATAAGACAAACATACAGTAGAGGGTAGGAAAAGGATTAAAAATAACAGGGATTAAAAGGATATGAGCAATTTGTGATTTTATACACTACTGAGGTTGAGGTCCTTGTAGGCGATGATCTCTTCAGAATGTGAGTTGTTGCAAACCATCGGTGCGTTCAAATCTTTCAAAGACTACTATCCATTAAAACTCAGAGACTGTGGGGTGATTCTCCGAGCTCCGCGTCGGCCAGGAGAATTGCCGCGACCGCGCCACGACGCTCTGACTCTGGCGTGCGATTCTGCGAGGTGCGTTTGGCGTGGCTGCCGATTCTCCAGCCCGGATGGGCCGTGCGGCCACGCCGATACGACAGAGTGCCGCCGGCGCCGCTCACCACTGGTTGCTGCCGGCGGGAACTCTGTGGGAACGTTCGGGGGGGGGGGGGGGGCGGCTTGTGGGGGGGGTTGGGGGGGGTGCTCCTTCACCGGGGTGGGCAACAAACTGTTAATAACTGTCAATCATCTGATAATTCCACAAGGCTGGCATTAGAGATAGGAGGAACTGTCATGTTTCATGGCCATTTTCTGAAGTTCAAACTCTCTCTCTTTACCTTCTTCCATGATCAGGATCTCCCTTTCTCTTTCTTTTTGTTCTGTTAGGACTATTCTGTGTTTTCTCCTTTCTTCTCTCTCCTTTTCTTTTCCTCTCTCTCTCTTTCTTTTTCCTCTCTATCTCTCTTAAAGGTACTCTCTCACATGACAGAACCATCTAGTGATTAAAAAGAAAACATTCTTACCCCTTACAGCATAGTTGATTGATGGAGCAGAGTCCCAGAGGATCTTGTGGTGAATTAATGTTAGCTGTGAAGAGGGATATTAATAGCACTATTTGATAATTTTTGGAAAGGAGAGAAGAAGTGTTGATAACCCATTTGTCACACTCACCGAAGGAAATAATGATAGCAGCAAATGGATTGTAGGAAACCCTCGGGGGGGGTTCCATCCAACAGGTGGGAGATTATGGGCTGTGCACTTGCAGTATTCCATAACACTCGCCGTCTGAGTGGGAACATTGGTCTTGGCTCTGTTGAGAGCACAAAGAATGGAAATGATTCTACAATGCTTTAAAATATTTTTCTGGGTGCCAGTCGATTTGTTCATCAGCTATTCTCCGTGCCAATGGTTCAACGCTACTCACACAAAAGGCCCAAATTCTAGACCAGAGTATTTTGTGGATGTGATTAATCAACCTTCATCCATCAATAAAGAACAATCAACAGGCTGCAACAGGTTGCCATCAACTGGTCTCTTGAAGACCTTAACACACAGTTCAAAACCATGAAAGCTATCAAGCACCTGTTTAGCGGTAAAGCTTCAGGAGCTAATGCTGTCCTAGCTGACGTCCAAAAGGCTGGAGGTCAATGCCTGGTCAAAAGGTCAATGCTCCTTCCTGAGGTGTGGTGATCCTCAGGGTAAACCACCATCAGTCAGCTCTCCCCCTTCAAAGGGGAAAGCAGCCTATGGTCATCTGGTACCATGGTTTCTTTACCTTTACCTTACCCGGTAGATCCCTGCCAGGTTTCTGATCTGGTCGGTGCCTTACTGGATGACCTTTTATACAATGATTAATGAGATACCCTGCCCCTAGTGAGGGAGCTCATACTCGACAAGATGTATTGCCAGAGAGCTAAATATGAAGGGAAGATTCTAGAGAGAAAGTCTGCAACTCTAAACAGAGACCATGGGTGGGATATTCATCCCCCCCCCCCCCCCCCCCCCCCCTCCCCCACCGTTGCATGTTTTGTGGTGGTGGACACAATCCGCCATTGACTGATGACAGGATCTCCCGGTCCCACCACTGTTAACAGTTTCCCGTTGTCCACACCTGTGCCACTGGGAAATCCACAGCAGGGGCTTCACCATTGGCAGGACCAGAAGATCCCGCTGGCGGGAATGGTCAGAAAATCCTGCCCCATGTGTTCAAATCCTCTAAGTTCTAAGATGCTTTAAAGCAGATGTTGGCCTGCAGGCCCCCAGCTCCTGCTGCCACGTGACTGGCAAACACAGGTTCAAAAGGAATTTAAAAATAATTACAACAATGAAACAGGCCAATTCAAGCAATGCTTCTTGGAGCACTGGAGGTGGATAGGCTGACCAGTCAATCCACCTGTGTCCAGCGATCCAAGAGGCTTTTCACTGCCCCATTCCATCTTGCTGTTTCTGGGCAGAAAAGCCCACAGCCAACAACGAGGATTGATCCTGAGGCAGAAGCCGGCAGCAAAAAGAGATGATGTGAAGTGGCAAGAAGAGGTGGCAGCATGGAGAAATAACGGCAGCGGTATGGAGAGGCATTGGCATGGAGAGGCGGTGGGGTGGCCTACAGGCAGTGTGGGGCCCCCGGTAAAGGAACAAGGCAAGGTTTTCCATTGTCACCTCTTATGATTGCCTTGGCAATAGAGCATCTGGCCATGGCATTGTGATTCACTGGGTGGAGATGGATACAGTGGGTGTGGAGGAAGCATAGGGTGTCTTTATATGCAGATGATTTTCTGCTGTACATCACAGACACTCTCCAATGTAGAGGAGATAATGAAGCTACTTAGAAATTTTGTCTCCTTCTCAGGGTAAAAGCTGAATTTGGTCAAAAGTTAATACTTTCCGGTGACTCCTCCAGGAAGGGCAGCTGATCTGGGAAAGTTGCCATTTCACCTGGCCAGGATAAGCTTCCATTATCTGGAAATCCAGATGGTCCACGATTGGGCCTCACTCCACAAACTTACCTTTGCTAGTCTGGTGAATAGAATCAAGGCCGACTTAAGAAGGTGGGACGTCCTCCCTCTGTCCTTGGTGGGCAGGGTGCAGACTGTGAAAATGAACGCCCTCACGAGGTTTTTGTTTTAATGTCTCCAGTCTTTCTCCCCAAAACGTTCTTTTGTGAGGTCACTAAAATGGATCCTCCTTTATTTGAGCGGGCAAAACCCCACGGACGCGTACAACGTTTCTACAGAGAGAGGCAGATGGGCGGGGAGAGGGGGGGGGTGGGGGGGGGTGGTTTGGCACAGGTGTAGACAATGGATATGGGAATACAACCATCAATGGTGGCCTTGCTCCTAGTTGCTGCAGCCCTGGGGATGCCCGCGATTGTGAGAGCTGGAGGAGGAGGAAGCTGCAGCAGCGGTGCCTGCTCCAGAGGAACAGGAGGCAGCCGCCCAGGATGGAGAGCCAGCTGCCTAAAAGACCAAGGAGCAGGAGGAGGTGGTACAAGGGAGGTGCCTCATGAGGCCTCGCATTTACTGACAGTGCATGTTTCTAGAACTTGCTGGACCGGGCATGCCGTTGAAGAATCCGGCTGAGCAGAGAATCATGGCACCGCGAGGGAATGAGGGAGGACACCCACTCACGGTGGCTGGCAAGGTGATGGTCGCCTTGAACTCTCTTAGGCCACGGAGTCCTTCAAGGCGCCGAGTGGGGACCTGTTTGGGATCTCACAGAGCTCGGTGCAAACATGTATCAGCGCCATCACGGGGGCCCTGTATGCCCACTCGGCACAATACCCCACCAGTGGGGTGCCTGTGTCCAGGTGGCGATCAATGAGATGCATGTCACTTACGAGCACCTGAAGATGACAGGCCAAGTACACAAACAGAAAGGGGTTCCAGTCGAACGTAGAGATGATACGTGACCATCGGATGCGCACTACTCACGTCTGCGCCCGATATGCGGGTTGTGTGCATGGTGCCTTCATCTTGGCACACTCGACGATTCCTGGCCCCTTCGAGGAGCAGCCCAGCTGAGGGGTTGTCTCCAGGGTGACAGGGGTATCCACCAGTCATGGCTGCAGACAGGGGCGAAGGAGGAGGTCCTCGCTCTTGCCTCATTAATAGTCCAGAGGTGGGTTCTGCTCAGGTGGAAGTCTTGAACACCGCCCAGTGCCTCGGCCAGGCTGAGTGTTTGATGGAATGTTTGAACCTTGAGAATGTTAAGTATACCACGAGAGGGTCAGTGGCAGGGTTTTATGTGGGTGGCAGCCTTTCATCTCCTTTTTCAGGGAATTAGTCGGCGTCTGTTGCTGGGGGGGAAGGGGGAGAGGTTTTTTTGTTCAATTTAGTCTGTTTATGGAGGGTTGGGGTTGGCTGTATTTTGCAAGGATGTTTGTTGTATGTTATTGTTATGTTTTACCTTATACAATGAAAATATTTTCTGAATAAATATATTTTCATAAAATATATATTGTAAACAATTGTGGCCTCAGCACTGATCCCTGTGGCATTCTACTAGTTACAGGTTGCCATCCTGAAAATTCCCCTTTTATCCCAACTCTCAGTCTTCTATTAGTTAGCCAATCCTCTATCAATGTTCATGCACTCTCCCCCACACCATATTATCTTATTAAGTAGCCTTTTGTGTGCTCCCTTAGTGAACGTTTTTTTGGAAATTCAAGTATATTACATCTACCAGTTCCCATTTATCTATCCCACTCATTACCCCCTCAAAGAATTCTAATACATTGGTCAGGCACGATTTCCCCTTCATGAAGCCATACTGACCCTACTTGACTTCGGGGCAAAATAAGGGACATCAACATTATGAGAATGCTTGGGTTTTCCAATGCTCTTGGGGTGGAGGGCTGGGGTGGGGTGGAGGGGGAGGCGGGGGGGGGGGGGGTGATGGCATCACTAGGGGTTCGATGGCTCGAAAAGTTTGGGAACCTCTATTTTAAAGTAATATAAATAAACCTATTGCATCTCTGCATTATTCTGAGATAAATTAGGCATCTAAGACATGCAGCAACCTAGTGAATGCAAAACATCGCTCACTCTCCATATCCCTTGATTACCTGAGGACCATAATTCTGGCATTTGAGTTGAGAGCTTCACATATTTATTGGTTAATTCGGGGACAACATAGCTGGTACTTCACCCATTCCATGGCTTGTCTGCCATCATGGTTGCTAACATGGTTACAGTCGGGGACATTTTCCACTCTGTGCTCCAGTCAAGCAGTCCCATTCACCAGGAGCCCATCATCGAAACGTGTGCACCTGTTACATACACAATTTTACTGACCGCTTTGGATTGTAGGCCTCCATGGTTTGCCTCAGTAAACACTTTCCTAATCCATGGACATTGCTCAGTAGAAGAGCCTGCCTACATGGGGAAGTGACCCCAAAGCAGAAAGTCCAGCAGGGGTCAGGGATACATCATTGCAATGGGCAGAGGTTCTGACCAACCACAGCTGTGCCCACTGTTGGGTTTAGGATGATTTGCATCCTTTACTTTAATACAGGCTTCTGGGCTCAAGTGATAGAAAGACAACTACTTTGTCAACTGTATTTATCTGATACCTGATACAGATCCAATGCACACAGCTCTCATCCTCACCAGCAACAATCTCACTGGATTTCATGAGCTTGAGTCACATGACCACTCATGGTAATCCCATGAAAACTATCTCAAGCTCCAAATGTGTGTTGTCCTTTATATAGTTAATTTCATAACGTAAGCATGGTGCTATTCCGCAAGTAAATCTACAGTACATACGGTTAGTATGGTAGTATGTAAGCACGCCACGTCAGCGGTTACTCATACTGCAGGCTGAATTCTTAAACCAAGGTGGGGGTGGAGCATGGAGTAAGACATATGATTCCGAGTCACCAGCCAGTGTACCAGTTGGTCAGCATCATATCGTCCTTCGAGAAAAGATGGGGAGGGATCTAGTGGTGGTGAGAGGGAGCAGCAGGGTCATCTGTTCTCATGTAGTAGGACCCAAAGGGGGAGTGGGCTTGGTCGGGGGGCTGGGTGTCACAGGTAGAGGGTCACGTAGGGCTGGAGGGGGTAAGGGGTTTAGTACCTGCAGGGCAAACAAGCCATCCTCCAATATTGTGTATACCCATAACAGGAGAAGTTAAGCTGCTTCTGTCTGTCCCACCAATCACTCCCAGGGCAGAGCCCTGTTCATGGTTATATGCTGAAGGTTATTTTAACTCCCTTTGGCTGTGAGCACCCTCTAGTTGCACAGCTGAAGGCTGTTGCTAATAAGCAATTGGCCGTGTTAGTTGTGAGAACACTTCACAGTTCTCAAGTGGTGCTACAGGGTGTGTTTGCTGCTTTCTCCCGCTGGTAGTTACAAATCCTGAAGGCCATGGGCGGGATTCCAGGCCAGAGAATCCCCGCGACCGGAGCAAATCGCGCCATGCCGCCCCGATGCCGAGACGCGATTCTCCGCAGAGCAAGATTCTCCGTTTGGCCTATCCCAGGCCGGTGTGGTCGGCGCCGGTCAGGGGCCGCGTCCTGCCGATTCTCGGCCCAGGACGGGCCGAGCGGCCATTACAAAAAACCCGTGTCCCGCCGAAACAATTCTAATCTGCTCTCAGCCGGCGGGACCTCAGCGTGGAAGAGTTCGGGGGCAGTCTGTGGGGAGGGAGGGGGTATCAACCCCAGGGGGAGGTCTCCGTTGTGGCCTGGTCCGCAATCGGGGCCCACCGATCGGCGGGTCGCCTCTCGGGCTGGGGGCCTCCTTTCTTCCATGCCGTCTCCTTTAGCCCTACGCCATGTTGCATCGGGGCCGGCGTGCAGAAGGGAGCCACTGCGCATGCGCGCCATGGCGCCAGTGCCACTGTGCATGTGCGGCCCCTGCGGTACCCAGTTGATGTCGAGATCAGCAGCTGGAGCAGCATGGGCCGCTCCAGGGCCGTGCTGGCCCCCTGTAGGGCCCACAATTGCTGATCCTGAGGCCACGTTGGCACTGTCGAGAAACACAACGGCGTTTCCGATAGCGTCAACACTTAGGATCAGAGAATCCCACCCCATGTGATTTGTTTGCTGCTGCCTTTTGTGCTTCTATCGGGTGGAGTAAGGGAAAGGTGGATGTAAGGTGACCTGCTACCAGTGCTGGAGAGGGGGAAGAGGTGCTCTTTCTCTCTTCTGGCAGGAACCTGCATTGGTGTGACTTTCCAGTGTAATTATTCCCACCTTTTCGTGTCTACTGTTGGGAGCTGCGGGAGGGGGAAAGAGAGGCGGAGTGATCCAAATGCTGCTGTGGCTGCCTGGAGGCTGTGTTGTTGTTCACTGTCACCTCCTTTATTTTCGTGGGCTGGAGCAAGGGAAGGGAGGATGTAAGATAACCTGCTACCAGTGCTGGAGAAGGTGAAGCGGTGCTCTTTCTCTCTTCTGATGTGCTCTGCGTTGGTGTGACTATGGGAGGGGGAGTGAGAGGCGGACTCATTTGAATGAGCAGCTTGAAGATGGCGTTGAAGAAATGTTTTTGCGGATTGCTGGTGACTTTATAGTACTGTTGATTGTTTCATGTTTCATGCCTGGAGGTTGTGTGTTTGGTTGCTGCCACCTCTTTTTCTTCCCTGGCCTGGAATGGGAGGATATACAATGACTTGCTACCAGTGCTGGAGAGGGGGATGAGGCGTTCTTTCTCTCTTCTGGGGCGAAATTCTCCGCAGACCATCGTAACGCCGATTTCCGGCGAGCATAATTGGTGTGGATGACTCCGTGGGGGCCTTCTTTTAGGCGGCTATTCTCCATTCCCGGAGGGGCCAGCAGCGGACTGACGCGATACGCGGAGGAGAGAGACAGACCCGGCGTTTGGGGGGAGGGGAGGAGGAGAGAGACAGACCCGGCGTTTTGGTGGGGGGGGGGGGGGAGGAGGAGAGAGACAGACCGGCATTTGGGGGGGGGGGGGGGAGGAGGAGAGAGACAGACCGGCATTTGGGGGGGGGGGGGAGGAGGAGAGAGACAGACCAGCATTTGGGGGGGGGGGGGGGGGGGAGGAGGAGAGAGACAGACCCGGCATTTGGGGGGGGGGGGGGGGGAGGAGAGAGACAGACCGGCATTTGGGGGGGGGAGAGAAGGAGAGAGACAGACCGGCATTTGGGGGGGCGGGGGAGGAGGAGAGAGACAGATCCTGCATTGGGGGGGGGGGGGTTGCGGCATTGAGTTGAGACGAAAGGGGGGGGGGTTTGCGGCGTTGAGTTGAGAGGAGTGGGGGGGGTTTGCGGCGTTGAGTTGAGAGGAGGGGGGGGGTTGCGGCGTTGAGTTGAGAGAGGGGGGGCGGCGTTGGAGGGGGGTAGGGGTGGTGAAGGGGGTAGGGGTGGTGAGGGGGGGTTGGGGTAGGGGCAGCGGCGTGCAGAGGAGGGGGGCGACAGATGCCCGGGGCCAACGCACCGTCGCCCCCCCCTCTGCACGCCGCTGCCCCTACCCCAACCCCCTCCCCTCACCACCCCACCTCCCTCCCCACCACCCCTACCCCTCTCCAACGCCGCCCACCCCTCTCTCAACGCCGCAACCCCCCCTCAATGCCGGTACCCCCCCTCTCTCAACGCCGTACCCCACCCCCCACTAATGCCGCACCCCCCCCCCCACTAACGGAGGAAGGAGGGGGGGAGGAGGAAGGAAGGGGGAGGAGGAAGGAAGGGGGGGGAGGAGAGGGGGGGGGTGTGTGTGGGTACCGGCCTTCAGAGGGAGGGGGGGGGGTGTGGGTACCGGCCTTCAGAGGGAGGGGGAGGGGGAGGGGGGTGTGGGTACCGGCGTTGAGGGGGGGGGGGGGTTGCGGCGTTGAGAGGGGGGGGTTGCGGCATTGAGGGGGGGGGTTTGCGGCATTGCGAGAGATGGGGGGGGCGGCGTTGGGAGAGATGGGGGCGGCGTTGGAGGGAGGTAGGGGTGGTTGGGGTAGGGGGCAGCGGCGTACAGAGGGGTGGGCGACGGTGCGTTGGCCCAGGGCATCCGTCGTCCCCCTCTCTGCACGCCGCTGCCCCCAAACTCCCCCCACCACCCCTACCCCCTCTCAACGCCGCAACCCCCCCCCCCCCCCGCCGGAACCCCCCGCCCCCCGCCGGAACCCCCCCCCCGCCGGAACCCCCCCCCGCCGGAACCCCCCCCACCCCCAACGGACACTGAACGGCGTCAACCATCATCAATGGTTGACGCCGTTTTAAAGCTACTCTGCTACTCTGGCCACGTCGGCGGGACTTCGGCCCATCCGGGCCGGAGATTTGTTGAAACAAAAATATAATGAAATCCCGCCGGCGCCAGCTGTTTTCAGAGGCTGCCGGCGGGATTTGCACAACGCCGGTTTTTGGCCGGTCAGAGAATAAAAAACCCTGCGGGAGCGGGATTAACGCCGCTGCCGGCCGATTCTCCGACCCTGCATGGGGTCGGAGAATTTCGCCCCTGGTCTACCCTGCATCAATGTGACTTTCCGGTGTGATTATTCTTACCTTTGAGGGTTTTTCAGAGTGGATAGTCAGAGGCTTTTCCCCAGGGTAGAGGGGTCAATTACTAGGGCACATAGGTTTAAGGTGCGAGGGGCAAGGTATAGAGTAGATGTACGAGGCAAGTTTTTTTTAGTGGGTGCCTGGAACTCGCTGCCGGAGGAGGTGGTGGAAGCAGGGACGATAGTGACATTTAAGGGGCATCTTGACAAATACATGACTAGGATGGGAATAGAGGGATACGGACCCAGGAAGTGTCGAAGATTGTTGTTTAGTCGGGCAGCATGGTCAGCTTGGAGAGCCGAAGGGCCTGTTCCTGTGCTGTACTTCTCTTTGTTCTTTGTTCTTTTGTCTGCTGCTGGTGGCTGCTTGAGGAGGAGAGAGGGGTGGACTGCTCTCAGTGGGCCACTTTGTGAGGGTGCTGAAGAAATGCTTTTGCAGATTTCTGGTGATTTTATTGTATTGTTGACTGTTTCATGCCCGGAGGTTGTGTGTTTGTTTGCTGCCACCTCTTTTGCTTCTGTGGCCTGAAGCAAAAGGCGGAGTGAGCGGCGAACTGCTCTGAATGGGCCACTTGGTAAGGGACAAAAACAGAAAATACGAGACAATCTCAGTGTGTCTGACAGAATCTGTAGCGAGCGGCAGCATGGTGACGCAGTGATTTTGTTTGACATGAACAATTCACTTGAGGCAGGTCATCTGGGTGAAGGGGCAGGCCAAGCTCACTGTTGATGACTGCGCTATCCTCAGCAATCTCTACCATCTCCGGGGCACGTTCCTCATAGGGGGTGAGGACTCTGATATCTGTAACGCCACTGCCTGTCTGGGCCCTTTCACGCCTATTGTGGGCTATCTTCTATTGCGGTAACAGAGAGGGGGCATTGTGAGTTGCACACCTGCTGCATCTGGAGGGGGGGGGGGTCAATGGCATGCACTGCACCTGGGCATGAGCGGTTGTGTTGGTGGGTGCCAGGATGTGCTGGGGCACGAGCGCAGTGATCTGATATGGGGCGGGTGCTAGGTGCCAGCCGCTGACTTGTTCGGAGGTGGGGGACGCAGAGGTCAGGGGGGGCACACGGAACTGATGCCAGGGGGCCTGCATTAACTTACCCTTGCGGAAGTTGCTGGTCTCCTTCCTGCACTCTACAACGGCCCTTCTGGCCACGCTGCCTGAACTGACGGCCACTGCCTCCCTGGCGGCATTGGAAGCCTTGCTGCTGGTCTTCCGATCCCCTCAGGGAACAGGGGTGTCTCGTTTTGCCTCCATGGCGTCCAGCAGCCTGGCTAGGTTGGCATCCCGAAAGGTGGAGCAGGTCTGCGTGGTGCCATGCACGTCTGCTGCCTGGGAGTGAGTTCGGAGGGAACACTTATGAGCAGCTCCCGGTTGTTAGCGGGGTGCTGGCAGGTGCGAGTTAAGTGAATCAGCTGGCGGGGCAGCCAGTTCCGGCATAAAGCCCATGGGGGATCATTTCCGGCACTAAGCGCCAATAAATAAGAACCGCGGCCTTGCCGACTTGGCTATCGGGAAGCACCCAGGAAGTCCCACCTGATACGTCACTTAGAAAGTTTTTGATTAAATCATTACATTCCACCAAAGGCTGAGTACCTGGGTGGAATCCAAACTGTGCATTAGTGATATGGTTATTGCTGCACAAGTTGGGTTGAAAGCACTGTCGAATTATTTTTAAAAAAATTTTAAGTACCCAATTATTTTTTTACCAATTTAGGGGCAATTTAGCATGGCCAATCCACCTGCACTGCTCATCTTTGGGTTGTGGGGGTGAGACCCACGCAGACACAGAGAGAATGTGCAAACTCCACACGGACAGTGACCCGGGGGCGGGATCGAACCTGGCTCCTCGGGGCTGTGAGGCAGCAGTGCTAACCACTGCACCACTGTGCCACTCATTTTGATGATGATTGAGAGTGGGCAGATGGGGTGGGAATTGATCAGGTTGGATTTTTCCTTCTTTTTGTAGACAGGGCATACCTGAACAATTTTACATATCATTTGTTTAGATGCTAATGTTGTAGCGATACTGGAACTGCTTGTCCATAGATGCAGCTAATCCTGCAGCAAAAGTCTTGAGTACTATGAGCAGAATATTGTCAGGACCAATAACCTTTGTAGTATCCAGCGCCATCAACCGATATGACACGCTTGAATCAAAATGGCTGATGATTGGCATCTGTGATGCTAGGAATCCCATAAGGAGGCTAAGGTAGATGATCCATGTGGTTCCTTCAGCTGAAGATGATTGATAATGATTCAGCTTTCTCTTTTAGCACTGATATGCTGAGTTCCCTATCATTGATGGAGTAGATTTTGTAGAGCCTCCTCACCCTGTTAGTTGTTTAATTGTCCACCACCATTCACCTCTTGGTTTGACAGGACTAATTTTTAAAAAAAAATCTTTATGAAATGAAGATCGCTTATTGTCACGAGTAGGCTTCAATGAAGTTACTGTGAAAAGCTCCTAGTCGCCACATTCCGACGCCTGTCCGGCTGGTACGGGAATCGAACCATGCTGCTGGCCTGCTTGGTCTGCTTTAAAACCCAGCGATTTAGCTCAGTGAGCTAAACCAGCCTAATGTAGGCCTATTTACCACTGCAATGAAGTTACGGTGAAAAAACCCCTAGTCGCCACATTCCGGCGCCCTTTTGGGTACACAGATGGAGAATTCAGAATGTCCAATTCACCTAACAGGATGTCTTTCGGGACTTGTAGGAAACTGGAGCACCCGGAGGAAACCTACACAGACTCCGCACAGACAGTGACCCAAGCCGGGAATCGAACCTGGGACTCTGTCGCTGTGAAGCAACAGTGCGAACTGTGTTACCGTGCTGCCCTAACTCTGGAGCTTTGATCTGAACCATTTGTTGTGAGATCACTTTGCTCTGTCTATCACTTGTCACTTGCACTGTTTGGCATGCAAGATAGCAGTGCAGTGTTAATGTCACTGGAACTGTAATCCAGAGGCCCAGACTAATGCTGTGGGGATGTGGCTTTGAATCCCACCATGATACTGGCGTGGATGTGATGGGCCAAAGGGCCTTTTCTGTGCTGTATGTCTCTATGACTCTCTGGCTGGTGGAATTTAAATTAAATTATTTAATAAAACTCAGTTGACTGACAAAAATCTGGAATCGAAAGCTAACTATGAAGCTACCATCGATTGATGGAAAAATGCATCTGGTTTACTAATATCCTTTGGGGAGGGAAATGTCATTCCTAGGTATGGCACACAAGTGACTTCAGAGCCACAGCAATTTAATTGACTCTTAGTTGCCTTTTAAAATACCTCAGCAAACTATTTGAAAAGCCACAGAAAAATCAAGACAGAATATAACTGGACGGCCCACCTGACCTCAATGTCACACTGGAAATGAGAAAGGCACATCCAACCCGACAAAGCTTTCCTTACATTTTGGAGCTTTTGCCAAAAATTGAGAGCACTACCCACAAAATTAATCAAGCAGCAGCCCACAGAATCAAGCCTTACAGACAATGTCCTAAGACACCACCATCACCATCCCAGGCTATGTCCTGTCCCAGAGGTAGGACAAACCCAACAGATATTCGATTGGATTGGATTTGTTTATTGTCACATGTACCGAGGTACAGTGAAAAGTATTTTTCAGCGAGCAGCTCAACAGATCATTAAGTACATGAAGAGAAAAGGAAATAAAAGAAAATACATAATAGGGCAACACAAGGTACACAATGTAACTGTACTTAATGTACGTAACAATGTACGTAAGCACAGGCATCAGATGAAGCATACAGGGTGTAGCGTTAATGAGGTCCACCCATAAGAGGGTCTTTTAGGAGTCTGGTAACAGTGGGGAAGAAGCTGTTTTAGAGTCTGTTTGTGTGTGCTCTCAGACTTCTGTATCTCCTGCCCGATGGAAGAAGTTGGAAGAGTGAGTAAGCCGGGTGGGAGGGGTCTTTGATTATGCTGCCCGCTTTCCCCAGGCAGCGGGAGGTGTAGATGGAGTCAATGGATGGGAGGCAGATTCGTGTGATGGATTAGGCTGTGTTCACGACTCTCTGAAGTTTCTTGCGGTCCTGGGCTGAGCAGTTGCCATTCCAGGATGTGATGCAGCCCGATAGGATGCTTTCTATGGCAAATCTATAAAAGTTGGTACGGGTAAATGTGGAGATATGACAATGTAAGATAATGTAAGAGATATGACAGCACATTAGTATGGGAATTACCCTGGGAGTCCTCAACATTGATACCGGACCCTAAGAAGTCTCATGGCATCAGGTCAAGTATATGCAAGGAATCCTGTTGATTACTATCGTGCTTCACCAACTTGCTGGAGCTTTTTGAAGAGATGGCAGAAAGGGTTGTTTAGGGAAATGCTCTTTGTGTGGTGCACATGGACTTCGAAAAGACATTTGATATCGCACCATGCAAAGGAATTGTGAGAAAGGCTTGTGGAAGAAAAGGGACAGTAGCAATATGGATATGATACTGGCTGAGTGACAAAAAAGCAGAAAGTAATGGCTAATGGATGTTTTTTGGGCTGGAGGATGGTTTATAGTGGAGTTCCCCAGCGTTGGGATCCTTGCTTTTCCGGTGGGACTCAGCTTTTAAATGACGGCCGCTCAGCCCATCCTGGCCGGAGAATCGGCATGCTGGCCCGGGCCGGAGAGTCGGTGCATACCCCGACCAGCGCCGCGCCGACCACGCCGGCGCTGATGCCACCGATTCTCCGCACTGGGGGGGACGGAGAATTCTGCCCCATGGTTTTATTAATTCATGGGATGTGGGCACCGCTGGCTAGGCCTATTCCTAATTGCCCTAGTGAACGTAGAACGTAGAACAGTACAGCACAGAACAGGCCCTTCGGCCCTCGATGTTGTGCTGAGCAATGATCACCCTACTCAAACCCACGTATCCACCCTATACCCGTAACCCAACAACCCCCCCCCCCCCCCCCCCCCCCACCTTACTTTTTAGGACACTACGGGCAATTTAGCATAGCCAATCCACCTAACCCGCACATCTTTGGACTGTGGGAGGAAACCGGAGCACCCGGAGGAAACCCACGCACACATGGGGAGGACGTGCAGACTCCGCACAGACAGTGACCCAGCCGGGAATTGAACCTGGGACCCTGGAGCTGTGGGAAGCTGGTGGCAAGCTGCCTTCTTGAACTGTTGAAGTTCTGTTAGAGAGGGAGTTCCAGGATTTTGACCCAATGAAAGTGGAGGAACGGTGATATATTTCCAAGTCAGGATGTGAATGACTTGGAGAACTTCCAGGTGGTGGTGTGCCCATGCATCTGCTGTCCTTGTCGTTCTAGATAGTCGTGGATTGCGAAGGTGCTGCCGAAGGAACCTTGGTGAGTTCCTGCAGTGCATCTTGTAGTTGGTACACATTAATGTTAGAGTGTGTTAGCGGTGGACAAATTTAATATTTGTGGGAGGGGTACCAATAAAGCGCACTTCTTTGTCCTGGATGGTCTTGAGCTTCTTCAGTATTTTTGGACAGGTTGATGGAATGGACCAACAGATGGCAGATGAAGTTCAATGTGGGGAAATATGAAAATTTATTTTGGTCAGAAGAACATGGAAAGATAATATGAAATAAAGAGTAAAATTAAAAGGGTGTCGGAGCAGAGGGACCTGGGTGTATATGTGCATAAATCATTGAAGTGGCAGGACAGGTTGAGAGAGCAGTTAATAATGCTTACAGTATCCAAGACTTTATTATCATGAGAATAGAATATCAGAGCAAGGAGGTTATGATAAAACTTGTATAAAACACTAGTTTGGTCTCCGGGGCATTACGGTAGCACAGTGGGTAGCACTGTTGCTTCACTGCTCCAGGATCCCAGATTCGATTCCCGGCTTAGGTCACTGTCTGTGTGGAGTCTGCATGTTCTCCCCGTGTCTGCGTGAGTTTTCTCTGGATGCTCCGGTTTCCTCCCACAAGTCCCAGAAGACGTGCTGTTAGGTGAATTGGACATTCTGAATTCTCCCTCTGTGCACCCGAACAGGCGCCGGAGTGTGACAACTAGGGGCTTTTCACAGTAACTTAATTGCAGTGTTAATGCAAGCCTACTTGTGACAATAAAGATTATTATTATTATTGTGCCCAGTTCTGGATGCTGCACATTAGGAAGGATAGGACGGTATTAGAGAGAACGCAGAAATTATTCATGAGAACGGTTTCAGAGACAAGGAACTTCAGTTATGAACAGAGATTGTAGAAGTTAGGATTGTTTTCCTTTGAAACAAGAATGCTGACAGGAGATATGATGGAGCTGATCAAAAGAATGAGCGGACTGGACAGCATCGATAGGGAGAAACTGCTCTCACTCATGGGAGGATTGAGAATTAGAGGGCACAGATATAATGGGAAGGATCCTCTGATTCCGCGCCGGGTCGAAGAATCGCCGTGGGGGGGGGGGGGGTCGAATCCTGCGACGCCACTCCTACGCTGGGCCGCCGATTCTCCACGCTTCATGGGCCGAATGCCGCCGACTTCGGCCGAGTCCCGCCGGCGCCGTTTGCGTGTGGTCCTACCCAGTGGTGTCTTGGCTGCGGGGGCCTTCCTGGTGTTGTGGAGGGGAGGGGGGAATCCGACTCCGGGGGGGGGGGGCCTCCACGTTGGCCAGGCCCATGATCGGGGGCTACCGATCGGCGGGCGGGCTAATTGGGGGAGGGGGGGGGAGGTGCCTATGTTCCTCCGCGCCAGCCCCTGTTGGGCTCTGCCATATTGCCCATGCTGGCGCCCCTATCAGCAGCTGGAGCTGCGTGAAGCGCTCCAGTGCCGTGCTGACCCCCTGTGCGGCGCAGGATCGCTGCTCCTATCGGCCAGATGACGCCGTCGTAAAACACTCCGGCGTTTATGACAGCGTCAACACTTAGCCCCATTATCGGAGAATCCCGCCCAATGTAATTGGTAAGATGTGAGGAGAAGCTTTGTCATACAGTGAGCAGCTAAGGTCTGGAATGCACTGAGAGTGTGAAGGAGGCATGCCCAAATGTAGAATTCAAAATGAGATTGTTATCGGAAAAGAAAGAATGTGAAAGGTTGCGGGGAGAAGGCGGGTGAATGACAGGAGGTGAATTGCACCATGCGGAGGCCAGTGCAGGCATGTGCTGTTACGTCAACATTTTTATTTCATGGCTAAATTGAATTAAGGCACTGACAAAAATCTGCCAGTTGCCATTTGTGAACTTTCTGCCTGGCTGTCACAGAATGTTTCTGGTTATTGTAGTTCACTGAAAAGAATGTAAAAAAAACTATAACTCACAGGATACTTCTCTCCTGCACACGCCTGGAATTGCCAGCAGAAGCCAGAAACTTCCAGCACGCAGGTCTTGTGTGAAATTTTCACCTCCTGAGACTGAAGAAAAACCGAAGCCTCAGGCTCCAGACAAATGGGCACGCCTTGCTCAAAGAACAAGCTTCTCAATGAGGCACACAAATCCATTGTGCAGAGTCAGAGAATACCTAAATGGCCAATTTAACTGGTAAGCGACTGATGCATTTTTCTAATACTCTGCTTTTCTTTTTGTGTGTGTTATTTTTACATTGGCCCAAGTAAAATTTCAGCCGTGAAAAGATTGTCTGTGTGATTTAACTGGCTTACTTTTGACAGTCACTAAGGCCGGAATTTTACACCCAGGTATTGGCCCAGCCCAGCACCCCCCCCCCCACCCCCCCCCCCCACCCCGGTTGGGAAGTCGGGAACTAGCCCGCATCCCCATGGCTGGGAAGACCGGGCCTGAATTTACTGCCAGCTGGCGGTTCATTTGCTCATGTCATAGTTTTTGTCCCCATCCGGGTGGAATTCCTGCCTCCAAGAACCATCAGCCAATCTGATGGCAGGCAGCTTTCCAGTCCCAGCAACGTCACTGCTGGGACTGCAGTCTGTCTGAGAACTGATGGAATCAGACCCTGAGGTGGTGGGGGGTGGGGGGGAGCGGCAAGGGGGGTGGATGTGTCCGATCAGGTGACCAGGATAGGAGAAAAAAATAGAGGTTCAGATCACCTCCATTTTCCTCTGGTTGGCTGAACTTGTTCTCTCACTAAACAATTTCTCCTTTAATTTATTGCACTTCCTCCAAATAAAAAGTGTTGCAATGGGTACATGTATGGGTCCTGTTTTATCCTGTCTTTTTGTAGAGTATGTTCACCATTCCTTGCTCCAGTCCTACTCAGAGTCCCTCCCCCAACTCTTTATCTGGTCCAAGGATGACTGTATTAATGCCGTTTCCTTCACTCACCAAGAACTCAAAAACTTTATCAAATTTATTCCAGTTTCCATCCTTCTCTCACTTTCAAATAGTCTGTTCCTTCCCTTCAATTCCTTCTCTGTCTCCGTTTCCAGGCTTTCAACAAAAATTCATTGTAATCCTACCAGCTCCCACAATTAACTCAACTGCGCTTCCTCACATCCTGCACCTTGTAAGGACTCAATTAGATTCACCTAATTTCCCTGTCTCCTTTGCATCTATTCTGATGATCCTACTTTCCAAAGGAGCTCTTTGTTTAGCACATCTGAAGAATTATTTCCTCCAACACTCAACCCTGTCTGACTTATTTCCCACACTTCAGCTCTCACTCCTTCCCCTTCTTCCCAGAATCATGATAGGGTTCTCCTTGTCCTTGCTTTCCACCCCACCAGCCTCCATATCCAAAGGGTTATCCTCTGCCACACCCAGTGCAATGCCGCCACCAAACATCTCCCCTTCCCCTATCAGCAACCAAAGGGACTGTTCCCTCTAGGATATCCTGCATCACTCTTCAGAAACTTGGAAAATATCCAGGATTGGGCTGACAAAAGGCAAGTAACATTAGCATCACAGAAGTGCCAAGCAATGACCATGTCATTGCCTTTCCACAGCACCTTTCCATACAATTGCATGAACATGCCTTACCGGCTCTCTCCTCACCACCCAAAGCTCCAAACACTCCTTCCAGGTGAAGCATTAATTTCCTTGTGCCTCTTTCAATTTAGAATCCTGTCTTCACTGCCAATGATACAATACTGCTCTACCTTGGGGATGCCGATTGGATGAGTGCTTTGCAGTACACCGTTGCTCAGTCTGAAGGCATGACTCCAAACCTCTAGTGGCTTGTCATTTTAATTCACCACCTTGCTCTAACACTTGCATTTCTATCCTTGGCCTGCTGCAGTATTCCAGTGAAGCTAAACGCAAAGTAATCTGCCAATTAGAAACTTCTGAAACCAACGTTGAATTCAACAATTCCAGATCATAAATTCTGTCCTCCATTTTGTTTCCGCTTTTTTGCCATGTGCTGATCTGGATCGTGTTTATTATGTGTTTGCTTTTCGACAAGAGTTGGTTGTGGTGATATGCATCACTGTAGAATTAACAGTAGAGGCGAACCCGAGTAGGGGAATTGTAAATAGTTCAATAAATGTGTTGGAGTTATCTCCACGTCTGAACCTTCCTTTGTCAGAGTGAACATCAAGGAAGCCGCTTATGCTACGTCAAGAGTATAACAAGACATTGATCATTATTTTGTCATTCACACCCACTCTGGACAAATCCGTTGTTTCTTTACTACAGCAATTACTGCTCCCTTTGCCTTTTGCTCCATGACATCTTTGTTATTTAACCTCCCCTGTCCTGTATCCAATCCCAGACCTACCCTTTTGTTCTTTCTCCCTGTCCCCAATTTCTAAGGCATAAAACTGGTCACATTTTGACTTTCCTTCAGTTCTGAATATGTTGTATCCATCCTGAAACGATAGACGCGATTCAAATGGAACAAAAACAGAGCCCCATTTCGGATGCGTTCAGCGGAGTATTTCACGGCGCTGAAGAGGCTGCTATGTACCAGCACTTTGCCGGATTTTTTTGGCCTCAGCGGGAACACCCTCGAGGCTACACTTACATAATGTCCTGCACTTTTGAACTGAGCTCACCAGTGTAGAAAGACTTCTCACCAGTCAAGGCACCATTTTTCAACTCCGCCCCAATCTTTCGACCCCCCTCCCCCTCAGCAACCCCATCTTGTCTCTGGACCCCGCGCCCACTGCACCCAATTTACTTCTTTGGGGTTCTCGAGTCCCCTCTCATCCCACATCTTAAGGACAAGGCATCCCAAGCCCAAATGCTGACACCTGATCACCTTGACACTACCAACCTGGCACCATGGCAGTGCTCCTGCCAGTCTGATAGGGCCACCTCGGCTCTCTGGCAGTGACAGGGTGGCACTGCCAGAGTGCCTGGGTGGCAGTGTCAAGGTGCCGAGGTGCCAGTGGGAGTGCCAGGGTACCATCCTGCCTTGAGCCTGGCCATCTGAGGATTCCTCATGGCTTTGGAGATCCCAAAAGGTGCCGTTACACCTGTCCACGTCTGTGTGGGCCGTGCTAAATGACACCCTGGCAAGGTCTCCCAGGCGTGGTCATTAGGTCCCGGGCACTGGGAGTATTTGGCACAGTCAGATTTAAATAAGGCTAATAGCTCACTTAAATATGCTCTTCTGGACCTCGCCCAGTGCGGGCAGGATCCAGATCGCGACATCTCATGAGATTCTGTTGAATATCGTGAGATGTTTAGAGCATCTTGTGAAATGCAATGACCTTATTGTGACACCAAGTGAGTAAATCACAGCTGTTAACTCTGTTTCTCTCTCCACACACGCTGCCAGACCTGCTAAGTATTTCCAGAACCTTCTGTTTTTATTGGGGGTCACCTTTGTTGCGGGAGGGGGGGACCTCCATTGAGCACAGGCCCAATCAGGAAGCACTCATTCCCCGAACCCACAGCCAGGACCCGCACATGTTGTTGGCATCTACCACCCACTGGTAAAATATCAGCAACAATGTGTGGAGGTCCTTGGGTGGCGTCAATTGATCTAAGGATGGGCGTGCAGGCAAATCTGCCTGATACCTATCAACCACTGGTAAGATTACACAGTGCCTCCAACATGCCATCTGCTTTTACACCACACATCTATCATTGATTGTTCAAAAAAACACAGTCGCACAGTGGTTAGCACTATTGCCTCACAGCACCAGGGACCCGGTTCAATACCTGGCTTGAGTCAGTGTCTGTACAGAGTCTGCACGTTCTCCCCGTGCCTGTGTGGGCTTCCTCCGGGTGCTCCGGTTTCCTCCCATAAGTCCTGAAAGACGTGCTTCTTAGTGAATTGGACATTCTGAATTCTCCCTGTGTGCACCCGAACAGGCGCCAGAGTGTGGCGACTAGGGGCTTTTACTTCATTGCAGTGTTAATGTAAGCCTACTTGTGACACTAATAAAGATTATTATTATTAAAAATCCATCTGGTTTACTAATGTCCTTTAAGGATGGAAATGTGTCATTCTTCCCAGTTATATATTCCCTGTTATAGTGGACTTCACTGATGTAACACCTTCGGTTCGTAGAAAATGTCCCCCCCCCCCCCCCCCCCCCCCCCCCTCCCCCCACCAATGGCGGTGTGATGTTATGTCGGCGGGGTTTACAACAGGTTTTTAAATATGAGGAACTGGCGAACAGAACCTGCCGGGAGCACATCGGTGATTCGGTGATTACAGCCCCCGGGGAGAGAGAGCACCCTGGCATTGCCCCCTTTATCTTTGGAGTGCCCTTGAGCCGAAGTTGCTGGTGCAGCAATCTCATTCAGAGCCCACCCCACCAGCGAGACATCGTTGGACCCACCTCCTCGATTTGTTTTGACAACAGCCGTGATTTAATTAAAGGTTTCTCAGCGTGGTAGTGAGCAGGAACTTCCGCCAGCTTCCTGACGCCTGAACTGGCGAGGCAATCACAGACATCAAACGTTAGTTGGGCCACTTATCAAGGCCCCAGGGGCTTCACACTGCAAATGATGGTCCCGCCGGCTGATTTGCCAGGATTGCCCCCGCCAGCTCCCCACCATCAAGGGGAGAAGCACTGAAACCGATCCCGCAGAGCAAACCCCACACAGCCCGCAGCCATACCACCGAGGAAACCAGCCCCACGATTCGGGGATGCCGACCTGGTCAGATTGTTGGACGTAGTGGAGTCCAGGAGGGATGCCTTGTTCCCCCGAGGGACTCGGAGGGTCAACCACAGAACAGTCAGTTTCGCCTCGGAGGAGGTGGCAGTGGCTGTCAGCTCAGGGAGTGTGACCAGGAGGACCAACACCCAGTGCTGTAAGAAGATCAACAACACCCGGGCCGCAAGGGTGGGTTAGCACTGGCCCCCTAGCACTGGCCCTGGCACCCCTAGATGAAGCCCGCCAAGAGCATTGAAGGCCATGGGACACTGTAATCAGCAGGCTGCCTCCACCCCCGATGTGCATCCTGGGGACACACAGGTGCAGCGCTAAAGCACAGAAGGCTAAACAGGACAAGGATCACTGAGAGTGCACTGGGGGGGAAGGGGAGTCGTGGTAGGTTAAGAGGGGAAGGGGTAGGGTGGAGTGATGTGGGAGAAGGGGTGGGGTGGATTTAGGAAGGGTCAGAAAGGGGGGGTTGGCACCACAGTCGAGGGGCAGTTGGGGACACATATGTACAACATTAAAAAATGTTACATTTGTGAAATATGATGCCTCTGACACTTTCTTCCTCAACGCAGGCCAGCCAGCAATCTCCTACCCCATTTCCCCAGGAATGGTAGTCTTGGATTCCGATTCCCCACCCACCCAGGCACACCATGTGCAGGTGAGTAAGCGCTCAGCAGGCAGGAGCTTCCTGCTGTGATCAGGTACAGTGTCCAGGTGTCATAGTGTCCCCACTGAGACCGCCTCCCATACATGTCCCCTCCTCCCCCGCTGAACACCAGGGCAGAAACCCCAGGGCCCCGGGGCTCATTGCCTTCGAGTGACGATGGCTACTCACCTCCTTGGGTCCCCACAAAAGCCATTCTGCCAGCTTCACACTTTTAAAATGGTGTACTAATGGGCGCCCGCGTGACCACTTGGTTGGGGAAGCGGTTAGATCACGTGAGGCCATTAGACAGGGAGACGTTCCCATTAATTATGTGGAGATTGGCTTAAAGTGGTGATTATTGATTTCTCACCACAAGGGATCCTTATTTTGCCAACGGGAATGGGACAGTTAGATCGCAAACTGATCGGCGCCCGGCGCGGGTCTCGATTTTGGACTCACCCGCAATCGAAAGGCCACGTCGCACTCTTGCTCAAGCGTGGCGGGGCCGTAAAATCATGTCCAAAAATGTGGTAGGTAAATCCGACAGTGCAGCTGGAGGCTACACCTGACATTTCCCGCCTGAGGTGACACTTAGTCAAAAGAATGTGAGAATTCTGCTCCCTCTCTTTGGCTATGCCTTCGGATCCCCATCACAACCTCTCCATTATGATTAAATATTGGTTACTAGAGTTGGGGAGAGGGGGGGGGGGGGGTCGGTTTAATTCAGTTGGCTGGACAGCTAGTCCATGATGCAGACTGAAGCCAACGGCGCGGGTTTAATTCCCGTACCGGCTGAGGTTATCCATGCAGACGCTGTCTTCTCAACCTTGCCCCTCGTCTCAGGTTAAATCACTACCAGTCAGCTCTCTCGCTTCAAAGGGGAAAGCAGCCTCTGGTCATTAGGATGTTGGTGACTTTACTAATATAAAGTTCACATGTGCAAATAAGCCTTAACTGAATGGCGGAACAGGTTAAAGAGGCTCAATGGCCGACTCCTGTCCCTATGTGTCATTTTTCTGTTTTCACATACTTGGAAAAAAATAAGCAATAAATTGAAGAAAGAATTGAACAAGATAGTTATGACAGGTCACTGTGATATTGTCTCCGAGCAGAAGTAATGTCTATGAAAAAAGAGAATGCAAGACTGAACAACATTCTTTAGAACATGTGTTTTCAGTGAAGGTTGGGTTGTACCAGTTCTTTCAATGAGATTAAGAAGATTAGTGTTTTTCTGTTCTAATCATTTTTTATTTAACCCAATCCTCGACTTTAATTTTCTTTTTCCATTTTCTTTTTACAGAAGAAGAGACTTTGAAGTGTGATCAGAGGCACCAGCGAAACTACAATCCAGGGCTTAAATTCAGAACCACATTTGAATACTTTTGGATGCCACGTGATTAGTTTACTGCATACTCAAAATAGGCCAAAAGCCTACCCCAGGGAGTACCAAGGGACATGGGGAACAGAAACTACTTGTGAACGTGTTGTCGTTCTCCACAGGTCTTACTCCATAAAGAAACTAAATTAGAAAGAAATAGTTGAAGAGAGCGCATAGGATTTACAGGATTTAGTGTTGAAATATATGTTCATCTGAATTTACCATATGTTGAAATAAGTATGTGTAGCCTGGTGTTGGAAGATTGAAACAGAAATAGGAATTTCAACAACAAAATAGTTGTTCGACCCAAACAGTCCAGTTTGGTTCATATGCCATAGGCCTTTGCCTGCCTTATTCCCAGTTTTTTTAGTTACCCTTTTTTCAACCACTTTTCCAGCCTTTTATTAAGTGAATGCTGTATTTGTAGCTCAGAGATTATGGGCTAAAAACTCATGAACGTCAATTTTCAAGTGTGAGATTGACATTGGATATCTGCCCACTCCCACTGAGACAGGCAGGATGCAAACTCAGCACCACCTCCTCATTTAAGTGTAGCATTAAGCTGAGCAAGGCCTGTACCGTTGACTGGCTGAGTGCTCAGCACGGGTCCTAGCTGTGTGCACTGCACTGCAACATGGTGCAGATAGTCTGCTCCTCTTGAAGGCAGTCTGTTCATCTTAAAAGGGAACTGCATTCCTTAGATAGGAGCTGCAGCTGCTGGCTATCTGTACATACTGCCCGCAAGTAGGAGTTGCACAACTGGAGCAACTGAGAAGACCATAAGACCATAAGACAAAGAAGCAGAATTAGGCCACTCGGCCCATCGAGTCTGCTCCGTCATTCAATCATGGCTGATATTTTTCTCATCCCCATTCTCCTGCCTTCTCCCCATAACCCTTGATCCCCATATTAATCAAGAACCTATATATCTCTTAAAGACTTAAAGACACTCAGTGATTTGACCTCCACAGCCTTCTGCGGCAATGAGTTCCAAAGATTCACCACCCTCTGGCTGAAGAAATTCCTCCTCATCTGTTTTAAAGGATCATCCCTTTAGTCTGAGATTGTGGCCTCGGGTTCTAGTTTTTCCTACCAGTGGAAACATCCTCTCCACATCTACCCTATCCAGGCCTTGCGGTATCTTTAAAGTTTCAATAAGATCCCCCCTCATCCTTCTAAACTCCAACGAGTACAGACTAGAATCCTCAACCGCTCCTCATATGACAAGCTCTTCATGCCAGGGATCGTTTTTGTGAATCTCCTCTGGACCCTTTCCAAGGCCTTAGATACAGGGCCCAAAACTGTTCACAATACACCAAATGGGGTCTGGCCAGAACCTTATACAGTCTCAGAAGTACATCCCTGCTCTTGTATTCTAGCCTTCTTGACAGGAATGCTAACGTTGCATTTGCCTTCCTAACTGCCAACTGAACCTGCATGTTAACCTTAAGAGAATCTTGAACAAGGACTCCTGAGTCCCTTTGTGCTCCTCATTTCCTCAGCATTTCCCCATTTAGAAAATAGCCTATGCCTCAATCTCTCCTTCCAAAGTGCAAAACCGCACACTTTTCCACATTGTATTCCATCTGCCACTTCTTTGCCCACTCTCCTAGCTTGTCCAAGTCCTTCTGCACCCCTCCGGCTTCCTCAATACTACCTGTCCCTCTGCATATCTTTGGATCATCTGTAAACTTAGCAACAGTGCCCTCAGTTCCTTCTTCCAAATTGTCAATGCATATTGTGGATAGTTGTGGTCCCAGCACCGACCCCTGAGGTATATTACTACTCACCAGTGGCCATCTTGAAAAGATCTCTTTATCTCTGCTCTCTGCTTTCTACCAGTCAGCCAATCATCTATCCATGTCAGTATCTTACCCCGAACACCATGGGCTCTTAACTAATTTAAAAGCCTCCTATGCGGCAACTTGGAAACCTAACTAAATCACTTCCACTGGTTCTCCTTTGTCTAAATTCCTTGTTACCTCCTCAAATAACAGATTTGTCAGACATGACCTCCCGTGCTGACTCAGTCCTATTTTATCATGCACTTCCAAGTACTCTACAATCTTACCTTTAATAATGGACTCTAAAACCTTACCAATGACCAAAATCAGGTGAAACCAACCTATAATTTCCCATCTTCTGCCTCCCTCCCTTCTTAAACGGGGGTGTTACATTCACCATTTTTCAGTCCTCTGGGACCATCCCTGCATCCGGTGATTCCTCAAAGATCACCACCAATGCCTCCACAATCTCTGCAGCTATCTCCTTTAGAACCCTGGGGTGTAGTCCATCCGGTCCAGGTGATTTATCCACCTTCGGACCTCTTAGAACCTTCTCCTTAGTGATGGCCACTATACTTACCTCTGCCCCCTGAGAAAAGTGAATGCTCCTTGGTTCTCACTGTTGCAGTGTTGGAGGCCTCAGTGCTTGAGAATGGCAGGAAGAGAGAGCTCAAGTTTCTATGGAGGGCTAGGTGGATCATTCTCTGAAGAGAATGAGATTAGATGCTCAGAAAGTCAATGTCATTGCTGCAAGAAGTTCAATTACATCACCTGTGTGGTCGAGATCAGTGAACGTATCTGCACAAGATATAGAACATAGAACATAGAACGATACAGCGCAGTACAGGCCCTTCGGCCCTCGATGTTGCACCGACATCGAAAAAATCTAAAGGCCATCTAACCTACACTATGCCCTTATCATCCATATGCTTATCCAATAAATTTTTAAATGCCCTCAATGTTGGCATGTTCACTACTGTTGCAGGTAGGGCATTCCACGGCCTCACCACTCTTTGCGTAAAAAACCCACCTCTGACCTCTGTCCTATATCTATTACCCCTCAATATGTCCTATCTGTCACACCACCGATCTCTCACCCTCCTCAAGGCAACATTCGCTCATTAGCAGTCTCTAACGCTCGGAACTCAGGCCTCACATCCAAATACTCCACATGTCCCTCATGACTGCTATGCCCACATACCACCAGCTATTCAACTGTGGCAGGCATATCACCCATGCTCATGCAAAACACAATCACTGACATTCTTTCCTCTGTCTTGAGAGTAAGGTGGTCCATCACGGCCTGGATCAGAACAGAACAAGTGAGGGGCAAGGCCTCCTAATCATGGGGCCAGTGTTGACAGTGCCTGTGGCACCCAATGGAGCTGTAAACTTTGAGGTTGACAGTACAGTTCCTGAAGAAGCCTTATGCCCATTGTCAACTTTCAGCTTTCCCTCACACTTCTACATGGCCTGATGTGCAATCTGCTTTTCACCCCACCTCATTTCCTTTATTCCAGTCTTTTTCAGCTTTTAGATACCCAGGAGCTCCCGACCTGCCAACCACAAGCAGCAGCCATAGGCAAAAAATACAGCATTGACAAAGAAACATCACCACTTGATTAGGCAATTCCCGTGACCAACTCAGGTACTGACACTCTGTGACCATTAGAGAGTACTGCAGAATTGGAATCTGCGTACAATGAGCAGTGAGACACCAGACATGAGTGGTCTGCAGCCAGGGGTGAGGGGGGGGGGGGGGGGGGGGGGGGGGGGGGGGGGGGGGGGGGGGTGGGGGGGGGGGGGGAGGATTGGTTCATGGTCACTGGAGGGCGAGGTTGTAGACAAGTTCTGATACAGACGTCTCAGATGAGAAATTTGGTGGCAAAAAGTATTTGATGAAAATGTGCACCATTATGAAAGCAAAACACTATGAATGCTGGTGATCTAAAATTAAAAACATGAATCATAGAATTCCTCCAATGCAGAAGGAGGTAATTTGCCCCTTCGAGTCTGCACTGACCCTCTGAAAGAACACCCTACCATAGCCCACTCCCCACCCTATCCCCGTAACCCCATAATGTAGATGGAGTTGGCCTAGGTAGGGTGCTCTTTCACAGGATCGATGCAGACTCAATGGGCTGAATGGCCTCCTTCTGCGCTGTATTGTTCTATTTTTCTATGGAAGTGTCTTAATGGAAAAAATAATAAAACATTAACTATGTTTCTCGCTCCACAGATTCTGCCAGACCTCCTGAATTTTTTCAGCACTTCCTGTTTCCATTTCCATACTCAAATTTACTTGGAAACAAGCAGACTGACCAGACAAAACCTGTTTTATGGTCAAGGTGCATGGAGAAAACCAACAATCCACCATCCAAAAGGTGAGGTGGATTGAAGTCATGGGGGTTTGGCAGTTATTTCATGGGCCCGAACCTGCGTGACTCTCAGGATTGCTCCCAACAACCGCCACTCCATCAGTGCCCTTGCTGTTACCCCTCAGTCGACCAGCCAGCTGAGGCTTACACTGCCAATTCTGAGGTGGTGCAGTCCAAAACCGTGCCCTTGAGGTTCAGGTTGCTTGCTGGTATCCTGAAGGCCATCTGCAGCTTCCCCTCAGCAGTGAGGTAGTGCAGGTGCAGGATCAGTTGGACAGGAAAGGGCATCTGCGAGACTTGCAATCCACGAATGCTCAAAAGTGAATAGTTAATTTTTGATTGTATTGTTGGGTCTGTTGTTTGATAAAGCTGCCTTGGTAAGGATTTTGTTTGTGGTTTCTATTTCAGGATTCTGGCCAAGACCACACTGTCGTGGGGCAAGATGAATGGGAAGGTGGGGTATAATTCAGCACTGGTGATGATGGGAGGCTGAGGGAACCAGGGTCTGCGTCGGTGCTCATGGACAGCCTGCTCAGAGTTAAAGAATTCAGGATGCCTCCTCACTGCCTCCTCCTCTTCTGCTCTGTCTGTGTGTGAAGGCAGCAACACTCGCTGCCAAATACAGCCACCCACTGCAATGCCTCCACACCACTGCCACATGCTTGCCAATAGCAGGAGTTGTTCAAGGTGGTCTCACCCTGATGGTTGGCCTCTTAAATAGCTCTAGAGAAGCAACCATATTTGCTCTCTTAACTTGTGCTGTCCAAGTTTGGGGATGAGTGCATCGAATCAGCCAGAATGGCTGTTTCACATCGCCACCTTGCCAGTTGGAAGCTTCCAGTGCATGGACCATACTCCATGCAAACACCCTCCCCAGCATGGAATGCTGTGTGGATTGCACTGGAATCAGATCTGGAAGCGCTGTGTGCTCCCACTCAGAGGGCCTCTGGTTCCATTGGCTCCAGCAATACTCTGGAGCCAAATATTTTGGCCAATAAATTCAAATCCAACCATGACAATTAAACAAATGTAAAAATTGCTGGGTTGGGAGCTGCAAAATAACCACACTGGCTGCCTTTTTGGATTGAACTCCCAACTAGTTAATTATTGTCCTTCAGAGAAGGGAACCCATTTCACTTACTTGGTCGGCTTAGATATGCCCAAAGTCTCACGCGATTGAATTCTACTGCCTCAAGTATAATAGTTTTGCACAATAAATGCAGCCTTGCCAAGTGTCTTGCGCATCAACAAAATCTGTAAGAAATCAAGGTTGAAAACAAGTAATGACAGTAAAATGCAGGGCTGGTAATGAGCCATTTGGCTCAGCACAGAGCGTGACTCAACCTACAACCTTGTGTTTTCTTACCTCAGACTGGAGTCAATGATGCAGCAGTCAAGGGCTGAGGTGAATGGGAAGAGCAGGAAGGGATTCCTATTTCTGATCGCTAGCAAATGACTTCCTGCTGAAGCTTCTGTGTATGTAGTTGTTCAGTGAGGGCAGGGTGGCGGGGTGGAAGTGGAGGGAGGAAGGTGGTGGCAGGTGCAGTCATAATGCCCTTGGTGGTAGAGGAGCCTGCCAACACACCCATAGGGAGTGGACAACCTGGCAGTGTCCAAAACTCATTAGCACTGGTGGAACCGTACTCCAGTGAAATTCAGCGTTTTTGTGGGAAGAGATGAAAGAAAAAAAAGGGAGAGAAAATATTGGGCCACAAAGAAAATATTAAAAATGTTCATTTAAATTTATTTACCGTTGTCAAGCAGAGCATTCCCATGTCTGAAACAGGCCAACAGCAGTCCAAAGAACACATCAATAATCAAGTGCAGCCTCTCCAGCTGAGGTTGAAAATATCCCATTAACATCACATATGAATTAGCTGGCATGAAAGAAGGAAATAAGAGAAAGCCTTTGACTGCACAGAGGATAGGTTTGAGGCAGACAGAGATTAGTTGGCAAGCTTTGCAATAAACTGTCTGAAAATTTAGTGGGGCCTTTCACATTAAATTCACGAATCCTGTAAAACATGCACAAAATAGGCTGAAATAGCTTTGAAGTGGAGCACTCCCCCAATGGCTGGGTGGAACATTGCATCATGGCGCTGGGTTACATCAATCAGGGGAGTCCTAGCCGATCTCTGATCGCTGGCCTCCAAAGCATCGGTAAAGGCCGAAGCCTTTAACATATGGGAAAGGTAAACAGATATAGGAATCAATATTTGAATAAGCTTTATTCAAAGAACAAGAAACATTTGACCTGTCAAGCCTGTAGTAATATCATGGTTGTGTTGTAATTCGCTGACTGACCACTAGACGTCTCATTAGTATATAAGCGAATGTTAGAGTCATGTGACCTCAGACTGACTAGGGAACTGGAAGAGAGAGGTTGCTTGTGCATGATCATACTGTTATTCATCTGTTGTTTTGTATATAGTATACCCGCAGTTCATGTTAATAAAGTGTTTATAGCTTTAGCTACAAGTAGTCTTTTAATATAATATTACATGAATATTACATGGCACCAGGGCTGGATGGTATTCAACACTGAGGAAAAACTATTAGCCTGCCACAAGATCCACAGAGATTTGAAGATTTTTGCAGACTGCAAGAATTAACAACATTGAGTCATTGAAGCCACCAATGAGTTTCAGATTTCGTGGTAAAGTGGACTGCAACTGATGTGTGTTTAAACAACAATTTAATCTGTTTCTTACTGCAGTAAATTTAGGAGATCAATCAGATTTGCGTAAGGTATCAAAGCTCCTAACAGCGGCAAGGCCCAAAGCAATTGTTGTGTTTTCTACTTTTAAATTTGCAAACAATGAAGATAGTAAAAATGTTAACAAAGTAATTTGAAGATTTGATGCACATTGCACCCCCCTACCCCAGAAAGAATGAAATCTATGAGCGCTGTGTGTTTAGGTCACATTTACAGAATACAGATGGGCCCATAAATCATTTCAGCACATATTTAAAGTTAAAAGCTAAAACCTGTAATTTTTCTACGATGGAATCTTCCATGATTCGGGACTAGATTGTGTTTGGTGTGAATGAAAATAAGTTGAGGGAATGGTTGCTGAGGGAATCGGAGCTGTATTGGAACAAACAATTAAGATTTGTCAGGTTCACGAGCAAGCAGCACAGCATTCTAAAATGTTTCTCAGTAATGGCGGGGTCTTCTTGGAGGAAAACATTCCGGTTGGCCGCCCTTTTTTCCAAAAAGGTGGGAAACGTCTGAAAAAAGGCAGGAAACTTTCATGCAGCTCCTTGCCCACCAACACACAGGTTGAAGATCAGGACAAAGTATTTCTGTATAAAAGATGTGGTCAAAGACACAATTAAGGCAGTGTCCAGCGTTTGGCAAGTTTTGTTCCAGATGCAAAGGAAAAAAAATCACTTTGCGCAGAATTGTTACTCTAATCTCAACCCCAGATCAGTCAGCACAGCGGAAGACACAGCCTCCATTGATGAAACATCATTGTTTTTTGGAGTAATAACAGAAGAAGAATTTTTGGAGACTTAAAAAAAATGCAAACTGATGGTCCATTTAAAATAAATGCTGTCGATGAGGACAAATGGCTGCTACCACTTGAAGTGAACGGTACAGTGGTCCAATTGAAGTTAGACACTGGTGCCTAAGCCAATTTAATCAGCGTGACTGATTTAAAAAAATTAAAAATTCAGCCGATTAGAAGAAATCACAAAATATCTCTGAGAGATTATAATGTTTCGAGCATTAACTGTTACAGTGCTTGTGACTTGAGTGTGGTGGTGAAGAACACAGTTTATTCCATCCCTTTCTGTATTGTATCTGAGGACTTGGATTCATTATTAGGTGATCTGTCCTGTGAAGAATTAGGTCTAATGCAGTTGGTATATAACACCCAGAAATTCTGAGAACATTATCATCAAATTCAGTGATGTGTTCACAGATTTTGGTGCACTACCATTCACCTACAAGATATAACTCAAAGAGGATGCAAAAGCTGTGATACATGGACCAAGAATAGAACCTGCACCTCTTCAGGATTGCCTCAAAAAGGAGCTGGACAGAATGACAAAATTAAAAGTAACCAGGAAGATCGAAGAACCTACCGATTGGGTGAATCCCATAGTATGTGTAAAGAAAAAGAATGGTGATATTCACATCTGTATGGTTCCCAAAGATCTCAACGAGAATATCAAAAGCGAACGCTACCAAATACGAAAGCGTGAGGAAATCATATGTGAGATGGCTGGTGCACAATTCTTTACAAAACTGGATGCATCTCAAGGACTCTGACAGCTAAAGCTAGAGGCACAAAGTACAGCACTTTTAATAATTTGGACGGTATTGCTTTTTGAAAATATCATTTGGCATAATTTCAGCATCAGAAATATTTCACCGTGCCATGAAGCACATAATTGAAGACATCAAAGGTGTATGCGTGTACGTGGATGATATCGTTTGGGGTTCAACCATAGACCAACATGATACGAGGTTGCTCAAAGTGTCAGGAGAAATGGGCTGAAGCTCAACAAGCAAAAGTGTCAATTTGGAGTAACTAAGGTCACATTCTGAAGTGACAAGTTCTCATTGCATGGCATTGAACCTGATAAAGACAAAATCTAAGCAATTCTCAACATGCCAAAACTACACAACAAGAAAGCCATCTTAAGAGTAAAGGGTACGATCAATTTTATAGGGAAATCCATTCCAAATGTGTCAGCAAAAACAACACGTCTACATGATGTCCTGTGTAAGACAACGGATTGCACTTGGGGTGAGCAACATGAGCAAGAGTGGAAGAAGCTCAAGACGTCACCAACCACCACGTAATTTCTCACATTTATTAACCCATCTAAGCAGATTAAAGTGCCAACAGACACGTTGAAAGATGGTTTAAGAACAATTCTTCTGCAACTCGAGCATGACGATTGGAAACCAGTCGCATATCATGGTCCATGACAACAGAGCAGAGGTACGCTCAAATCGAAAAAGAATGCCTAGGTTTAGTTGTAGGCTTGGAGAAATTCCACAGCTACGTTTATAGAACATAGAACAGTACAGTACAGAACAGGCCCTTCGGCCCTCGATGTTGTGCCGAGCAATGATCACCCTACTTAAACCCACGTAACCCGTATACCCGTAACCCAACAATCCCCCCATTAACCTTACACTACGGGCAATTTAGCATGGCCAATCCACCTAACCCGCACATCTTTGGACTGTGGGAGGAAACCGAGCACCCGGAGGAAACCCACGCACACACGGGAGGACGTGCAGACTCCACACAGACAGTGACCCAGCCGGGAATCGAACCTGGGACCCTGGAGCTGTGAAGCATTGATGCTAACCACCATGCTACCGTGAGGCCCCCAGGTTTATGGACTTCCAACTTTCACAGTTGAGACAGATTATTATCCTTTGGTTAACATCATCGGGAAGAATCTCAATCAAATGTGCATTCAGAGGTTGATGGTGATGTTACAACGCTATGACTTCAATCTTATCTAGCCAGGCAAATATTTGTTCTTAGCAGATGCATTATCAAGAGCATTGATACAAAATATGAGTAGTGAAATTGCTGACGATTTAGATCTGCATGTCAATCTTATTTCCACACTACTACCAGTATCAGATACAAAGTTACGTGAAATCCAAGAAGAGACCAGGAAGGATCAAACTCTTCAAGAAGTGATGAGGAACATCAACTCACACTGGCCCAGAGGTTAATGTATGGAGTTCTACAATGTAAGATCTGAACTCAGTATAATTAATGGATTGGGTACTTCATTTGAACACTGTGGTTATAACTCAATCTCTTTGCAAGGATGTACTTAAGAGGATACATGAAGGACATCTCAGGATTGAGAAGTACAAACGGAGAGCTCATAACTCTGTTTACTGGCCAGGTATAAACCAGGATATTGACAGGATGGTCCCGTTGTTATGGCACTGCCAGATGCATCGTTGCAAGGCAAACAAGAGAACCTCTGCAAATATCTAGATTTACCTACAGCACCATAGCAAAAGTAGCTGTGGATCTCTGTTCCTTACGATAGCATAACGGTAGCATTGTGGATAGCACAATTGCTTCACAGCTCCAGGATCCCAGGTTCAATTCCCGGCTTGGGTCACTGTCTGTGCGGAGTCTGCACATCCTCCCCCGTGTGTGCATGGGTTTCCTCTGGGTGCTCCGGTTTCCTCCCACATCCAAAGATGTGGCAGGTAGGTGGATTGTCCATGATAAATTGGCCTTAGTGTCCTAAATTGCCCTAGTGTTGGGTGGGTTACTGGCTTATTGGAGATAGGGTGTTGACCTCGGGTAGGGAGCTCTTTCCAAGAGCTGGTGCAGACTCATTGGGCCGAGTGGCCTCCTTCTGCACTGTAAATTCTATGATAACGGCAAGCAGTGTAATACTGCATACCAAGTCAATTTTTGCTAGAAATGGAATTCTTCAAGTCATCATGAGTGACAATGGTCCTTGTTTAACTGTGAAGTGTGGCAACACTTCACAGTCACGTATAATTTCAATCACGTCACATCAAGTCTGTTGTATCCACAAGCCAATGGCAAAGCCAAGAAGGTGTATATATTGTCAAGCAATTGTTGAAGAAAGCAATGGACAGCCAGTCGCAACCATATCTCACACTATTGAGTTAAAGAGCTCACCATTGCCACATGGTAGATCGCCAGCAGGGTTTCTCATGAATAGAAGGTTGCGTAGCACACTTCCATACTTTGAAAATAAGGAGGAGAATGCAGTGGTACTGCAGCAAATGCAAAACATTAAAGCAAAACAAAAGCAGTTCTATGACAGAGTGTCTGGAACTTTACCACCTCTGAGTAGTGATGACATTGTGAGAGTAGAAGATTCAGGCAATTGGCTGAAAAAAACCCATTGTACTTGAAGAAGCAGCACCTCGTTCCTACAAGGTACAGAGAGAGGATGGGTTGGGTTGACGAGGAAATCGCCACACACTCTTGAAAACCAGGGAAGACTTTCACAACAACATGGTGGATGATGAATCCACGGAAGAATCAACGTCAGCTGCAGTGTCAGATAGTTCAGCAGTTCCTGAGCATGAAAATGTCATGGAGAACATTGAATCTACAGGTTCTGGGCAACAAGGTCAAACTTTGAGACGATAAACCAGAGTCAGAATAAAACCTGATTGACTCAATTTGTAGATTTGGACTATTTGTACATACTATGTTTTACTGTTCTAATGTGTGTATATATATATGTATATATAAACCAGTTTTTAAAAAAATAAAGACAAAATTAATGCTGTTAGACACACAGGCTAATGATATCACATGTAAAATATACTAATGATAATGTATTAATGTATTCCTTCAAGGAAAGGGGAAGTAGTGATATCCATTTTTTGTAATTCACTGATTGACGACTAGGAATCTCATTAGTATAAGTGAATGTTAGAGTCAGGTGACCTCAGACTGACGAGGTAGCTGGGCGAGAGGTTTCTTGTGCATGTTCATACTATTATTCATCTGTTGTTTGTATATATTTGACCCACAGTTAATGTTAGCAAATCATTTATAGCTTTAGCTACAAGTGTTCTTGCAATATAAATCAGGCCATCCAACAAGAACATTGCAAAGCCCACTGTTTTTACATCCCAGGTACAATCTGTCCTATAATGGGACTCTATCCAATTTACATAATCTCCAGAGAGAAACTGTTGTCAAATACTCTGTGACTCTGAACAAAGAGAGATAAGCCCAACAATTATAGAATCCTGGAAATGACTGCACAAAGGGAGGCCATTCGGCCTTCAAGTCACCTGGAGCTGTCCACTATCTGATTTTTCTTTATCTTCTGATGCTTCCATGCTCATTTTCCAAACTTGGAAGCTGTAGCCCATTGGTTGTCTTGGAAGTCTTTGGAAACAGCAGAATTTTAGCTGTCAAGAGGGTTGAGTTTGTTGGCAGGAGGTTGAAGAATTTCTGGCTTCAGGCCGATATGGGGAACCCACCAGGGCCAACAAGGCAATAGCAGAGCGGGGGTCATAGAACAATGAAACTGGCAGGCTGAAAATCATTTGAAAAACCAAAGTTGCATATCAGCTGACCAGCCTGTGCACACTGCCCTTCTTCTGAGAACCAGATTCCACAGTTGTGACGAATGGAGGATTATAGGAAATTGGCTCAGAAATGTATTGGGCAATTTAAGGTTTAAAAGCTTGGGGTTAGTATGTGATTGACTGCAATGGTCCTTTTTTTTATAGATTCTGTTTTGCAGTTCCTGGGAGCTAGAAGGTGAAATTGACAGAGGAATGTGTTTTTCAGTCTGGGCTAATGCACTGTGGTTTGACTGGGAACAGTCCCGGGGGAATTAATGTGCTTTCAGTCCTGGAAAGTTCTTTTTTTTCCAGCTAGGCGAGATGATTTCAGTGCTGGTAGAGCTAAGGGGGAGAGAGGCACATTTTTTTGAAAAAGCGTTGAGGGCTTACCTGGCTACCACAGTGCCCACAAGCAAAGGTAGTTTCCTCTCACAGTCCGATAGTTCTAAAAAGAGTAATAATATTTTAAAGCAGAGCAGTCTTGGCTGAAGGCAAGGAAGGGGCTTAAACAACCCCATGGAAGCAGCTATTTGAATATATTCAGCCAGAGTCTGAAGGGGTTCTAACTGGGGCCCAAATTTATTCGGCAAAGCATGTGTTACTCTATGCCCTGCTGATTTTTAAGCTGGTTTGAGAGCTGTATGTTTCTTGTTGTTTAATGGGGGAATTGAGCAGTATTAAGGGGTAATTTTAAGCTGTTCTTTTTGGGTGTGAAGTTAAAGAGTTTAATATTGTATTCATAACAATTTTTTTTATTCCAAAACTCTATTTTTTCATGCAGTCACCCCTGGAGCGAATTATTCTTTCCACACAGTCTTACAACATAAAGTAAAATATTGGAGTCTCAGTCCAGTAACCTAACCATTGTTGGGGTCTGGTCTGGTATTATAATACTGCTTTATAGGTGATTTTCAATTTTCTGAACCTTATTTGCCTTGGATTTTACTCACACTGATCTGCGGTTCCTTGCTTTCACTACAGCGTGGAAGCAACTTATACAGCTATAGCATGATCTGTGATGTCAAACAACAGCAGACAGACAGATACCAGTAACATTGGGAGCCACACCAACAGCTATAGCACCAGCAACACCAGAAGCAGGAAAACATCAGTAGCAGCTGCCTTATCCTCAGCCACATGTTGCTCGATGACAGAGTGCATGGACACAGAGTTCCAGGTCAGAGAAGGCAAAACCCCGAAAATTGGGTATTCAGACTGAGGATCGGCTTCCTCAGTAACAAGGCCTACAGAGGCTCAGGCTTTCACAGCAGGTTACTGCTGACCTTACCAGAGGGCCAAGTGGGCTTGCATTTTCAATGGCCATTAGGTTCATCCCGGTTCTGAATTTCTTTGCCTCCAGTTCTTTTTTAAAAATAAATTTAGAATACCCAATTATTTTTTCCAATTAAGAGGCAATTTAGCATGGCCAATCCACCTAACTTGCAAATCTTTGGGTTGTGGGGGTGAAACCAACGCAGACACGGGGAGACGTGCAAAACTCCACACGGACAGTGACCCAGGGCCAGGAATCGAACTCAGGTCCTCAGCGCCGTAGGCAGCAATGCTAACCCTGTGCCACCGTGCTGCCCTTTTGCCTCCAGTTCTTTCCGGTGATCTGCGAATGATCTTTCCAGAATTTCATAATCTTCTAACCACAAATTAATCTCCCAGGTCGCCAAAGCCTTTTTTTCTGAGAGTGCGACTAATCTTCACTTGGATACAGATGAGGATAGACACGGAGGGCGGATGGTTTTGCTGCAGCCTAGGTTCTCGCAGCTACAGGGAGCATTGACTCTCAGATAAGCCTCGGGTGTTCACAGTGTGCAAAGCATTTCACTCCATCATGTTCAATTCGTTTGTAACGACTGGAAGGATTTCATGCATATCCTTGCACGCTATCCAGAAAACTATCATGTTTCATTTAACTGTGGCAGTTACAGTTCCTACAGGTTTTCATTCCTCCACACAGCATCAGTGGGTGGCTCTGGGAGGCAAGAGTTATCTTCAGAGAATAGCTCCTGTAAGGAAACTTACCGCCGTGAAAGAGGATAGACACAACTGGAGTGACCCGACTAACCTTGAAAATATAAGCTATTGAGTTGCTGAAGATGCAGTTCAGGTGCCTCAGCAAATCTGTAGGTACCCTTCAGTATGTTTTATCAGGGCTTCTAGAATAGTTGTGATCATGCTGCAGAGAGGAATGGAGCTACAGATAGAGGAAGGTGAAAACTGATCGGTCATGTCCTCCTCTGGGGAGATGGCCATGGTGCCTGCAGCCACTCAACAGGCTGCCAAAGAAGCCAGCAAAGACCAAAATTGGATATCAGCTGACTCGCGTGTGCTTGCTGCGCTTGTTCTGGTCCCGGCACACTTCAGCTAATCTGTGTACATGACGCCAACAGGAAGTGCCATCCACCTATAGACTCTACTCCTGCCAGCCCCCTCCCCGCAATTCGTGCCATCAACACAATTCGTTCCAACCGTCATAATCTAACTATCATACTTGCATTTTTCCCTCCTCTCACCAGTCATACTGCCCATGCAAGTCATCTGAAGACTACTGCCCAAGGTGAATTCAGGATACAACAAAGTAGAGGTCAGGAGACTAAAGAATTGAAACAAAATCTTTCATCCATTGCATTTTCATTCACATAACGCTATGAACATTGTTGCTCCTTTTCTGAGACGTGAGAAGCTCTTGGTTGGTGTCCTCTGGGTTTGAAGCCCTTAATTGCTCCTCCAAAGACTACCCCACTGTATCTGTGGACAGGAGACATCATGTGGTGCACTACCTGATGTGTGGGTTGTGGAGGTCGAGGAACTAAGAGCGGCAGCACCTTGAGGAGAGTCCCCATCGCAATGTGCCACTTCTCCATGTTTCCCCTCAGGGCCTACTTACTCTTCCCTGAGATCCAAAAGTTGCATTCCAGTGAAGCATTGAGCCACACAAGTTGAGGCCATCCTCCATTTTCTGTTCTCTTTTAAGGGCAGAAGGCTTTTTTTTAGTTAGGGCAGCATGACCGGCACAGACTTGGAGGGCTGAAGGGCCCGTTCCTGTGCTGTACTTTTCTTTGTTCTTTGTTCTTTGTTTGTCCATCCTCAGTAAAGTGATAAACTAAGCGTGCAGGTCACTGGTTGAGCGAGCATCAGTCTTCTGCCTGCTGCATCTTGATGTTCTTTGTAGGAGTCAATACGCTTTACAAAATGGACATCAGCATAGGTAATGTGAAGTTTCCTGCACCTCCGCCAGGAATGTCTACTGTCCCTGTTTCCAGTAGTGGTTCCTGTTTACCATGTGACAATCCATCTATGTTTAAGGTAAGACCCACTGAGGGATGTGTGTCTGTGCTGGTGAAGGGTATGAATGAAGCATTAGATGGTACATCATCAATGTGCCAATCTTTTTTGAGGACTGCCCAGCCTCCTCCCGCTGCTGTTCCTCCATCGCCCTTGAAAGACCTGTGGGAGGTGAAAGACATGTTTTGGATTTCCCGGAGTCATTCCAATCCCTTCCAAAGGGTCCTTTTAAATAGAAATCTTTCATTGTTAGAAGGTAGTTCATCATCACGCACGCAAACTGTGATTGCTTAGAAAGCCAAGGAGCAGGGTTTTAATGCCGTGGCTGATTTAAAGAGCTATGGCCAACAATGCTGAGGAGGAACTGGGTGCAATGTTGCAAATATTTTAATGACCTATAAAGATCTTAAAAATAGATCCAGGTGGCATGTCCCCTGGTCACTAGTCACCAGAGTCCAAGAGAAAGGAACATCCTGAGGGGTTTTGGAGTCTTTCTGATCATGAAAGAGATGTGTGCTTAGCAGCCTCAGTGACCCATCAGCATAGGCCTCAATGCTGGTGATGTTGGACAGTAGCCTGGAGTGAAGACTGCATCATCTTATGTGACAGAAAAGCTGCAAAAGGGACAGAGTCATTGTTCTAAGTGCATCTTTCTTCACCTCGCAGGCAAGCAGGTGTTAAATATCAAGAAAAATGAAAGAGTCCCTGTGGAGACAAAGTCCTGTCATCACATTGAGGACACCATCCATTGTGGTCTGTGGTTCTACCACCCTGCGAAAAGGAATGCACTTCAAACAGATCTAAAAACTCAAGCCTGGGCATCCATGAGGCTCAGTGGCCCATCTGCAGCAGCACATACCTGGCACAAAGGAAGATGGTTGTGGTGGTTGGAGGTCAATCATCTCAGCTCCAGGACATCACTGCAGGAGTTCCTCAGGGTAGTGCCCTAGGCCCAACTACCTTTGGCTGCTTCATCAATGACCTCCCTTCCATCATAAGGTCAGAAGTAAAGATGTTTGCAGGAGACTGCACAATATTCAGAACCATTCGTGACTCCTCTCCTCAGATACTGTAGCAGTCCACGTCCAAATGCAGCAAGACCTGCCAAAGCCTAACCACCACCTGCAAGGTACAAGTCAGGGGTGCAATAGAATACTCTCCACTTGCCTGGATGAGTGCAGCTCTAACATTCAAGAAGCTCAACACCATCCAGGAAAAAAAGCAGCCCACTTGATTAGTAACCGATCCAAAAACATTCACTCTCTCTCCATCACTGACACACAGTGGCAGCTGTGTGTACCATCTGCAAGGTGCACTGCAGGAACTCACGGGGGTTCCTTAGGCAGCACCTTCCTAACGCACAACCTCTAATATCTAGAAGGACAAAATCAGCAAATACTTGGAAACACCACCACCTGGAGGTTCCCCTCCAAGTCATTCGCCACCCTGGCTTGGAAATATATCTCTGTTCCTTCACTGTTGCTGGGTCAAAATCCTGGAATTCCCTTCTTAACAGCACTGGAGGTCACCTACACCTCAGGAGCTGCAGCAGTTTAAGAAGACAGCTCACCACCATCTTCTGAAGGGTAACTAAGGATGGGCAATAAACGCTGCCAGCCAGAGACGCCCACATGCCACAAAATGGTGTTTGCACACTCTCCCCGTGTGTGCGTGGGTTTCCTCTCCAACACTTCTGTGCTTTATCCATATCCCTGCAATTCTTTCCTGCTCAAGTGTATATATGCCACCATGGGGGCATCCGCCAGGGCCAGATCACCTCGCGCCCCCCCCAGGATCCCGGAGCCTGCCCGCGCCGCCTGGTCCCGCCGGTAAGGTAGGTGGTTTGACCCACGCCAGTGGGAGAGGCATGATAGCGGCGGGACTTTGGCCCATCGCGTGCCAGAGAATCACCAGAGGGGGCCCGCCAACTGACACGGCGCGATTCCCGGCCCCGCCGAATCTCCGGTACCGGAGACTTCGGGACACGGCGGGGGCGGGATTGACCCCGGCCCCGGCAATTCTCCGTCCCGGCGGGGGGTCAGAGAATCCTGCCCCTGATTTCCAAGAATGCATCAATATCATTCAGTGTCCTGTAATATTTTTCTTTGGATTCTCAAGTTTTTTTACTGACTTCTTCATCAAAAAAACTTGAAAAAAAGAATGGCCAATTTCAAAAGACTGGAGCCAAACTTTACTTCTATTGAATGGTTTTTATATTGCAATAAGTATTTGTGTATACATGCATGCATGACAGAGAAAAAATAAGAGGTTTTATTGCATGCTTATAGGTTTTTATATTTAATAACCTGAAGGGCGGAATGCTCCATTTCTGAGACTAAGTGTGGTAGTGGCAGCTCCGGTGGCAGCTTTTCTGCTGACCAGAAAGGCAAGATTCCGCAGCAGATTCTATGTTTGGAACCTCATTAATTATGCACAGGTGGGTTTCCCTCTGACTCTCCTGAGGGGCCAGCATCTGATTCGTCTTCCTGGCATTATCTGGCAGGTTCGAAGGCCATATTTAAACACCAGTCCATCGCACTCATATCACTCTCTCCAGCCCATCTGTCTTCACCAGACCCTGAAGGATATGATCAACCAAAAGGGAAAAGGCGAGCAGCCTTAAAAAGAAGTCTGCTACTCGACTCAACCACCCCTCCCTCTGAGTCCATCACCTGCGTGGCACACATGCACGCAATTGCACCTCTACCCACCACGTCTTTGTTCATCTCCTTCCAGAAAACCATGTGGTTTCCCTATAATCCCTTTGTTTGTGAACTTTTAATGCAGACTTATTGGCGGCCAATTTTCCTCTAGCAAGGTTTCCATTCATATGAATATGAAATAGATTTAACTCGGCTGTGATTTACAGCTTGTACACACAGCCAGCTGTCTGGATTGATTAATCTCATTTCCCTTCACGCAAAGTCAGTTAAGTGCTTTCTGCAGAGAAGAAGAGGAAGCGAGAGCACTTAACTGGCTTTGATGTGGTTCAAGAGCTGTCAATCATAGCTAGATAAACATTATGGTTAGTTTCACAGCAGGCTACTTGAAATCAACTCAAGCATGAACAGAAATTAAATTAAATGTCCAGACAGCTGGTTGTGTGTGCATGCTATCAGTCACAGCCTAGTAAAATCGATTTCACATTGATATAAATGAAAGCATTTCAGATCAAAAATCTGAGAGTGTTTAAACCCAGCTGATGTGGTTTTCCCTTTCTAGGAATTTACAGATGCTGTTTCTTCTGCACAGATGAGCTCTAAACAAGTGAATTTTTTTCACTGTCTCTGTCTGGACTGCCCTTTCGTTTCCAGACAGGGGTCTCTAGAATTGAGGGGCTTTCAGTTAGGCATTTCTGTAATGGAGGGGGTTTGTCTCAGGTGGGGTCTCTTATAGGGGTAGGTTTCTGCTGGGGGGCTCTCTTATGGGTGAGTTTCTGGTTGGGTCTCTGTAATGGGGGGTTTCCGGTGGGTGACTATTTTATGGGGGTCTCAATGAGGGTCTCTGTAATGGGGTCTTGGGGTTTCATACTGTGGGGAGGGGTGACCCAGAAAATCCCATGGTGGGAGGCACGGAATTGCATTGCATGGAGGAGGGGGCCCTATTGCTAGACTTCGCTATCGGGCCGCACGGCCAAAATGGTGGCCTGATAACAGGATTTATGAGGCAATTGCTTACAATCCCCACCATGCATAAATTAGCATGGCAAGGAATAATGAATCGCCTTTGATTTGTGTTTTTAGCACAAAACAGAGGCAATTCATCTCTGGTGGGAAAACAGTCTCCTTGAGAATTCTGGGCTGAATCTATGTTTTATCGACAGAAAAGATCAATGCTAATTAATGTTTAAATGTTTGAGTGGAAGACAGAGTGATTGGGTTAAGAGTTAAAAGAGGCTAAAAGTGAGGCGTTGAAGAGCAATCTGCTCTGGCCAGGGGTTCTTTCTTTAAATACGTAGATTGAGCACCAATGACATACGAAGCGGAATATTAACATGCTGGTTATGTAAGGAAGTCATCATGCATTCTCTGTTGGTCAGATCTTTAGGGAAGACAACACAGGGCCAGAAGAGGCCCAGAAAGGAAGCTTTATTTTAGTTTTGTTTTTTGTTTTCTTGTGGACCAGAAAGAGCAGGCATGAACCTACAAGTAGACCTTGACACTCTCCTCCCTTTTGCCCACCTCCGTCCTCCTCCATTCGCGATTCCGGTCTGACTCTCACACCATCCCAACCACCTCACTTCATAACCAGGTAGAAATTTTCACTGGGAGAGACTAATAGCAAGTGTTGATGACTTAAAGTCTCCCAAGCTGGACCTGACCTGCTCTCCACTACAATCACCCCTACCTTGCCTGCAGGCAGTACAATTCACTGAGAGTCAGATGAGAAAGCAAGGATGTCGTCTCAATAGGTAATTCTTCATGGCATGTGGGCGTCGCTGGCCAGGCCAATATTTATCACGTGCACAGCATTCATTGCCCATCCCTTGAGAAGGTGGTGATGCCTTCACTTTTTGAACGATTGCAGTCCCTGTGTGAGGGGGAAAAGGTATCTTTGTTGAACGCATTGTGAGGACCTGGGGTTTCATGCCTGACCCGTTCTAAATGGGGAGGAGGGTAGTTGTGGTTGATGTCAGTGTCCATGGGCTGAGGAATCTGGCTGGGGATTCTGCCTTCTGGTGGCTACCGAGTGAGCACTGCTGAAAAAGCTGGGCAAATGATGGGATCAGGCCCCCGGGGTTACATAGCCTGGCAATAGTCCCTGCATCACCTCACCTGCTACGAGTAGCAAATAGACTGAGTTGCTAGGCAACCGGACTAACTAAATTACTTCAACTCCTCCCTGCCATCAATCAGAATCTTCAGGGTGGGTGGGGGGGGGGGGGGGGGGGGGGGAGGGGGGGGGGAGGGGGGATACAACTAGAGTTATAAGAAATGGCAGCGGAGTGTGGCAAAATGTGACGGCTGTTCCTGTTGAGCTGAGGGCATTTCTTAACCCACAGATTGTCGGTGTGCATCTGAGTGAAGAACGAGTAGGAAGTGTTGCTGAGGTGACTGGACCCGACCTATAATTAAGATGGGCAGGTGGGGGGAACGGGTGTGGTTGGATGGTGAATGTTTTCAGCTGCAGTTTGCTAATCCATGCCACAGTTTGAAACGGAATTGTACCTTTGCCTTTTTTTTGAAGAAAAAGAAAAACAGCCAATTCTAGAGAAAAGGCCACATTTTATTTTACAATATGTGGTGAGACTCTTTTCCCTCACTTCCTCCTTGAGGAACAGCTGTGTAAATGTTGCAAGAATGAGCTCAGACCAACTCTCTACTCCAGTTACTCCCCCTTCCTCTGACTGTAATCACTAACAGTCACCATCATTTAACCCCCGCCGTGCTCATCTTGTTTTTCACCTGCTGGCTGCTGAAAGAAAGGAAGACTTACATTTATAAAGCGCCTTTCATGGCCTCCGGGTGTTCCAAAGTGCTTTACAACCAATGTTATTTCTTTAAAGTATAACCTGTGTTGCAATGTAGAGAGGGAGATTTCAGCCAATTTATGCGCAGCAAGGTCCCAACTCAAAAAATGAAATAAGTAACCAGGTCACTGTTTTAGGTTTTGCTTGACGGATCAGTATTGGTCAGGACACCGGGGAAAAATTCCTGTTCTTCTCAGAGTCTTACCACCATGCAATCTTTTATATTGACCTGAGAGGGCGGGCGGAGCCGTGGTTTAAGGTCCCATCCTAATACTGGCACCTTCTACAGTGCTGCACACCTTCAGTGCTGCACTGAAGTGTGAGCCTGGAGTTTGTACCCACATCTCTGATGTGGAGCTCGAGCACACAACCTTCTGAATCACAGGACAGGTGACTGCCAATAAACCAGGATGCCTTTCGTCACTGGGCTCTGTTTTGTCCCCTGGGGCAAGAACATAGTGGAGCAAGCAGCCTCGCCCCATCAGGTTGACGTCACCAGGGAGACGGATTGCTGGGGGTCCCATAAACATGTCATTTGGCAAGTTCCCAATCTGGAAGGTGATGTAAGAAGAAGTTGTCAAACATAAAAATCAGTCGGTGTGTACCCAGAAAAACGGTCCTCATCACAACGCGAATGTTTTGGCAGAGAATTGGGGCAGGAGAGGTTCGAGGTTTCAGAGGCGGATGCCCCAGCTTATTGCTAGAAAGCTCATCTCACTGAGCCTCCTCTGGCCCTGGCTACTGATGGGCAACCAAACTTTCAAAGCTGTCCCGTTTATGCATTGGGTTAAAATCTTAGATCAGGGTCCCAATTGTGTCGTTGGAAACTGATTGCATATTTAAAAAGCTGGTTTCAGACAGGTGTCCTCAATGCATGTAATTTAAAAGAGCAGTTAGCCAGTCCCAGGCAGGAATGATGTAAGGTTGTTTCCTCTAGCTCAACTTTAACTGGTTTCTGCCAGGCAGGTGGAGGCAATATTAAGATCAACCCCACTCTGTTCAAGTTAAAGTCCTGAATGTTACTCAGAATTTCAGCACTAAATAAACAACACTTGTAGAGTTGTAGTTATTTCCCTCATAACAAAATGCATAAACATTACGGAAGTTCACATTCGGGCCACAAGAGATGGCCAAGTAATGTATTTTGTTTTCACTCCCTTCCATATTTGCTCTATTTTTCTCTCTCTTGCCATTTTCTATATTTCTCTTTCATCCTTCACAGGCTACTCACTCCTCGCTGTGGGATTCCCAATTGCTTTCTTTGGAGAGAAGTAGAAAAAGTGGGGGAGGGGGAAATCAGAAGCTGTTCCTGCATTCACTCTGCAGTGAACCAAACCACAAGGCCTATAAATTTAATAGAAGGCTTTCACAATTGCTTGGAATTCTGGGATAGTCTCAACTCCATTGTGATTTGTTTTCTCTGTCCTGAGAGGACGGGAGCAAAATATTGGATATGACCAACATAGTTAATTAATGTGGAGATTGTAATCTCCTGCATAATGTAGAAGAACCGATAGTATTGAATAATATTCCTGTATCTCATATTTTTATCTTTATACCTTCGTGGGAATGTTACCAGGACTTAAAGGGTAAAAAGTAATCATAAATACTAGGACCTTTGCCCTTTATCTCAAGATGGTTGGAATATAGAACATACTACAATCCCAGACCAGACCACAACAGTGGCTAGGATACTGGAACAATAGGCCAATATTTTACCTTCATTTTGTACGACTATGAGGAAAGGATACTTCTCTCTAGGAGGGTTGCAAGAAGAAGTAAGAATATGGTCATTTAAAACAAAATTTATTACGAACACAGTATTAAAATCTTTAACATCACACCAGAAAATAACTTACAATTACCCCTTACACAATACTACTCAACACAGTGAATATCATACCCTTACTTGCCTATTTTATGCCCACTTAAACAATAGGAAAATGGACCATCTCAGCTCTTAATTCATTTTAAATACTTGTAATAGAGTGATATTTGTTTTCCAGAGTTATTCTCTGAGAAATAGATCTCTTGTCACTGCTTTACAGAACAGATCTGACACCGTTCCGAACCCCTGCAAAAACTCTGGATAGATGTCTTCAAAAGCTATTTTCAACTGGCTTGTTTCAGCTCCCCCTGTCCTCAGACAAGTCTGCACTGCTTTAAATACAGTTAACCTCTTTTAACTAACTTACAGTGAGAACCAAACTGTCTCACTGCGCACACATTCAGCCAGATCGGAATTAAAATTGAAAAATGCTTTTTAAAAAAAACATGCTCCACCCAGCAATGACATCATCTCAACAAGCTGAAAACTAATTAGCTCCACAGGGAATCCCTTAATCAAAACAAAATTGTATTAGCCCAAGCTTTTACAACAGTTAATTGCACCTCAGGCTCCTAAAACATTGTTTTCTTTCAAATCAAGTCTTTTAAAAATATGACTGCAGCTGTCAAATACATTCTAACCAGTTTTGTAACCCTTACTTCACCAAATACTTTCAATACAAGGGGCGTTGATTCTCCGGCGTGTGATGCCGAAATCGCGTTTGACGATCGACCGGAAAAACACCGTTGGCGCAGGAATCGGGGTGGTGGCGCCGCTTTTGCGATGCTCCACCCCCTCCAAAACGTGAGTATGCCGCACGCCATTGGGACGGCCTCAAGACCCTACCTGAGGCCCTCGCCCGATGCTCCGCCCCCGTGGGTCGGCTTTCCGACGGTGTGGGACACGTGTGCTATTTTTGTTCGGGAACCCGGCGTGGCGGCTGTGGACTAAGTCCAGTGTTGCCACAGTCTGGGGTGGAGCTGATCCACAGGCGAGGAGGACATTGGCCGGGGATGGGGTCACTGATGGGGGGTGGTCTGGGGGTGGCGAGCCTGGCCAAAGGGAGGCCCTATTTGGCAGGCTGGGTCCGCGTGCAGCCGGCACCACGTTGCACGGTGCGGCCACTGCAGGCCGCCGTCGTGCACATGAGCGGCTAGACCCCCACCAGACGGAGGATCGGTGGAGGTTTAGCGCCATTTGTTCGGATATAAAACGCCACTGTTCTCACTCCGGCACCAGCACATAGTCTCCCAAACAGAGAATCCAGCCCAATATATCTCAAATTTCTACATTCATCACAAAGGGGAGATATGGGGCGGCATTCTCCCCTACCCGACGTGACGGAGGGTCTCGGAGTAGAGGAGTGCGCCAAGCACTCAGGGATCGCGCCTCCCCAAAGGTGGGGAATTCTCCCCACCTTTGGGGGCCAGCCCCGCGCCGGAGCGGTTGCCACCAGAAGACCGGCGCAAAAAACCGGCGCCCCCGGCAGAGGGGCTGGCCGAAAGGCTTTCGCCGGTCCACGCATGCGCCAGCAGTGATGTCAGCGGCAACTGGCCGCTGACGTCACTGCCGGTGCATGCGCGATGTGGGGTTCTCTTCCGCCTCCGCCATGGTGGAGGCCGTGGTGGACGCGGAAGAACATGGGGGCAGCAGGGTAGCATGGTGGTTAGCATAAATGCTTCACAGCTCCAGGGTCCCAGGTTCGATTCCCGGCTGGGTCACTGTCTGTGTGGAGTCTGCACGTCCTTCCCCTGTGTGCGTGGGTTTCCTCCGGGTGCTCCGGTTTCCTCCCACAGTCCAAAGATGTGCGGGTTAGGTGGATTGGCCATGCTAAATTGCCCGTAGTGTCCTAATGAAAGTAAGGTTAAGGGGGGTGTTGTTGGGTTACGGGTATAGGGTGGATATGTGGGTTTGAGTAGGGTGATCATGGCTCGGCACAACATTGAGGGCCGAAGGGCCTGTTCTGTGCTGTACTGTTCTATGTTCTATGTAACATAGTGCAGCCAGGGAACTGGCCCGCAGTCTGAGCGGGGGGTCCCGATCGCGGGCCAGGCCACCGTAGGGGCACCCCCCGGAGTTCGATCACCCCCCGCCCCCCCCCCCCCCCCCCCCAGGACCCTGGGGGCCTGGCCGTTGAGCCCGCCGTTCCAGAGGTGGTTCAAACCTCGGCGGCGGGAGAGGCCTCCCAGCGGCGGGACTTCGGCCCATCCGGGCCGGAGAATCACCGCAGGGGCCTCGCCGATCGGAGTGGCGAGATTCCTGCCCCCGCCATTTCCCGGGTGGCGGAGAATCTCTGCCACGGCGGGGGCGGGATTTTAGGTGCCCCCAGGCGATTCTCCGACCCTGCTGGGGGTCGGAGAATTTCGCCCATGAGTGTCAGTTGTATGCAACCTTAGTCAAACTTCAACTACAATACTGTAGTCAGGTTAAGGAGCTGCATCTTAATAAGTATTTACTGGCCTTGACGTGGCCATTTACTTGGCTTCAGTACAGATTCAGCAGAATGATAAATGGTGTTTAAATATGAAGATAGATTTGGATAAATTGGTTTGAATTCCCATGTGCTTAGCAGGTTAAGGATGATCAAATTGAGGTCTTTAAAATGATTGAGTAATTCGACAGGGTGGAAACTGAGAAACTATTTACCCTGGTGGAGAAATCCAGAACAGAGAGGCATAAACATAAAATTAGAGCTCGACCATTGAGTTGTGAAATTGGGTGAGAAGCAATTTTTAATCTAACGGAAGTAGAAATCTGAAACTCACTCCCTCAAAATGTCATGAATGCTGGGAGAATCTTTCAATACCTGAGATCGACAGACTTTTATTAGTGTCAAGGGATATGATCAAAGCTGGGTAGAGTTAAGATCCAGAGCAACCATGGTCTAAGTGAATGAATCATCGAATCCCCAGAGTGCAGAAAGAGGCCATCCGGCCCATCGAGTCTGCACAAACCCTTCGGAAGAGCAGCCCAGCCAGGCCGGCTCCCCCACCCTATCCCCATAACCTCACGCACTGATTATGGCCAACCCACTTAACTTTGAACTGTGGGAGGAAACCATGGAAACCCATGCAGTCACCCAAGGCTAGAATTGAACCCGGGTCCCTGGCGTTGTGAGGCAGTAGTGCTAACCACTGGGCCATTGTGCCATCACGGAATGGGAGAATAGGTTGGAGAAAATGAATGACCTACATTCCTACGTTCCTTGAAGCCTTAACTGAATTCAATAAACCTGGTAAATTATGGGCTGGCACTATAAGTAATCATGGAAGCTGCTGAATCCATTAAGGAAAGGAACTGCTTATCTAGATTTGGTCGTAGTCTACACATGATTATGGTCCCACACAAGGGATTGATTCTTAATGTCGGCTAGAGAAGGGAAATATACAGCTCTTCCAATGCCATACACAGCCTAAAAGGAAAACAAAACAAGGAAGAGAACACTAATGATTGGTTAAAATTATTGAAACATTATACAAAATGAGCACACGCTTATGAAATATGGGACTCTTGATCAACTGTGATCAAATCGATGTGGAAGCAGGCTGAAGGGGCTGAATGGCTTACTCTTGTTCTGATGTTTCTGATGTCCTTATGTCCTGACAGTAGCCTCAGTAACCAATGTTGGTGTGATGCCATGGAGCGGTTCCCTGGATGGGGCGATAATAATGTAAAAAAGGATTGCACTCATAAGGCTTCACCCGTGGACCTCGTTATCTGTCAGCTCACACCTGGTAGGAAATAGGATTGCCAACTCTGGTTGGACCCTACATATTTGGAGTTTTAGTCTTCTCCAATAGTCCCACCCAGTCTATCCCTAATACTTCCATCACGAATGGACAAAACCTTTCAAAGAAAACCAAAGAAAAGACTATTTTTCATTCTACATTCCATCTGGAGCTTGTTAAGATTCCAACTGCCAGTGCTTTTAAATGTGATGCTCACCACTCTCTCAAACACACATCTAAATTACTTACATGCAAATTTCTTCATCCTGTGAGGTAACCGATCCACCACTAAAATCACGATGAAAGGCTCAGAATGTTGAGCGCACAATTTAGAAGGAAACATCAGGTGAATGCTGATGCACGTGATAAAGTGAAGGTTTACGGTGACAGTATGAATATTTAATGGGGAAAGTTCTCCCCGGCAGTATGAATCCTTAAAGGGTCTGGTTTCCTTAAAGCCATCAGTAACAATGGGACAAGCATAAATAAAGATTGGGGAAGAACGGGGCAGGGCAACACACAACCAGAAGTGGGATTGCAATTTGCATTCTGATATTTGCTTCACTGAAACCCAATCCTCTTCCCTCCATCCCTATAGCATAAATATCGAACACTATCACAGGGAAGGTGGTTTCCTCCCTTTAAAAGTCAGGCTTTGGGAGGGTACATATGAAAATTACTCTCTCGGAATTGGAAAATGTACTTTCCTAAGTCGTTATTTTTCCAAGTATAAACGCAGCTACTGGGAATGGGTTAGGTGTGGGCTGATGCCTGGGATTGGGATCACAGATCTTTCATTCTTTCTTTGCCCCCTTGTTTTCCTGGTATTGCAATTGTTTAAAAACTGTTACATTCTTAATATCTTGCAGTTCCAAGATAAGGCCATCCACCTGAAATGCTGATGTTGTTTCTAGCTTGACGGATTGATCTTGTGACGCGGTGGGTAGCATTCCTGCCTCTGAGATGGAAGCTCCAGGTTCGAATTCCACCCCAGGACTTGATGGCCAAGGAGGATGTGTTCATAATGTGGTAAAACAGGTTGCCCTGCCAGTCCTTCCAACTTGCCAGTGGCTGGGGGTAAGAGTGGGACAGATTCCTGGTCAGCTACGCTTGACGTGGATTTGCGCCCCTCAAGCTTTAAGCCTCTGACAACCTGTTCCGGGAATTACCAGCAAAAACAGACGAAAGTCGGCCAGAGTGTGGTGCGGGGAAGAGCATTAGAATTGCAATCTCCACAGATTTGTTGTTGTTTATCGGCAGACAGCCCCTCAATGTTGAGTTGTAGCATGCGGGGTGCAGGTCTGATAGGGATCTACAGTGATTCATATTTCTGGCGGTTTGAGATGTGGTAGTAGCAGGATTCTTGATGCTTGAGCTTACTAAATTTAGTTTGCTTGTAGGGTCATTGGCTTACCAAGGTTTTATTGTGTACTGACGGGTGGCACAACTTGAACACTGATCCATGAACACCCCTGTCTCCCTGAAGACAGTTCCCCCGGGCAAAATTCAACCGAAGACTCAGAGAGCCCCATTTAGTTATTGGAGAAGATATTGGCTGGCTTGGTGATTACTGCAGACTCTAAAAAGACCTCCCAGTATTTTATTTTTAAATTGTCGTTGTCCCTCAAAACAGTGGCAAGCCCTCACTCAGTTTACAATGTTTAAAGCAGTAAATGTATTAGAGGAAGTGAGGCGCAATCCCACTGCCACACTCAACCGCAACCCCACTGCCACACTCACCCGCAACCTCATGGCCACACTCAACTTCAACATCACCGCCACACTCACCCTCAACCCCACCGCCACACTCACCCGCAACACCACCGCCACATTCACACGCAACACCACCGCCACACTCACCCGCAACACCACCGCCACACTCACCCGCAACCCCACTGCCACACTCACCCGCAACCTCACTGCCACACTCAACCTCAACACCACCGCCACACTCACCCGCAACACCACCGCCACACTCACCCACAAAAACACCGTCACACTCACCCTCAACCCCACCGCCACACTCACCCGCAACACCACCGCCACACTCACCCGCAACCCCACCGCCACACTCACCCGCAACCCCACCGCCACACTCACCCACAACCCCACTGCCACACTCACCCGCAACCTCACGGCCACACTCAACTTCAACATCACCGCCACACTCACCCTCAACCCCACCGCCACACTCACCCGCAACACCACCGCCACATTCACACGCAACACCACCGCCACACTCACCCGCAACACCACCGCCACACTCACCCGCAACCCCACTGCCACACTCAACCTCAATACCACTGCCACACTCACCCGCAACCTCACTGCCACACTCAACCTCAACACCACTGCCACACTCACCCGCAACATCACCGCCACACTCACCCACAAAAACACCGTCACACTCACCCTCAACCCCACCGCCACACTCACCCGCAACTCCACCGCCACACTCACCCGCAACCCCACCCGCCACACTCACCCGCAACCCCACCGCCACACTCACCCACAACCCCACCGCCACACTCACCCACAACCCCACTGCCACACTCACCCACAACCCCACTGCCACACTCACCCGCAACCTCACTGCCACATTCAACCTCAACCCCACCGCCACACTCACCCGCAACCACACCGCCACACTCACCCACAATCCCACCGCCACACTCACCCACAACCCCACTGCCACACTCACCCACAACCTCACTGCCACACTCAACCTCAACCCCACCGCCACACTCACCCGCAACACCACCGCCACACTCACCCTCAGCCCCACCACCACACTCACCCGCATCCCCACCGCCACACTCACCCTCAAGCCCACCGCCACACTCACCACAACATCACCGCCACACTCACCCACAGCCCCACTGCCACACTCATCCACAACCCCACCGCCACACTCACCCACAAACCCACCGCCACACTCACCCTCAACACCACCGCCACAATCACCCACAACACAACCGCCACACTCACGGACAACCCCACCGCCACATTCACCCACAAACTCACCGCCACACTCACCCTCAACACCACCGCCACACACACCCACAACACCGCCACACTCACCCACATCACTACCACCACACTCACCCACAACCCCACCGCCACACTCACCCACATCACTACCGCCACACTCACCCACAACACCACCGCCACACTCACCCACATCACTACCGCCACACTCACCACAACCCCACTGCCACACTCACCGACAAACCCACCGTCACACTCACCCACAGCACCACCGCCACACTCACCCACAACCCCACCGCCACACTCACCCGCAACCCCACCGTCACCCTCACCCGCAACCCCATTGCCACACTCACCCACAACACCACCGCCACACTCACCCACAACCCCACCGCCACACTCACACTCAACCCCACCGCCACACTCACCCACAACACCACCACCACACTCACCCACAACACAACCGCCACACTCACCCACAACCCCACCGCCACACTCACACTCAACCCCAACGCCACACTCACCGACAACCCCACCGCCACACTCACCCACAACACAACCGCCACACTCACTCACAACCCCACCGCCACACTCACCCACAACCCCACCGCCACATTCACCCACCACCCCACCACCACACTCACCCACAACCCCACCGCCACACTCACACTCAACCCCACCCCCACACTCACCCACAACCCCACCGCCACACTCACCCGCAACCACACCGCCACACTCACCCACAATCCCACCGCCACACTCATCCACAACCCCACTGCCACACTCACCCACAACCTCACTGCCACACTCAACCTCAACCCCACCGCCACACTCACCCGCAACACCACCGCCACACTCACCCTCAGCCCCACCACCACACTCACCCGCAACCCCACCGCCACACTCACCCTCAAGCCCACCGCCACACTCACCACAACATCACCGCCACACTCACCCACAGCCCCACTGCCACACTCATCCACAACCCCACCGCCACACTCACCCACAGCCCCACCGCCACACTCACCCACAAACCCACCGCCACACTCACCCTCAACACCACCGCCACAATCACCCACAACACAACCGCCACACTCACGGACAACCCCACCGCCACATTCACCCACAAACTCACCGCCACACTCACCCTCAACACCACCGCCACACACACCCACAACACCGCCACACTCACCCACATCACTACCACCACACTCACCCACAACCCCACCGCCACACTCACCCACATCACTACTGCCACACTCACCCACAACACCACCGCCACACTCACCCACATCACTACCGCCACACTCACCACAACCCCACTGCCACACTCACCGACAAACCCACCGTCACACTCACCCACAGCACCACCGCCACACTCACCCACAACCCCACCGCCACACTCACCCGCAACCCCACCGTCACCCTCACCCGCAACCCCATTGCCACACTCACCCACAACACCACCGCCACACTCAACCCACAACCCCACCGCCACACTCACACTCAACCCCACCGCCACACTCACCCACAACACCACCACCACACTCACCCACAACACAACCGCCACACTCACCCACAACCCCACCGCCACACTCACACCAACCCCACCGCCACACTCACCGACAACCCCACCGCCACACTCACCCACAACACAACCGCCACACTCACTCACAACCCCACCGCCACACACACCCACAACCCCACAGCCACATTCACCCACCACCCCACCACCACACTCACCCACAACCCCACCGCCACACTCACACTCAACCTCACCCCCACACTCACCGACAACCCCACCGCCACACTCACCCACAACACAACCGCCACACTCACTCACAACCCCACCGCCACACTCACCCACAACCCCACCGCCACACTCACTCACAACCCCACTGTCACACTCACTCACAACCCCACCGCCACACTCACCCACAACCCCACCGCCACAATCACACTCAACCCACCGCCACACTCATCACAACCCCACCGCCACACTCACCCACAACCCCACCCGCCACACTCACCCACAACACCACCGCCACACTCATCCACAACCCCACCGCCACACACACCCGCAACCCCGCCGTCACTCACACTCAACCAAACCGCCACACTTACCACAACCCCACCGTCACACTCACCCACAACCCCACCGCAACACTCACCCACAACCCCACCGCCACACTCACCCGCAACCCCACCGTCACACTCACCCACAACACTGCCACACTCACCCACAACCCCACCGCCACACTCACACTCAACCCCACCGCCACACTCATCACAACCCCACCGCCACACTCACCCACAACCCTACCGCCACACTCACCCACAACCCCACCGCCACACTCACCCACAACACCACCGCCACACGCACCACAACCCCACGGCCACTCTCACCCACAACACCACCGCCACACTCATCCACAACCCCACCGCCTCACACATCCGCACCCCACCGTCACTCACACTCAACCCCACCGCCACACTCACCACAACCCCACCGTCACACTCACCCACAACCCCACCGCAACACTCACCCACAACCCCACCGCCACACACACGCAACCCCACCGTCACTCACACTCAACCCCACCGCCACACTCACCACAACCCCACCGCCACACTCACCCACAACCCAACCGCCACACTCACCCTCAAGACCACCGCCACACACACCCACAACACCACCGCCACACTCACCCACAATCCCACCGTCACACTCACCCACAACCCCACCGCCACACTCACCCACAACCCCACAACCACACTCACCCACAACCCCATTGCCACACTCACCCACAACCACACCGCCACACTCACCCTCAACACCACCGCCACACTCACCCACAACCTCACCGTCACACTCACCACAACACTGCCACACTCACCCACAACCCCACCGCCACACTAATCCACAACCTCACTGCCACACTCACACACAACCCCACCGCCACACTCAACAACAACCCCACCGTCACACTAACCCACATCACCGCCACACTCACCCTCAACCCCACCGCCACACTCACCCGCAACACCACCACCACACTCACCCACAACCCCACCGCCACACTCACACACACAACACCACCGCCACACTCACCCTCAACCCACCGCCACACTCACCCACAACACCACCACCACACTCACCCACAACACCCACCCGCCACACTCACCACAACCCCACCGTCACACTCACCCACAACACCGCCACACTCACCCACACACATCGCCACACTCACCCACAAACCCCCACCGCCACACTCTCTCACAACACCACCGCCACACTCACCCGCAACACCACCGCCACACTCACCCTCAACACCACCCGCCACACTCACCCACACCCACCCGCCACACTCACCCACATGCCCACCGCCACACTCACCCACAACCCACTTGCACACTCAACGGCAACACCACCGCCACTCATCCACAACCCAACAAGCACACTCACCGGCAACACCACAGCCACACTCATCCACAACCCCACACTCACCGACACTCAACTCACCCCACCACCACACTCACCCACAACACCACCGCCACACTCACCCACAACACAACCGCCACACTCACCCACATCCCAACAAGCACACTCACCGGCAACACCACAGCCACACTCATCCACAACCCCACCGCCACACTCAAATTCAACCCCACCACCACACTCACC